>NC_142173.1:20380701-20745999 GCF_029865625.1 Vigna umbellata | reverse complement strand
CTCTGGAGTTTTCGATTTAATGTTTCCTCCTGCTAAGGCATCAAGCATCATCTTGGTTTGTGAACCAAGACCTCCAAGGAAGGTAAGGACTACTTCCACTTCATCGAATCCATGCGTGGGTGTTTTTCGTAGCAAGCTTTTGTATCTATCCCATGCACGACCCAGTGATTCTTCCATGCCCTGCCTGAATGAAGAAATCTCTTGCTTGTCTTTGTTCACCTTTGATTGTGGGAAGTATTTATTTAGAAACTTGGTTACCACTGCTTCCCACTCTGTGAAACTTCCCTCTGGAAAAGAATTTAACCAAAGCTTAGCATTGCCTCCTAATTAGAAAGGAAATAAGCTAAGTTTGATCGCTTCATCTGGCACCCCATTGATTTTCACTGTGTTGCAGATCTCATTAAATGTAGTGAGGTGCTCATATGGGCTTTCATGAGATAACCCATTGAATTGATTGCTCTTCACCAGTTGGATCAATGCTGGTTTGACCTCCATGTTAGCTGCATTGACTCTAGGTCTAGCTATACTGTTAAAGTGCTGAGGTCCAGCTGTATTGGTGTAATCAGCAAGAGTTCTTCTGATATTATTGTTCTCCATATTTTCTGTGCTATGGTCAGAACCTTGTGGTGATGGTTGCAGCAGAGTTTCCGGAGGAGGGAAAAGTTCTCTAGATGTTCGGATTCTTCTCCTCCGTCTATTCTCGTCTAAACCTTCAAGAAGAGGTTCTGCAGTTATCTTGCTCCTAGTTCAAATTGTCTCCTGCATACACAAGAACACAAACAGAAAAATAAAAACAGAAAAAATAAAAACAGAAAAATAAAAACAGAAATTCAAAATTAAAGTCAAAGATAATCAATAATCACACAAATTAACCAGTTAAACCACGAGTCCCCGACAACGGCGCCAAAAACTTGATGACAAATTTATGAACACCGAAAAACGGTGCCACAAACTTGTTGAACAATCGGCAAGTGTGATCGAATCGTTTCAAGTAATAAACTCGGTAAGACCAAGTATCGTTCTCCCAAAGGACTCACGGCCTAGTTTAGTTATGTGATTTGTTGATTATTTAAGACTTAAGAACGAAATAAGTGAAGTTTAATATGCAAAACAGAAAATAAACATGTATGCATGAATGTGATCAATGGCTAAAACAAAATACAAACACTTCAATGGAATATATTGATGAGTATGTTGTTGGGGTTATCAATTTCATCTTATCCACTCTCATATACTTTAGGAATTCAACATTCTTTTCATCGTTGTTAATGCCACTCTCTAAATTACCTTGCAAGAAGGCCTATCCCCAATTACGAGTTCATACGATTCCTAGCATTCCTAATAATTTGTTCTTTTAGCGCAGGAGCTTAACGGCAACCAATATACTATTGGGAGAAATTCCCCGGATCTAGACTTCCCCGTACGATCCCGTATCGGCAAAATCAATAATCATGCATTGAATGAGTTAAACAAAGCAAGCATTGAGCAAAGAGGAAAAACCCTAACTAATGATCAAAGAAAGCATGTATCTCAAATAAGATGTTTAAACACAAATTCCATATATGAGAGTTTCACAAGACTACATTGATTCCCCAACAACAATACAAGGTTTAGTTCACCATATTCATGGTGAAACTAGATGAATAATAATGAAAGAATGAAAGATAAAACCCTAGAAAGGTGAAGAGGTAGCCTGAGCATCCTAGATCCTCCTTCAAAGGGGTGGAAGAGAGAGTGTTTGCTTCATTTCTGCCAAAGATACAAACCCTAGGACGTCCTATAGCTTATATACTATTCTAAAATTACAGAAAATTTAGGCCCAAGCCCATAAGTGTGCCGCTCAGCGGTAAAGTACCGCTCAACGGTAAGTGCTTGAGTTGATTTCTTCCCCTCAGCGGCCATTTTGCCCCTTAGTGGATCCCCCGTGAGGTTCTGAGTGCCGCTCAGCGGTAAACTGCTGCTCAGCGGCAGTTGCGGCTTCTCCTTTTGCACTTTTTGATGTCTTTTCTGATTTCATCGCTCTCCTTCTTCACTTCTTTCACCAAATTCAACTTAAAACCTGCACATAAACACTGAAATCAAGCATAAACCTGTCGAACTCTCTTATTTATGAAAATATGAATAAAAGTATGATTTCAAGCTAGTTTCTAAGTGTTAAAGGTTGCTTTTAGTATCAATTTCAAGCATGAAAATAACAGTTTTTTAACTGTTATCACTCACATACACAACAGTTTGAAGATCAATAGGCATCGACTGAACCCGCTCATCAACAATCTTTGCTTCTTAGATCCAGCTATGGAAGACATTTCCCTGCTCGATCAAATACGGAGGATGAAGCCGTTCTTCCTGAAAACTTCCTTGCTGGATCCTATGGTGGAAGACATCTCCCTGATAGTCCAAAATTGGCAACTGCCACCATGACCATGGGAGTTTTCTTTTTCTCTTCTCCCCCTTTCCCTACTTTTATTGCACTTGTCCATGATCTGTTTACTGTTCTGATTTCTGATCTTATACTTATGACACATTGAGGACATTGTGTAATTTAAGTGTGGTCTATTGGGGGAGATTTTTATTTTTCTTCCTTAGTTTTTGTTTTCTTGGTTAAATTTTTTTTTCTTTTCTAGGTTGTTTTTGTTGTGTCTTGTGTACAGTTTTGCATGTTTCTCATAATTTCTGGATTTTGTTTAAGTTGTAGACTTGTCTTTCACTTCATTGATACTTGGCTTGAAATCTTTGCTTTTCTTTGCTTGGAAGATGATTATGATTTTTGAGAGTTGAATTGATTGTGACAGAATTACCCTGTGTGAGATTTGAGCCACTTTATGTTCTTTCTTGTGTGTGATAGGTCTCTTGATTGCTTACGCATATGCCTTGGCTTGACTCTTGTTGATAATTCTTGATTGATATGCATGTTTGGAAGTGATAAAGGCAGTTTTGTTTTTGAGCCTCTCTAGCCAAATAAGCTTACCTTGTTTTGATCCTTTGATAACCCCTTTTGAGCCTATACTTTCCTCATTTCTTTGTTTTGAAGCTCATACACTAGCCTTAAGTGAAAAACCATGATTACCTTAACCTTAGGGAATTTTGGAGCTTTGGAAGTGTTTTGGGAACAAGTGTGGTCTCCTTGGGGATTCTGATGAATTGGCTAGTTAGTTCCTCTTCTTGTTTTGTTGTTGCAAATATATGTGTATCTTGTCTTTTACAATTTTGTTGTGAAAAGAGAGAAAAGAAAAATATACAAGATGAGAAAAAAAAATTTTACAAAAAAATGAAAAAAAAAATTGTGAATAATGGAGTCAAGAAGAGGATTGAATTAGAGGTTTTGGATGTGAGTTGACTGTGTTTACACTTGTTCCCCATTGCTCCTCTATTTCTTTTGGTTTGTAGCTTCTCATCCATATGTTATCCTCCCTTGTCCTTGGCCCCATTACAACCAGGAAAAGACCTTTTGATTTGAACATGCATATGTTTTGATTGTTGATATTAGAGGATTGCCAAGTCTATTGTTGTTTGCTTTCTTGAGTGCATTGAGTTGAAATTCTTTACCTTATACACTTGAGAGAAACACTGATAGTGCATCTGTGAGGTTTTGTTACTTTTGATTCACCTCTTGAACTGATTGATCATTTTGCCATGTCTTGAATTGCTGGGATAATTTCATGAGTATCTCCTTTCTTTGATTGATTCTGTGTTGGATATTGTCTACTTCTTTTCTTTGTCCAGAATCCTTGAGAACTGTGTAATTTTGTTTCTGTCCTTGTTAGTCTTTGTTTTTTGTGTGCTTAGTTTGTGTCACTTCCTTGATGTCCCTTGAACTATTCCTTGATTTACGTCTTGATTTTGCCCAGGAGTGCAAAAGACTAAGTGTGGTCTATTTTGATGAGTCAATATTTTGTTGATTTCACTTAGTTTATTGTGCTAAAATTAATCGGGGAATTGTGCTTAATTGTCCGGTATTTTCCCATTTTTACTAATTGTGCTTAAATTGATCAGAAATTCTTATTTTAATTAATTTGAATTATCTGAGCTTATTATTTGCATTATTAATTGAAGGAAAATTGTTGGATAATATTTTGGACTTAAAAATAAATTTCTCATCAATTATATTTAAACAAAAATGAGAAACAAGTGAAATTCATTTTCTTGCTAGGGTCTTCATTTATTGGCAGAGCATGTCACCGCCCATGGAAGACAACACTGTTGTCAAGCAATTCATTTTAATTTAGATGGAGGCGCACATGGCTCATGGGGACCGTCCAAAGAAATGCATGTGTGATTTTTAGTGAGCTGCCATATTTGTTTTGAAGCCCTTACGGTATGGGTAATGTCTAGCGGGATCATGGAAAAGTCTAGCTGCCACCTAAGACATGGACATTAAAGAAAAGGACTTTGGCATTTAGTGGGGGGCAGCCTACGATCTTGCACGTCCAGCAAGAGGGGCCCATGGAGGAGTCCAACATCACAAAAAGGAAAGTTATTTTTGGTGCTGTCCAGACACACGGGATGGGTAAAAGAAAATATATTTTTGGCTTAAAGAATGTAAGTGGAGAAGAGAGGACTGCAGCACGTTAGCAGCTCTCGGTTTGGTCCAGAGAAAAGCTGTTGCCACGGCCTGTGAGAGCAAGCACACGACCACGCTTCATTTTCCAGCAACAGCCATGGCCACCATGTCTTTGAGCTGGATCTCATGGAAGCACACAACAACAAAGTGAAATATCTTCACGCGAAAGAAGAAGCATCCAGCAAGCTTGAAAGCAGCGTCCATCACGGTCCAGCAGAAGCAGTGCATCCAGTAAGCAAGCCCAGCTATCTTCACCTTGGTCCAGCAGCTTAGAGCTTCATGGTGGTGAAGGAAGGAGAATGAGCAGCCACCGAGAGCAAGAAAGAACACAGCTCCACAATCCAGCACGTCCAGCTGCCACCGAGAGGGAAATCTGGCTTTGTTACCAAAGTAGGCAAAAATGTGGTATTTATTACCAAAGTAGGCAAAAATTGACTAAAAGTGAAGTCGTGGGGGATCCAAACAACTTCAAATGAAGAAGTCGTGACCCCCCTGCACGACTTCACACTGTTCATAGCAACAGTGTTGAAGTCGTGCACCCCAAAAACGACTTCTGGGTCCTGTAATCGATTACCATTTTTTGGTAATCGATTACACAATGTTGAAATCCTGACCCATGCAAGACTGAAAATGGACGAGCGTTCACTGAAAATGGACGAGCGTCCACTTCTTCTGCCGAGCGTCCACTGAGCGCATCTCGACGACGCTCGTCCAGACAGGCAGAGAGAACGCTCGTCCAGAAAGCTAAGAGGACGTTCGTCCATCTAGCTAAGTGGACGCTCGGCAGGAGAAGTGGACGCTCGTCCATTTTCAGTGAACGCTCGTCCATTTTCAGTCTTGCAGGGGTCAGGATTTCAACATTGTGTAATCGATTACCAAAGAATGGTAATCGATTACAGGACCCAGAAGTCGTTTTTGGGGTGCACGACTTCAACACTGTTGCTATGAACAGTGTGAAGTCGTGCAGGAGGGGCACGACTTCTTCATTTGAAGTCGTTTGGGCCCCTCACGACTTCCCCATTTTCGTAAATTTGGTTGAATTTGCCCATTTTGGTAATATTACAGGCAAATATGCCTAGTTTGGTGCAAAAACCGGGAAATCTTCATCCAGCGGCTTGAGACGGTCCAGCAACAAGAACAGCAGTAGCAAAGAAAGGAGGATGGACGTTTAGGAGAAGGTCATCGGCTGGAGCACTAGTCCAGAATCCTCCACCATTCCAGCACCGTGAAGCAGCATTTCATGGAAGCAAGAAAGGAAGAGTCCAGCAGCTGCATGAGGAGCTCACGATACGGCAGCAGCCACATTCACGTCCAACACTCTTGGCAGTAGAAGCTCACGGTCCAGCTGGAGGTGCACAAAGGCAGCAGCCACCATATATAAGGAGGGGTTCTCACGGAAGAAGCAAGGGGCTGGAACGTGTGAAAGGAGTCACGGTTAGAAAGCTTCGTCTAGCAGTAGAGAAGATGGCAGCAAGGGACTGGTCCACGTAAAGGGTGAGTGGTGCTCTTGGACGGCTGGAAGAAGAGCCCGCATAGAGACAAACACGACTGAATGGAATGGAGAAGAGAAGCAAGCAGCTAAATTACAAAAAGCACAAGCTGCACTGATTTACTTTTGGAAGCAGAGAGGAGAACACGGTGATTATTCTGGAGAAAAGAAAGCAAGACATGGAGGGCCCACCTTTGTTGACTTTTAGCATAGATTGAAGAAAAAAACAAAGGTGCTAGGGAGACAAACACACGAAAAAGCTGTTGAAAAAGCACAATTTTATTTTTGTCTTTCTTGGAAAAGCACCTCACGGCAACAATAAAAAGGGGGAGTGGGAGCAGCCAGAAGGGAATGGGGTGACGGCCTGGGAGAGCCTCTCTCTTCCAGTAGCGCTCCAGTAGTGTAGAGTAGGTAGGAATAGAGTAGAGAGCCTTCGTGAGGGAAAGAAGCTGGACACTGTCCAGCTGAGAGCAAGGGGCCGTGAGCTGTACACGGACAGTAGGGTTTGAAACGGAGATGGAAGGATACGGTTGAGCAACAGTGCACATTAGGTTCCTCTTTTATTTTCTTTGTTGTAATGAATTTTAATGCAATGAACAGTTTGATTTAATTTTGTGTTACTGAATTTTCAATGCTATTTCACTGTTCCGTTTACTGATGTTATTTAATTTTTGTTTTACTGTTTTGAATTTTAATTCAGTCGTGTTTAAATTTTACCGCAACCAAAAATCACAAACCCCCCCACTACGTGTTGATTTGAGACTGAACCCAAATTGGTCCTTGAGAGACGACCTAGGAGTCACTTCCTAGTAATATACTGCATTAATTTTGCAAACAACTTTTGTGTGAGGTGCGACCCTCTCAACAGGGAGTTGCACATGTTCAGCAGATGTGTGAATTATGTGGTGGTGATCATATCTGGTCAATGCGCTTTTCCAGTAGAGGCTTTAGAAGATGTAAATTTCATGTCCATTCAATTTCCATATCGCCAAGGTAATTACTACCAAGGGTGGAAACCTCACCCAAGCATGGGTCAAGGTCAAGGACAAACTGGACAATCAGGGCAATTCAATAGGCCATAACATCAACCATCATTATGGCAACAAGTGTCTACACTCAATGAAAGATGAACAAAGTTGGAAGAAACTCTTCAACAGTTTATGCAGGTAACTATTTCCAACCACAAGAGCACTGAAGCGGCCATTAGAAACTTGGAGATGCAAGTAGGCCAAATAGCTAAGAAGTTGGCAGATATACCTGATAAGAATTTTGGGGCTAATATTGAGGTTAACCCTAAGGAAAAGTGTAAAGTTGTAGTGAGTGTGAATGTTGAAAAGTTTAGTTAGAGAGGAAAGAAGAGAGAAAAGGAGAGGATGAAAGAAAAGAGAAAGAAGAAAAGAGAGAAGAGAAAAAAATTGAAAAAATTCTTCCGTATCCAAAAGATTGTGAGAGAATAGAGAAAGAGAGACAATATGGGCATTGTAACGATATCTTCAATCAAATGGATCTTGATCTACTTGTGAATGAAGCATGGCAACAATTTTCAGCTTAGGTAAATCATATGAATCAAATGTCCAAAAGAAAAAGATATATAGATGAGGAGATTAATGAATGCAAAGCTGTTAAGAAGAGATCACTTCCTCCAAAATTAAAAGATCCAGGAAGTTTTACCAATCCTTGCGTCATAGGGAAGGAAAAGATAAGGAAAGCCCTACTTGATTTAGGGTCAAGTGTCAATTTGATGCCTTTATCTATACTTAAGCGAATTGGGGATCTTGAAAGTCAAGCCAATAGAGATGACTTTGCTAATAGCGGATGAATCTTCAAAGAAGCCTTATGATGTAGTGGAAGATGTTATGGTTTGTGTAGGCAAACTACAATTCTTGGTGGACTTTGTGGTGATGGAGATGGAGGATGAAAGGGTTCCTTTGATTCTTGGAAGACCGTTTATGAAAACGGCCAAGGTCATCATTGATGTAGATAAGGAATGATAGTGCTTCAAGACCAAGAAGAAAGGGTAGTCATTGATATCTTCAAAGAAGAGCAGCAGGTGCACAAGGAAGAGACTAGTCATAAAGCTACATGTCAAGATGTACCCATGACTAGTTTTAAAGATGTAAAGGCGGACTTCAAAGGTAAAAATTGTTTCTTGTCACAGGTTAGGGAAGAAGAAAAAGATGGCAAAGGAAGGACGGTTCATGATGACTTGATGCAAGTACAACTCAAACTTGGTAAACATGTAAGATTCAAGAACAAGTTGTGGGTTGTGAAAGACTATAAAGAGAATGGAGTGATAGAGATAGAATCTCCATATTCCGAAAGAGCCATAGAGGTGGACCGGAAGCAGTTGATGAGTTGGTGTAATGATAAAAAGATGAACACCAACATGGAAGATGGAACTTGAACTTTACTGGGTCAAGCTGGTGACGTTAAAAGAGCTCTTACTAGGAGACATCCCAATTATTTAAAAACATTGATTTATTTAGTTTTTATGTTTGGTTAATGTAATTTTAAAAACTTTGGACATTTTTGTATGTTGAGACTTTTGGTTATAGCATCTACTGATGGATGCTAGGTTTGTTACACCTACTGATGGGTGTTAGTAAGAAAGGTTTGCACCTACTGATGGGTATTGGTGGATTTTGGGTCAGGCTCGTGACGTTAAACATGCGCTACCTGGGAGGCAACCTAGTTGATTTACTTCATTTTGTTTGTTTATTTTGATTCTGCTTTAGTTTCATGATAGGGATGAAATGTTTGAGTGATGGGAGAACTTAAATGCTTGGAGTGAGTAAGAGGCATGAGTATAGGATACCTAGGGCGAGCTAGGAAGAAGGAGAAGAAGTCACGCAGATGCCGCTCAGCGGTAATTTCTGCTGAGCGGTAACACTGTAGACTTTGGGTTAACTGTTTGGTCCATTTGGGCTCAGCGGGAGTAGGGCCCAGTAGGGTATTTTTATATCCTAGGGTGCAGTTTTGCTTCTATTTTCATATCTACCTCTTCACACACACTCTCAAGCATTTTTCTAAGAGTTCTCTCCACTTTTCCTTCTTCCCCCTTTACAAAATCTCTCTTTCACTCACTTTCTCACTAGGGTTCCATCCAAGATGGGGTTTAGTGAGGGCACTTCAATTGGGGGTTGATTTCCTTAAATTCCTAAAGCAATTTCATTCATCTAGCATCTCCACCCAAGTAAGTTCAAGCAATTTTAATTCTAGGGTTCTTCAAAGCATGGATTGATATGAACTTAGTAGTTTATGCATGATTTGATGAGTTAATTGTTGTTTGAACCGATTAAAATAATTGATTTGGGTCTAGAACTAAGTGTTACCAATGAGGAAGCATTGATAAATTGAAGATAAATGATTTTGATAATGTTACAAGAAGATAAACTTGAAGAAGCTGTTATAATTGTTGTAAAAACACTTTGTAGAATATAAATGTATTAGGAAAGTCTTTGAATATGTAAAACTTAGAAAATCTCGTACCTTTAGTTAAGTTACGCATTTAATCGATTATGAGAAGCTATAATCGATTCTATTGAGCACTCTTGAAAATGCATTTCGCTCTGGAATAGTCGATTATTCCTGCAAATATTCGATTATCAACTGGTCCTCTTGAGAATTGCCAAAGTCTCTAGAATAATCGATTGTTCCTTAGGATAATCAATTATCACTCTTTGAAAATCACTATAACGGACTCAAATAATCGATTATCTCTAACAATAATCGATTATCCGTGGCAGTTATAATCTATCTCTGCCAACTCAGACCAGTTGGCTATATAAGGATGTTCCAAAACTCTTAGAAAAATATTGAGCTTTTTGAGAATACAGTTTGTCTGAGGAAGTTCCAAAAAGCTATTTCATTGCATTGCCTGGTATCGTGAATAGGAGAAGCTTGCGCTTTGTGGATCAAAGGTCGGAGCGGTTCTCTTCGAGTTGGTAAAGCTGCTGTTCTTCCAATTCGTTGGTCGAAGGAAGACTGTTTCTGCACTGTTCCAGTTCGTTGGTCGAAGGAAAGTGCAGATTGATTGTTTCCAGTTCGTTGGTTGAAGGAAGCATACTTCCGGTTCGTTTGTCAAAGGAAGGTTTTATCTTATTGTTCATTTACCATATTGTAAATCTGTGAAACTGTTTTTTAGTGAAATCGTTAATCACTTTTCATAGTGATTAACAACTAGACGTAGATTCTTTTAAATCGAACCAGGATAAAAATTCTGTGCTGAATTTGCTTGCTCTCTATACTCTTTACATTTTGTGCATATCAAACTGTTTGATAAATTTTATTCCGCTACGCGACTTTATAACAGTACCAACTGTTCCGACAATTGGTATCAGAGCTTGCTTTGATATTCTTTCAAACCTTTACGAAAATGGCCGGTCATCAAACTCAAATGTACGCCGAAGGTGCTTCCATCAACAGACCACCACTTTTTACTGGTGATGACTATGCATTTTGGAAAGTCAGAATGGAAATTTTTATGGGGTCTGTTGACAGAGGCATCCGGGAAGCCGTACAGAATGGTCCATACATTCCTAAAAGCACAGTTGATGGTGTAGAAGTAGAAAAACCTTACTTTAACTGGACTGCTGAGGAAAATATAAGAGCTCAATTTGATATTAAGGCTTGTAATATTATTTCATCTACTGTAGTACTTGATGAATTTTATAGAATTTCAGTATGTAAGACAGCACAGGAAATGTGGGAAGTCCACAGAGTCACACATGAGGGTACAGATGACGTGAAACGTGCAAGGAAGAACACACTCATCTAGGAGTATGAGATGTTCAGAATGCAACCTGATGAAACAATCTCTGATTATCAGAAGCGTTTCACTCACATTGTGAACCACTTGACAAGTTTGGGTACGACTTTTGACATTGATGAATTGAACTTGAAAATATTGAAATCATTGGACAGGTCTTGGCAACCAAAGGTGACTGCCATCTCGGAGTCTCAAAACCTCACTCAGATGTCAATGGCGATTCTCTTTGGAAAGCTTCATGAGCATGAGCTTGAGTTGAGAAGATTAACTTCAGAAGAGGATCAAGGCAAAAGAAAGGCGCTTGCCTTTAAGTCTGAATTCTCAAAAGGAAAAGGTACTAATAGAATTGAGGACGACGATTCCGATGACGATGAGGAAAGCATGAGTCTTATGATTAAGAAGTTTGCTAAATTTATGAGAGCAAAGGGAAAAGACAAATACCATGGAGAAAGGAAAGATAATCAAGGATCTCCATCAAGCGTTAAATGTTATGGATGTGGAGAAAGAGGACATGTGAAGACTGATTGTCCTAAGAATAGGAAAAGTGAAGACAAGAAGGAAAGAAAGTTTCCAAAGAAGAAGAAAGCTTACATAGCTTGGGAAGAGAATGCTTCTAGTTCTTCAAGCTCAAGCGATTCAGATGAAGAAGCTAATTTGTGCTTAATGGCAGACTTAGAAGATGCTAGAAGCCAAGTAAGTTATTCTAGTTTAGAGTGAAGTGATGAATTTGACTTACAAAAGGCATTTCTTGATTTGTTAAATGAATCTGAAAAACTTGATGCTGCTCATAAAAAGTTAAAGAAAGAGAATAATGAATTGAAATTGAAGTATGAAAAAGTGCTAGATGATGGAGTTTTTTGAGAAACAAAGTTAGTAACCTAGAAACTAAACTATCTGAATCTAATACTACTGCACAACATGTTGAATGAAACCAAGCCTAATTCACATGCCAAAATAAACATCAAAAGAAGCAATGCTAGAAATGGAAACATGCATCAGCACAAAAAGTCTAAAGTGAAAAGAACTCGTAGAGTTTGGGTAGAAAAAGGGACTTTTGTGAAAAATAAAGTGCTTGAGGTTTGTTGTTTTTACTGCATGAAACGTGGTCACACCTCAAACAAATGCAACATTAAACATTTTGGTTTCCAAATGGTAAATATGCGTGGGTTAAAGCTATAAAATGATGTATGTTCGCATGAACTAACCCCAAGGACCCATAATAAGATTGGGGACCTAAATTCTTGCTCAAATTTGCTTTGTAGGAACCTACTAAGTCAAAGAAGTCACTGTGGTATCTTGATAGTGGTTGGTATGGACACATGACCGGTGATAAGAAAAGGTTCATATCTTTTGAGAAGAAAAAGCAAGGATTTGTGACCTATGGGGATAACAACAAAGGTAGAATCATTGGAACTGGAGATATTGGAGGAGGAAACACACTGACAATAAAGGATGTGTTATATGTTGAAGGTCTCAAACACAACCTCCAAAGCATAAGCCAATTTTGTGACAAGGATCTCAAGGTAACTATTGAAAGTGATAAATGCACTGTATGCTTTAAAAATTCTACTGATATTGCTTTGCAAGGTGTTGGGCATAATAACATTTACTTGATTGATATTGAAAGTGCATCTAGACATAGTATTACATGTTTAGTTGCTAAAGAGGAAAATCCTTGGCTATGGGATAAAAGAGCTGCACATATTCATATGCAACATTTGAATAAATTGATTTCAAAAGATCTTGTTATTGGTTTGTGATAACAGTTGAAAAAATGTTATTTTCATGCTTGAAATTGATTCTAAAAGCAACCTTTAACACTTAGAAACTAGCTTGAAATCATACTTTTATTCATATTTTCAGAAATAAGAGAGCTGGACAGGTTTATGCTTGATTTCAGTGTTTTTGTGCAGGTTTTAAGTTGAATTTGGTGAAAGAAGTGAATAAAGAGAGAGATGAAATCAGAAAAGACATCAAAAAGTGCAAAAGGAGAAGCCACAACTGCCGCTGAGCGGTAGTTTACCGCTGAGCGGCACTCAGAAGCTCACGGGGGATCCGTTGAGGGGCAAAATGGCCGCTGAGGGGAAGAAATCAACTCACACACTTACCGCTGAGCGGTACTTTACTGCTGAGCGGCACACTTATGGGCTTGGGCCTAAATTTTCTGTAATTTTAGAATAGTATATAAGCTTTAGGACGTCCTAGGGTTTGTATCTTTGGCAGAAACGAAGCAAACACTCTCTCTTCCACCCCTTTGAAAGAGGATCTGGGATGCTCAGGCTACCTCTTCACCTTTCTAGGGTTTTTGATGGACAAATTTATGAACATCAAAATATGATGTCACAAACTTGTTTTCCAATCGGCAAGTATGACCGAATCGTTCAAGTAATAAACTTGGTGAGACCAAGTATCGTTCTTCCCAAAGGACTCACGGCCTAGTTTAGTTGTATGGTTTATTGATTAGCTAAGACTTAAAGACGAAATATTTGGATTTTTATATGCAAAAGACGAAAATTAAATATGTATGCATGAAGTTTTGATCAATGGCAAAAAGCAAAAGATAAACACTTTCAATGAAATATATGTATGAATATGTTGTTGGGGGTCAATTTCATCTTATCCACTCATATATTTTAGGAATTCAACATTCAAATCATCATTGTTAATGCCACTCTCTAAAGTACCTTTCAAGAAGGCTTCTCCCTAATCACGAGTTCATACAATTCCTAGCATTCCTAATAATTAGTTCATAAGTACAGGAGCTTAACGACAACCAATATAATATTGGGAGAAATTCCCCGGATCTAGACTTCCCCGTACGCGCCCGTATCGACAAAACCAATAATCATGCATCGAATGAGTTAAACAATGCAAGCATTAAGCAAAGAGGAAAAGCCCTAACTAATGATGAAAGAACGCATAGATTTTAAATAAAAGATGTAAAAACAAATTTCATATATGAGAGCTTCAAAATATTACATTGATTCCCCAACAAACATACATAGTTTAGTTCACGATATTCATGGTGAACCTAGATGAATAACAATGAAAGAATGAAAGATAAAACCCTAAAAAGGTGAAGAGGAAGCCTCAGCATCCACGATCCTCCTTCAAATTGGTGGAAGAGAGAGTGTTTGCTTCGTTCCAGCCAAAGATACCTAACCCTAGGAAACCCTAAAGCTTATATATTATTCGTAAATTACAGAAAATTAGGTCCAAGCCCATAAAAGTGTCGCTCAGCGGTAAAGTACCGCTCAGCGGTAAGTACGTGAGTCGTTTCTTCCCCTCAGCGGCCATTTTGCCCCTCAGCGGACCTCCCGTAAGCTCCTGAGTGCCGCTCAGCGGTAAACTGCCGCTCAGCGGTAAACTGCCGCTCAGCGGTAAACTGCCGCTGAGCGGTGACTTCGGCTTCTCCTTTTGCAGTTTTTGATGTCTTTTCTGATTTCATCTCTCTCCTTCTTCACTTCTTTCATTAAATTCACCTTAAAACCTGCACAAAAACATTGAAATCAAGCATAAACCTGTCCAGCTCTCTTATTTATGAAAATATGAAGAAAAGCATGATTTCAAGCTAGTTTCTAAGTGTAAAGGTTGCTTTTTGTATCAATTTTAAGCATGAAAATAACAGTTTTTCGACTGTTATCAGTTTTATCTTTCATTCTTTCATTATTATTCATCTAGTTTCACCATGAATATGGTGAACTAAACCTTGTATTGTTGTTGGGGAATCAATGTAGTCTTGTGAAACTCTCATATATGGAATTTGTGTTTAAACATTTTATTTGAGATACATGCTTTCTTTGATCATTAGTTAGGGTTTTTCCTCTTTGCTCAATGCTTGCTTTGTTTAACTCATTCAATGCATGATTACTGATTTTGTCGATACGGGAACGTACGGGGAAGTCTAGATCCGAGGAATTTCTCCCAATAGTATATTGGTTGCCGTTAAGCTCCTGCGCTAAAAGAACTAATTATTAGGAATGCTAGGAATCGTATGAACTCGTAATTGGGGATAGGCCTTCTTGCAAGGTAATTTAGAGAGTGCCATTAACAATGATGAAAAGAATGTTGAATTCCTAAAGTATATGAGAGTGGATAAGATGAAATTGATAACCCCAACAACATACTCATCCATATATTCAATTGAAGTGTTTGTATTTTGTTTTAGCCATTGATCACATTCATGCATACATGTTTATTTTCTGTTTTGCATATTAAACTTCACTTATTTCGTTCTTAAGTCTTAAATAATCAACGAATCACATAACTAAACTAGGCCGTGAGTCCTTTGGGAGAACGATACTTGGTCTTACTGAGTTTATTACTTGAAACGATTCGGTCACACTTGCCGATTGTTCAACAAGTTTGTGGCACCGTTTTTCGGTGTTCATAAATTTGTCATCATGTTTTTGGCGCTGTTGCCGGGGACTCGTGGTTTAACTGGTTAATTTGTGTGATTATTGATTATCTTTGACTTTAATTTTGAATTTCTGTTTTTATTTTTCTGTTTGTTGTATTTTATTTTATTTTATTCTCTGAATCTTATATCTTCTCCTATATCTTTTTGTGCTAACCAAATATTCTAGGGTTTTGTGTTCTTGTGTATGCAGGAGACAATTCGAACTAGGAGCAAGATAACTGCAAAACCTCTTCTTGAAGGTTTAGACGAGAGTAGACGAAGGAGAAGAGTCCGAATAGCTAGAGAACTTTTCCCTCCTCCGGAAACTCTGTTGCAACCATCACCACAAGGTTCTGACCATAGCACAGAAAATATGGAGAACAATAATATCAGAAGAACTCTTGTTGATTACACCAATACAGCTGGACCTCAGCACTTTAACAGTATAGCTAGACCTAGAGTCAATGCAGCTAACATGGAGGTCAAACCAGCATTGATCCAACTGGTGAAGAGCAATCAATTCAATGGGTTATCTCATGAAAGCCCATATGAGCACCTCACTACATTTAATGAGATCTGCAACACAGTGAAAATCAATGGGGTGCCAGATGAAGCGATCAAACTTAGCTTGTTTCCTTTCTCATTAGGAGGCAATGCTAAGCTTTGGTTAAATTCTTTTCCAGAGGGAAGTTTCACAGAGTGGGAAGTAGAGGTAACCAAGTTTCTAAATAAATACTTCCCACAATCCAAGGTGAACAAAGGCAAGCAAGAGATTTCTTCATTCAAGCAGGGCATGGAAGAATCACTGGGTCGTGCATGGGATAGATACAAAAGCTTGCTACGAAAAACACCCATGCATGGATTCGATGAAGTGGAAGTAGTCCTTACCTTCCTTGGAGATCTTGGTTCACAAACCAAGATGATGCTTGATGCCTCATCAGGAGGAAACATTAAATGGAAAACTCCAGAGGAAGCAACAGAAATTATTGAAAATATGGCTACTAGTGACAACGAGCTAAACAGTGAAAGAGGAGCTCCTATGCAACAGAAAAGAGTCCTACAATTACATACACATGATGCCTTGCTAGCACAAAATAAAATTCTAACTCAACAGCTGGAGACTCTTACTAAAACACTTGCACAATTACTTAAAGAGTTGAAAACTGCTGCACAGGTACAATCTCAATGGTCAATGTGCCTTTCCAGCAGAAGCCGTTGAGGATGTGAATTACATGACCAATCAATACCGTCAAGGGAACTACAATCAAGGGTGGAAACCACACCCAAGCATTGGTCAAGGGCAAACTGGGCAAGCTGGTAAATTCAATAAGCAGCAGCAGCAACCCACCTTATGGCAGCAGATTTCTATGCTTAATGAAAGGTCCATGAGGATGGAAGACACTCTTAATAATTTCATACAGAAAACTGAGTCTACCCAAAAGAGCACTGAAGCTGCTATCAAGAATTTGGAGATTCAGATGGGGCAGATCACCAAGCAGGTGGAAGAAAGGCCAAATAGAAATTTTGGGGCTAATACTGAAGTTAACCCCAGAGAAGAATGCAAGGTGGTAGAGAGTGCTAAAAATGAGATAGTTGAGTTAGACAAAGGAGAAACAGAAGAGAAAAGAGAAATAGAGAGCAAAAATACTTCTCCTTTTCCAATAGATCAAGGGAAACAACTAGATTTCACAGAATTATTCAAGATGGTGGATAATGATGCACCTTGGGAGCAGATTCTACAACAAATTACGGTTTACACTAAATCTGATGAATACGTCTCTACAAAGAAAAGACGCAGAGATGATGAGGCAAAGAAGTGTAAAACTGTTAAAAAGGAGCCATTCCCTCCAAAAGCAACAGATCCCGGAGGCTTTTCTATCCCTTGTACCATAGGGAAGAAAAGGATAAAAAAATCTCTTCTTGATTTAGGTTCAAGTGTTAACTTGATACCTTACTCTTTACTGGAGCAAATCGGCGATGTTAATATGAAACCTGTAAAGGTTAATTTAGTAATGGCCGATGGATCTTCAAAGGAACCATGTGGGATTACAGAGGACATCATAGTTTGTGTTGGAAAACTCCAGTTCTTGGCAGACTTTGTGGTGATGAAGATGGAGACAGAAAAGATACCTATCATTCTTGGAACACCGTTTATGAAAACGGCCAAAGCTATCATTGATGTAAATGAAGGTATAGTGGTGCTCCAGGACCGAGAGGAGAGAGTTGTTGTAGATGTCTTTAAAGATGAGACTGATGGACAAATTTATGATCACCAAAATATGATGTCACAAACTTGTTTAACAATCGGCAAGTATGACCAAATCGTTTCAAGTAATAAAATCGGTAAGACCAAGTATCGTTCTCCCAAAGGACTCACGGCCTAGTTTAGTTATGTGATTTGTTAATTAGCTAAGACTTAAGAACGAAATAATTGGATTTTACTATGCAAAAGATGAAAATAAACATGTATGCATGAGGTTGATCAATGGCTAAAACAAAAGACAGACACTTTCAATGAAATATATTGATGAATATGTTGTTGGGGGTCAATTTCATCTTATCCACTCTCATATATTTTAGGAATTCAACATTCAAGCCATCATTGTTAATGGCACTCTCTAAATTACCTTTCAAGAAGGCTTCTCCCTAATTACGAGTTCATACAATTCCTAACATTCCTAATAATTAGTTTTTTTAGCACAGGAGCTTAAGGCAACCAATATACTATTGGGAGAAATTCCCCGGATCTAGACTTCCCCGTACGTTCCCGTATCGACAAAACCAATAATCATGCATTGAATGAGTTAAACAAAGCAAGCATTGAGCAAAGAGGAAAAACCCTAACTAATGATGAAAGAAAGCATAAGTCTTAGATTAAGATGCGAGCACAAATTCCATATATGAGAGCTTCAAAAGATTACATTGATTCCCCAACAAACATACGAGGTTTAGTTCACCATATTCATGGTGAACCTAGATGAACAATAATGAAAGAATGAAAGATAAAACCCTAAAAAGGTGAAGAGGTAGCCTGAGCATCCAAGATCCTCCTTCAAAGGGGTGGAAGAGAGAGTTTGCTTCGTTTCTGCCAAAGATACAAACCCTAGGACGTCCTAAAGCTTATATACCATTCTAAAATTACAAAAAATCTAGGTCCAAGCCCATAAGTGTGCCGCTCAGCGGTAAAGTGCCGCTCAGCGGTAAGTGCGTGAGTAGTTTCTTCCCCTCAGCAGTTCCAACGTCAACTCCTGAGTGCCGCTCAGCGGTAAACTGCCGCTGAGCGGCAGTTGCGTCTTCTCCTTTTGCACTTTTTGATGTCTTTTCTGATTCCATCTCTCTCCTTCTTCACTTCTTTCACCAAATTCACCTTAAAACCTACACAAAAACACTGAAATCAAGCATAAACCTGTCCAACTCTCTTATTTCTAAAAATATGAATAAAAGCATGATTTCAAGCTAGTTTCTAAGTGTTAAAGGTTGCTTTTAGTATCAATTTAAGCATGAAAATAACAGTTTTTCAACTGTTATCACAACCCCAAACTTAGAACTTTGCTTGTCCTCAAGCAAACAGGATGTAACTCAATCTTCTACCAATTCATATGATGGTTCACTTATTCAAAGATCCTCTTTTTCAAGATAAGTAAAAACTTCAATCAAACTTATGACCAAGGGTTCAATCAAGATGTGCACATGCTTTAGTGTTCACAAAGTCATTTAAATTCCAACAAATGCTATTTTTCATGAATGATCAATCAATTAAGCATGGATGTTCATGTGTTCATGGAATATTTCCTCACTAGGTAAAGTGTTTCACTCACACACAAGTGTATAAGAGGTAATCACTCATTCACTCTACTATCACATTGTCACATGAATCAACTTTGCCTTTAATTTTACCATAATCAAAAACATTCACAAGCATGCATCATCACAAGGACTTTTCAATGGCTTATAATGTGGCTGGGCTAACAAGAAAATTGGTTTTTCTGGATCACAAAATCCTTGAGTTAAGAGAATCATAATCAACACAATTATTCTTATTTTTCCCAACTTGCCTTTTGCATTTGCATTGAGCTTTGCTTCTTTTTTTTTTTTTTTCTTTTTCTTTGCATATTCTTACTTTTTAACTCTTAGCTCAATGCTTTTCCTTTTTCATGTTTTTCCCAATAACCCCAAACTTGAACATTTAACAATACCACACAATATCTTCTACTTAACTCAAGGTAAAGATTTTCAATCAAGGGTTTTCAATTTATGATGGAAAACCATCAAGAAATCACATTGGACCTCTTACTAGAGCAATGGCTAGGAAGATTCAAGAAGAAGAAGGATCATCTAACATTTTACTTCTATGGAAGGTTACTTATAAAAATCCTTCTACTCTTAACTAAAGCACTTATATTTTGTTTTGTAGGAATTAATAAATCTTGGAGAATATGATTGAGCCATCCAAGAAAGAACCAAGCAAAGGAGCCAAAAAGCAAAGGAGGTGCTTACGGCATGCACCAGCATTTTCCACGTGAATGTTGGCTGATTTGGAAGGAAGCACACACCTTGCTGGATGAGCTGGAATGAGGCATGGATTTTGCTTGATCAAAATCTGAATAATTTGAATTTTAGGAGGGAATTACAAACAGAATTTAGGCTCCTCTTCACCTATAAATAAGAGGGCCTTTTCTTTGTATTGGGTTACTTTTGAGCTTAGTAAATTGCTGCTGAAATTCACTACCAGCCCTATTGCTCTTGAGTCACTAATTCTCTCTACTTTCTCTTCCCTTTCCTCTAGCTTCCTTCCATTGTAGGAAGGCCTTCTGAGCTGTGAGGTTCCCACACATACTTATTCCACTCAAATACACCAACCATCAATCAATCTCACTCAGTTGCCACTGCATCCACTCTGCTGTTTTTTATCCACTGCACCAATACTGTTTTTCATCCGCTGCATCCGTTTTGTCTGCAAGGCCAGGTCATTCAAGCATGGATAAGCTTCCATCAAGTGGTATCTAGAGCTCTGGTTGTCCACGCAAACCATGGCTAAGTGCCTTTCCATTCAGCTGTTTAATTTCAGTCCAGTTTGTGCTATTTCTGTTTCTGTTTTCAGTCCAGTTTGTGCTGTTTCTGTTTCTGTTTTGCTGTTGTTTTCAATTCTGTATTGCTTTTCCAGTCATTCAATTTTAGTTTCCTTTGTGTGCTTATATTGTCCTTTCATTTTAATCGGTGAAACCTTCTTGTTTGGGTCATTTCCAGCTTTACATTTCAATTCTGTATTGTTTTAAGTCTTGTGCAATTTACTGTTGCAGTATTTTTTTGTCTCTGTTCAGTTTTCTTTTCTGCTGAATTATTTCATTTTAATTGATTTGCAAGTGCTAAACAAGCTGTATATATACCAAATAAGGCAATGAGGACTTGATCTAGCCTGGGTTATACAAGCTGAAGCATCAAAATGCAATTCTGTTTTGTTTTCCATTGTGAATTCTGATATAGAATTTAAATCTGGTGCTAAAATTCTAAAACTGTTTCAGTGGTTTTCTTTTGATTCTGGAGCTTGGTACAACATTGTGTAATGTTGTTGAATGTGTCTTAAGGTATAGCAAACCAAAACAAGCACTAAAATGCAATATGCATAGTGTGGTTGCTCAAAATCCTTAACCATTCACCATTTCAGCTTGAACTTCTAGCTTTTCACCGTGCTAATATACTTGATTTGGTCTAATCTGAGTTTGGTCATGCTAAGCATATTAAATCTAGCTTAGATCTGTGTTTATACACTTCTTAGAGTCATTGCCTTTGCTGTCCAGTTTTTGATTCCATGAAAAGCTAAATTTGGTTGGTTCATTGATGGTTTTTGCTGCATAATTTGGCCATAGCAAGGGTGATTTTCGAATCCTGCTATTTCTGTGTGTTTGGACAGTTTGAACAAGTCTAAATGGATGATTAAAAGTTGTTAATACTGTTCATTTGGTCAAAATTGAAGTTATATGCAGATTGGATACTTAAACCATCAATTTTGAGCTAAAATTGGAAGTGGACCAGTGAATTTGAGTAGTAAGCATTAATTCAGTTGTTTAAGAGTTTAAACATGTTTAATATCATGAATAAAAGTTGTTTGAACATTCATCCAAGCTGCTGAAACACTGCTACTCATTTTGGGTACCAAAACCACCATTTTAGTTCATTTTTCTAGTGCAGTTTCTGTTTTCCAGCCACTGTTTGGTAATTTTAGTGTAAAATTCATTGTTGGATTGTGAAAAAGCTGGTTCAATGTTTAAAAATGAAAATACATGATCAAAAGAAGAAGTATCAAGTGTTAAAAAGCTGTTAGAACCAACCAATCCAGATTACAGGCCCTGAAAAAAAATCAAAAACAAAATCTGAAATTCATTGGGGCATTTTATCAAACACTTCTGAAATTTATCAAACAGTTTGCATTTGGAATAAGTTCTGAGCTGTGCTTGTGTTTTTCTTGCTTTCTTCATCCATTCTAGTGCCTTTGATAAGTTCATTTTGTGTACCTACTTTCATTTGTGTGTTGTCCAATTGTTTGTGTCTATTTTTTTGGCATCTAAAGTGTTCAATACAGCAGCCTATACTAGTGCAGTGTGCAGAAATTTGGTGCAGATTTTTAATCTGTTTGGTGTGATTTTGCTGAGTTTTGGAGTGTATGTGCAAGCTGTTTGGGGCATCCAGCACCAGAATCCTTCTCCTACTTTGGTAGCCTCCTAGGAAGTGGTTTGAGCATTGAAAGTGGAGCAAGAAGGAAGACTCAACAGCAGCCCAAACACCACTGTCCAGTAGCTGAAAAACTCTGTTACAGCAGCATTTCAACCCTGGAAAAAGAGCAACTCACACCTTCATTTTGAGTAGCTTTCTGCAGCAGCAAGAAGACAAAGCTCACATTACTTCTAGGCCTTATTTCAAGTTTATTTACACCAAATATCACGGAATTTGCTGTTTGAATTTGTATTTTTTTTTTCTTTGCTGTTTTTGAGCCAAGTGACTTGGAAAAATGCTCTTGAAGCAATTCCAAGTTCACAATTGAACATTGTAATAGTCCAATTTCGTTTTCTTAGTGTGGAAGTGTGTCAAGGGGCTCCAAGTGTCACTTGCACTTTCACTTAGGGCCGTCTAGCATTTACATTCTTGCATCTTTATTGCTTTCATTAAATGTCTTGAGTAATCCTTTTGTTTTTAGGTCTCCGTGGTATTTAGGACAGCATAGCATATAGTAAACCTTTCTTTGGTTTTAGGTTCATTTCATAACATTTGAAAAGAATTTGAAGAATTTCTACTTAGAAACTAAGGAAAAAGATAACTCTAAGGAAACTCTGTGATGAACCAATATTTTCCTCACTTCACTTAGTTTAATGTGTTAGAATTAGTCGGGGAATTATGCTTAAACGTCCGGTATTTTCCTGTTTTTCCTAATTGTGCTTAATTTGATCGGAAATTCTTATTTTAACTAATTTGAATTATCTGAGCTTATTATTTTGCATTATTAATTACGGGAAAATTTTGGATAACTTTTTGGGACATTAGAAAGCGAAATGAGAAATGGAAATTGAGCCAATGCATCTTAGCCATTTTTATTTTCGCTGGCTGCCGCGTGAATGTTGTGTCAACTTGTGTGTCTTCGTTTGAGTTCAATTCTTATCCGTTTTCCATGCAATTTTTTTTCATAGTTTCGTCTGGATGTCTATTTTAACATATAGTTTTTACTTTGTTCAAATTCATTCTGTGCTGTTCCCAGTATTTATTTTACTCTCATATGTCAGTCCAGTGATTACTGCTGTTTGTGTCGACTTGTGTGACCTCGTTTGAGTCCAATTCTTATCCGTTTTCCATGCAATTTTTTTTCATAGTTTCGTCTAGATGTCTATTTTCATGTATAGTTTTTACTTTGTTCAAATTAGTTTTGTACTGTTCCCAGTAATTTGTTTACTCCCCTATGTCAGTCCAGTGATTACTGTTTGAGTGTTCTAATATGGTTGCATTGATTTATTTTGTGTTGAATAGAAAAGTTGTGCTGATCCGTGGAGACTTGAGCTGGAATATGCTGTTTGGTTTGGCTAAAAGAAAAGAAATAGAAGAAAACACATGTGTGCTTAGAAAAAGAGAAGCTGCCACCGAGAAAAGAAACTTCACTTTCATTTAATGAAGGGGTGCACCCAGCAAATTAAAAAGCACGCGGGCAGCAGCATCCAAGGGGCAGCTCCCATCCAGCTTGGCACCACGGAGAGGAGAGTCCAGCGCGGCCCACAAAGCAAAGAGGCCTTCACACGGTCCAGCAAGAAGGAGACCCGTGGAGCTGGATGAAAAAGGAAGTGTGAACCAGCCGCCACTCTCGGAGATTCTTTGTTTTTAGGCTTTTACTTTGAACGTTTCTTTGGGATGTAAGGATTGGGGGGAGTGTATTCACGCCATTACAGTTTGTAGAATGAAAGACGCACATAGACATTAGGAAGAGGGTTGACGGCCAGGGAGAAAAAAAAAAGACTCACACGGTGATGGATTTTGGGTGGTGCACATAACTTACTTCAACAAGGTTACGTCTTGGAATTTTGATTATTTTCTTAGAAAAGATGAAGGCTATTTACTTTTGGAGCATGTGCTGATTTCAATGGGACAATGGTGACACATTTTTCTATAGCGGTGCACTCATATTTTCTTTCCTTTGCTTTGCTTTTAAAAAAAAAGACAACACGCTGATTTCATATATTATCTTCATTTCTATTCATCACGAAAGATGGATTTTAAGATTTTACAATTTCATTTCTAACTTCTGCATTGCTGATTTGTGCGTTCAGCCCTTTTTTTTCTGCATTGAATAATTCATTTCCAAGTTGCATTGTGCATTCGTTTACTACCAGACGCATATATGTGTTTCCTTAAGTTTATTTCCAGCAGCACGAAAGCTTTCATTTTTCTTTCTTAGAAAAGGGATGGCGTGTTTGAAAGAAAGAGGGGCAACAACACGTTAATGAGATTAAGCACACAGCTGCACATTTAATTGGTTTGGTTGTCGTTTTAAAGTTGGAAGCAGAAGCACATTGAAGAGAAGCAGACAACTCAACTTTGCTTGTCACGCTGATTCATGGAAAGGAGCGAATTTGTGGCTGTCACGTCCAACATCATTAGTAAGAGAATTCATTTTTTTTAATTGTTTTTAAAGAATGGAATGCGCTGATTTCAATTTGAAGCAGAGGAGGCACATTGGATGTTGCTTTCTTTTAAAAAGCATTACGGTGATTAGGTGCTGGAAGAGTGTTCCATGAGGTGATTACTTGGCATGGAGAAAGGTACAGCCTCGGGATGGACGTCTAGGAGAAGCATATGTGGGACGTTCATTTTCTTTTAGAAGGAGCTCATTTAATTAGTTGAATATGTCAAGGCCTCGGATGGAAAGACGGTGCAACACGAATTTTATTTTACAGCAGCTTATTCACTTATTTAAGTTAACTGTTCAAACGCATTTTCTTGGTGTCATGTCCCTGATGAACTGCTTTTGATATTTAGCTTACTCGTTGCATTGAGATGGATTCATGCACTTTTGTATTTCGCTTTATTCCAAGGGGTTTTAAGTGTTTCAGTTTACTGTTTTCATTCACTTTAATGTTGTCTATTCTGTTCGGCTTCTTTATATTCCCGTATTTTCAATTTCCTCACTTCCTTTAGAGACTGTTCGTTCTCAATGTAGAACCTTCGGTCATTTGTACTTCATGCTTTCTGCATTTATTTCAATGTTTTCAATTATGTTTGGTTGTATTTAATTTTCAATTTTAATTTAGTTCATCTGCATTCACAAAACTCTTCACCCCCCACTATGTGTGTGATCTGAGACTCGAACCACAATTGGTCCTTGAGAGACGACCTAGGAGTCACTTCCTAGTCTATACTGCATTCTTTTATGCACAACTTTTGTTGGGAGGTGCGACCCTCTCATCAAAATGGCGCCGCTGCCGGGGACCAATGGTTCGGTCTTAGGTCTTTTTGTTGTGTCAGTGTGTGTTGTGTTTTGTCTTGTGTTGCGTGATGTGTTTTAGGATGTTTAGTTAGTCTTGTTTGGGTTTACTTCTTTTATCGATTTTTGTGGTTTTAGATTTTTATCATTTTTCTTTTTGTATTTTTTTGCATTTAGTTGTTGTTTCTGGAAGTTTCAAATTATGTAAATAATGGTTTTTCCCCATGTTATGTTTCTATATGTTTGGTTTAATCTTTGTTTGAAGTGGAAGTCTAGGTCTGAGACAGGTTTTGCACTACAATAGAGGAGATGACAGATTCTCAAGACTGGATATATGATCTGATCCAGAGTCTTCCCAAATTCCATGGGTTGGCACATGAAGATCCATACAGGCACCTCAAGGAGTTTTGTTTGGTGTGTTTGTCGATGAGGCCTCCTGGTGTTTCAAAGGAGACAGTGTTGATGAAAGTGTTTCCAATGTCCCTTCAAGGTGCAGCAAGAGACTGGTTCATATACCAGTATCCTTTTGATAGTTGGCAGGAAACACAACAGAGATTCCTCAACAAGTTCTTTCCAGCAGCAAAGGTAAGCAACATTAGGAGGGAGATCACTACCATTGAGCAATTTCAAGAAGAAAGCCTGGCAGATTATTGGGAGAGGTTTAACAGGCTCTGCACAGCCTGTCCAAACCACCAAATTTCAGAGCATTTGCTCTTGATTTACTTTTATGAAGGGCTCCTGGACAATGAAAGGATATTAGTGGATGTAGCTGCTGGTGGATCTTTGATGGACAGAACTCCAACAGAGGCAAAGAAGTTGCTCTGCAAGCTGGCGGGTCAAAATCCAAGTGAGGTAGTAAAGGAAAAACCTGAGCAGGTTTACTGTAAACTTGAAATCCCTACTCATGTATCTGAGGTTCAAGTAAATTTTAATGCTTTTGAATTGGTAAAACTTGAACCATTTAAGCCTGTTCTGGATTCTGATATTGATACACATGTGCACACTCATGTTGTGGATTCATTATTCCCTGTAGAGCACATTGACATACCTGATGTTCACTATCCTTGCACTGACCTTGATTTAAATGATAGCTTTGAGGATGCAGCTGATGACTTGGAGATTGGTAAGAAAATTTTCAATGAGCAAAAACAGGTTTATTCTGAACTTGAGATTCCAAACACTTTACCTGATTTGCTTATGCATTCAAATGCCTGTGATTTGATACACACTGATTCTATAGGATTCATGACTGATACTGATACAGATTTGATTGATCATTCTAAAATTTTTGATTCAGTATCAGCCATTGAACCCATTGGTCTAAGGGTTGTTTTGAATGGACATGATTGCTGTGATGAAATTTTGAATGATAATAGCCTTGAACTGACCTTTGATTCTGTTGATGATGCATATATCAATATTGATTTTGAGGTGGAAACTGTGCAATCTGATAACTCTATAGAGTTAGGACTGAACTTTGATCTGACACAGTTCTCTGAGAACTTTGAATGTGATTGTGAATCTGGTTCTTGCCCGATCTGTATTGAAATTGATTATGTGTTACAGACAGATTCTAAGCGTATAACAGATGCTATTAATTGTGAGTTTGATGACCATGCTGCAGAATTAAATGAGAATACAAGTGCTGACATTAAGGAAATCGTGATTAATGAAGGAGAGTGTACTGCTACTTCTTTGATTGAGCCAGGGATCTCCATTCCGATGTCACACACTGAACAACTGCCAGTGGAAGGAAAGCTACTGATGGAACAGTTTGCTGGGAGAAGAAAGAAGAAACATCTCGTTTTGGATGATATGGCAGTACTGATGAAGTTGGTCCTCCTCAAAACTCGTTTGCTGAATCTAATGGTGGAAGACATCTCCCTGAAAGTCCAAAATTGGCAGCTTCCACCATAACTCAGGGGAGTTTTCCTTTTCTCTTCTCCCACTTTCCCTACTTTTATTGCACTTGTCCATGATCTGTTGACTGTTTTGATTTCCGATCTTATGCTTATGACACATTGAGGACACTGTGTAGTTTAAGTGTGGTCTATTGGGGGAGATTTTTATTTTTTCTTTGTTAGTTTTTGTTTTCTTGGTTAAATTTTTTCTTTTCTAGTTAGTTTTTGTTTTGTCGTGTGTACAGTTTTACATGATTCTCTTCATTTCTGGACTTTGTTTGGGTTGTAGACTTATCATTTCCTTCACTTGATTGATATTTATTTGTTTGAAATCCTTGCTTTTCTCTGCTTGGGAAGATGATTATGATGTTTGAGAGGTTGAATTGATTGTGACAGAATTACCCTGTGTGAGATTTGAGCCACTTTATGTTTTTTTTTCTTGTGTGTGATATGTCTCTTGATTGCTTGCGCATATGCCTTGGCTTGACTCTTGTTGATAATTCTTGATTGATATGCATGTTTGGAAGTGATAAAGGCAATTTTGTTCTTGAGCCTCTCTAGCCAAATAAGCTTACCTTGTTTTGATCCTTTGATAACCCCTTTTGAGCCTATACTTTCCCCCAATTCTTTATTTCGAATGCTCATACACTAGTCCTAAGTGAAAAAAACCATGATTACCTTAACCTTAGGGAATTTTGGAGCTTTGGAAGTGTCTTGGGAACAAGTGTGGTCTCCTTGGGGATTCTGATAAATTGGCTAGTTGGTTCCTCTTCTTGTTTTGTTTTTAGAATTATGATTTATATCTTGTCTCTTATAGTTGTGTGCTAAAGAGAGAAAAGAAAAGAGACAGGATGGAAAAAAAAATTTAAAAAAATGAATGAAAAAAAAAGGGGTGCGAATAATGGAGTCAAGAAGAGGATTGAATTAGAGGTTTTGGGTGTGATTTGACTGTGTTTACACTTGTTCCCCATTGCTCCTCTATTTCTTTTGGTTTGTAACTTCTCATCCATATTTATCCTCCCTTGTCCTTGGCCCCATTACACCCATAAAAGACCTTTTGATTTGAACATGCGTATGTGCTTGAGTGTTGATATTAGAGGCTTGCCAAGTCTATTTGTGATTGCTTTCTTGAGTGCATTGAGTGACATTGTTTTACCTTAAACACTTGAGAGAAACACTGATTGTGTGCATCTGTGAGGCTCTGTTGCTTTTGATTCATCTCTTGAACTGATTGAATATTTTCCTTGTATTGAATTGCTTGGATGATTTCATTAGTATCTGCTGTCTCTGATTCATTCTGTGTTGGAATTGTCTACTTCTTTTCTCTGTCCAGATTTCTTGAGGACTGTGTAATTCTGTTTCTGTCCTTGTTGAGTCTTTGTTTTCTGTATGCTGAGTCTGTGTCACCTTCCTAAAAGCCCTTTGAACTATTCCCTGATTTGCGTCTTGATTTTGCCCAGGAGTGCAAAAGACTAAGTGTGGTCTATTTTGATGAACCAATATTTTCCTCACTTCACTTAGTTTAATGTGCTAGAATTAGTCGGGGAATTATGCTTAAACGTCCGGTATTTTCCTGTTTTTCCTAATTGTGCTTAATTTGATCGGAAATTCTTATTTTAACTAATTTGAATTATCTGAGCTTATTATTTTGCATTATTAATTACGGGAAAATTTTGGATAACTTTTTGGGACATTAGAAAGCGAAATGAGAAATGGAAATTGAGCCAATGCATCTTAGCCATTTTTATTTTCGCTGGCTGCCGCGTGAATGTTGTGTCAACTTGTGTGTCTTCGTTTGAGTTCAATTCTTATCCGTTTTCCATGCAATTTTTTTTCATAGTTTCGTCTGGATGTCTATTTTAACATATAGTTTTTACTTTGTTCAAATTCATTCTGTGCTGTTCCCAGTATTTATTTTACTCTCATATGTCAGTCCAGTGATTACTGCTGTTTGTGTCGACTTGTGTGACCTCGTTTGAGTCCAATTCTTATCCGTTTTCCATGCAATTTTTTTTCATAGTTTCGTCTAGATGTCTATTTTCATGTATAGTTTTTACTTTGTTCAAATTAGTTTTGTACTGTTCCCAGTAATTTGTTTACTCCCCTATGTCAGTCCAGTGATTACTGTTTGAGTGTTCTAATATGGTTGCATTGATTTATTTTGTGTTGAATAGAAAAGTTGTGCTGATCCGTGGAGACTTGAGCTGGAATATGCTGTTTGGTTTGGCTAAAAGAAAAGAAATAGAAGAAAACACATGTGTGCTTAGAAAAAGAGAAGCTGCCACCGAGAAAAGAAACTTCACTTTCATTTAATGAAGGGGTGCACCCAGCAAATTAAAAAGCACGCGGGCAGCAGCATCCAAGGGGCAGCTCCCATCCAGCTTGGCACCACGGAGAGGAGAGTCCAGCGCGGCCCACAAAGCAAAGAGGCCTTCACACGGTCCAGCAAGAAGGAGACCCGTGGAGCTGGATGAAAAAGGAAGTGTGAACCAGCCGCCACTCTCGGAGATTCTTTGTTTTTAGGCTTTTACTTTGAACGTTTCTTTGGGATGTAAGGATTGGGGGGAGTGTATTCACGCCATTACAGTTTGTAGAATGAAAGACGCACATAGACATTAGGAAGAGGGTTGACGGCCAGGGAGAAAAAAAAAAGACTCACACGGTGATGGATTTTGGGTGGTGCACATAACTTCAACAAGGTTACGTCTTGGAATTTTGATTATTTTCTTAGAAAAGATGAAGGCTATTTACTTTTGGAGCATGTGCTGATTTCAATGGGACAATGGTGACACATTTTTCTATAGCGGTGCACTCATATTTTCTTTCCTTTGCTTTGCTTTTAAAAAAAAAGACAACACGCTGATTTCATATATTATCTTCATTTCTATTCATCACGAAAGATGGATTTTAAGATTTTACAATTTCATTTCTAACTTCTGCATTGCTGATTTGTGCGTTCAGCCCTTTTTTTTCTGCATTGAATAATTCATTTCCAAGTTGCATTGTGCATTCGTTTACTACCAGACGCATATATGTGTTTCCTTAAGTTTATTTCCAGCAGCACGAAAGCTTTCATTTTTCTTTCTTAGAAAAGGGATGGCGTGTTTGAAAGAAAGAGGGGCAACAACACGTTAATGAGATTAAGCACACAGCTGCACATTTAATTGGTTTGGTTGTCGTTTTAAAGTTGGAAGCAGAAGCACATTGAAGAGAAGCAGACAACTCAACTTTGCTTGTCACGCTGATTCATGGAAAGGAGCGAATTTGTGGCTGTCACGTCCAACATCATTAGTAAGAGAATTCATTTTTTTTAATTGTTTTTAAAGAATGGAATGCGCTGATTTCAATTTGAAGCAGAGGAGGCACATTGGATGTTGCTTTCTTTTAAAAAGCATTACGGTGATTAGGTGCTGGAAGAGTGTTCCATGAGGTGATTACTTGGCATGGAGAAAGGTACAGCCTCGGGATGGACGTCTAGGAGAAGCATATGTGGGACGTTCATTTTCTTTTAGAAGGAGCTCATTTAATTAGTTGAATATGTCAAGGCCTCGGATGGAAAGACGGTGCAACACGAATTTTATTTTACAGCAGCTTATTCACTTATTTAAGTTAACTGTTCAAACGCATTTTCTTGGTGTCATGTCCCTGATGAACTGCTTTTGATATTTAGCTTACTCGTTGCATTGAGATGGATTCATGCACTTTTGTATTTCGCTTTATTCCAAGGGGTTTTAAGTGTTTCAGTTTACTGTTTTCATTCACTTTAATGTTGTCTATTCTGTTCGGCTTCTTTATATTCCCGTATTTTCAATTTCCTCACTTCCTTTAGAGACTGTTCGTTCTCAATGTAGAACCTTCGGTCATTTGTACTTCATGCTTTCTGCATTTATTTCAATGTTTTCAATTATGTTTGGTTGTATTTAATTTTCAATTTTAATTTAGTTCATCTGCATTCACAAAACTCTTCACCCCCCACTATGTGTGTGATCTGAGACTCGAACCACAATTGGTCCTTGAGAGACGACCTAGGAGTCACTTCCTAGTCTATACTGCATTCTTTTATGCACAACTTTTGTTGGGAGGTGCGACCCTCTCATCACTCTGGCTAAGGAAGAACTTGGTTTCTAAGCTTGTCCATTTGTGACTCACCTCTTCTTCCTGGGAGCTACTTAGAAACATCTTTTGTCTCTAGAATCTCTTTAGAAATTTTTCACCAAAAACAAAGAAAGCTTGTGAAAATCTTTTCACTCATTACTTGTCAAATATTTTGAAAACTTTGTGAAAACCTTTTCCTTTGACAAGAATGAGTCAATCAAGTGTGCAAGGAAGTTTGAAACCCAATAGTGAAATGTCTTTAAGGGAAGAATTTGAGCAAAGATTTGAACAAAGGGATAAAGAGATTATTGAGCTCAAAGATATGATTAGTCAACTTTTGATTAATCAAGATAAAAAGAAAGAGAGGTCTTCCCATAGGAGAAGAGAAGAATCATCATCTTCTCCAAGTGAAATTGAACAAAATAGTAGTCATCACAATGATGACCACTACCAAATGCCTCCTAGAAGACAACATAGAGTTAGAGAGCATTACCCAAGAGAGCCTAAGATTGATCTTCCTTCCTTCCATGGAAAAGATGATGTAGAAGAATACCTAGAGTGGGAAATGAAAGTTGAACAATTGTTTGAGTGCCACCAAATAGATGATGAAAGGAGAGTCACCATGGCTTCTCTAAGCTTTCAAGGTTATGCCTTAATTTGGTGGACAGCCTTAGTCAAGGACCATAGGCTAAGACACTTACCTCCCATTAGGTATTGGAATGAAATGAGAGCTGCCTTGAGGAGGAGGCATGTACCAGCCTACTATGATAGAGAGATAATGGATAAACTCCATAAACTCCAACAAAGGAACATGAGTGTTGAGGAATATAGACAAAAAATGGAGTTACTCATGTTGAGAGCTGGGATAAGAGAAGAACCTAGGATAACAATTGCTAGGTTTCAAAGTGGACTCAACTATGACATAAGAGATAGGGTTGAACTTATACCCTACAATGATCTCAATGAGTTAGTCCAACTTTGTGTGAGGGTTGAGCAACAACTAAAGAGGAAAAGCTCCACCAAGAAAGATTACCCTCATAGTTCTTACCATAAGAAAGAGTATAAGAGGGAGGGTAGTCAAACCAAGCCAAGATATGAAGACAGAGAGAGAGAGAGAGGAAAAGAAAAAGTCAAAGAACCTTCAAAAGATCATAAGAGTAAGGAGACTAAGTGCTTTAGATGTGGGGAAAAAGGGCACTATGCATCTGAGTGCCGCAATAGAAGGTCAACTTACATCCTTGAACATGAGAGTGAAAGTGAGGGTTCTTCATATAGTGAGTCTGAAACATCCACTTCTGAAGAAGAAGAAGCTTTACCTTGTGATGGTGACTTACTTATGGTAAGGAGACTCCTAGAAAGTAAACATGTAGAATTAGAACAGTCACAAAGAGAGAACCTATTCCACACAAGATGCAAAGTTTTAGAAAAGACATGTTCAATGATAGTGGATAGTGGCTCTTGTTGCAACTGTTGTAGTTCTAGAATGGTAGAGAAGCTTGGTTTAACCACTACTCCTCATCCTAAACCTTACAAACTTCAATGGATCAAAGAGGATGATGGAATAGTAGTTAAAGAACAAGTAAGTGTACCTATTTCCATTGGCAAATATGAAGATCAAATTGTTTGTGATATAGTACCAATGGAAGCTGGGCACATATTACTTGGAAGACCTTGGCAATATGATAAACAAGCCTTACATGATGGAGTCACCAACAAAATCATCATTCAACACAAGGGAAAGAAAATTATTTTGTGTCCTCTTACACCTTCACAAGTAAGAGAGGACCAAATAATTCTTAAAAAGAAGTTGGATGGAGAAAAGAAAAAAGAAAATAAGAAAGAAAAAAAGAATTTGGTAACCCATGCCTCAGCCCATGAAGTTGTCCAACCTCAAACCTTGAATATTTCCAAAAATCTTTTTCTTGGACAACCTCATTTCCTTCTTTATTGCAAAGAGGCATTTGTTTCAATCACTCATGAACTTGGTTCTCTACCAAAGGGGTTGCAAAAACTTTTAAAGGAATTTGATGATATATTTCCCAAAGAGGTACCAAGTGGATTACCACCTTTGAGGGGAATAGAACATCAAATAGATTTGGTGCCTGGGGCAAGCCTACCCAATAGGCCAGCCTATAGAACCAACCCTATGGAAACAAAAGAAATAGAGAAACAAGTTAATGACTTGTTGAACAAAGGGTGGATCCAAAAGAGTTTAAGTCCCTGTGCTGTGCCTGTGTTGTTGGTCCCTAAAAAGGATGGGTCTTGGAGAATGTGTACAGATTGTAGGGCCATCAACAACATAACTGTCAAGTATAGGCATCCCATTCCTAGGCTAGATGACATGTTGGATGAATTACATGGAGCAAATCTCTTCACCAAAATTGATCTTAAAAGTGGATACCATCAAATAAGAATTCATGAAGGAGATGAATGGAAAACTGCTTTCAAGACCAAGTTTGGTTTGTATGAATGGTTAGTCATGCCCTTTGGTTTAACCAATGCTCCAAGTACATTCATGAGATTAATGAATCATGTGCTTAGGGAATGCATAGGCAGATTTGTAGTGGTCTACTTTGATGATATCTTAATCTATAGTCAAGGCCTTCAAGAACACCTTAACCATGTCAGAAAAGTCTTGCTTCTTCTTAGAGAACATCATCTCTTTGCCAACTTTGACAAATGTACTTTTTGTCAAGAAAGTGTGATTTTCCTTGGATTCAAAGTGGGAAAAGAAGGTGTACATGTTGATCCAGAGAAGATCAAGGCTATACAAGAATGGCCAATCCCTAAAAATGTAGGAGAGGTGAGAAGTTTTCATGGGTTAGCAAGTTTTTATAGGAGATTTGTGAAAGATTTCTCCACCATAGCTGCTCCTTTAAATGAGCTAGTCAAGAAAGATATGCCTTTTATTTGGGGAGATAAGCAAGAGTTGTCTTTTGAGACTTTAAAACACAAGCTAACACATGCACCTATTCTAGTTTTGCCTGATTTTTCCAAAGCCTTTGAACTAGAATGTGATGCATCTGGAGTAGGAATAGGAGCTGTTTTAATACAAGGAGGACATCCCGTAGCTTACTTTAGTGAAAAACTTAGGGGGCCTACCTTAAACTATCCTACCTATGACAAAGAGTTGTATGCCCTCATTAGAGCTTTGAAAACTTGGGAGCATTACTTGGTAACTAGAGAATTCATCATACACACTGACCATGAATCTCTCAAGTACATTAAAGGGCAAGCAAAGCTAAACAAAAGACATGCAAAGTGGGTGGAATATCTTGAGCAATTTCCCTATGTCATCAAACACAAAAAGGGGAGTACTAATGTTGTTGCGGATGCTTTATCTAGAAGACATGCATTATTAGTAACCCTAGGATCTCAAATATTAGGATTTGATGACATAAAAGAGTTATATGAAAATGATGAAACATTTGCATCCACTTATTCATCATGTCTTAAGAAGCCTTTTGATGGATTCTATCTTTCTGAGGGGTATCTTTTTAATAAAGGAAAACTTTGTATACCCCAAGGATCCATTAGAAAACTTCTTATCAAAGAGAGTCATGGAGGAGGACTCATGGGCCATCATGGAGTTGATAAAACTCTAAACATTTTGAAAAGTAAATTTTATTGGCCACACATGAGAATAGATGTTCAAAGGCATTGTTCTAAATGTATAGCTTGTTTACAAGCTAAGTCCAAAATTATGCCTCATGGACTCTATACACCTCTTCCTATAGCTAATACCCCTTGGGAGGACATAAGCATGGACTTTGTCTTAGGATTGCCAAGAACTCAAAGGGGGTATGATTCTATATTTGTGGTAGTAGATCGTTTTAGTAAAATGGCTCATTTTATACCCTGCCACAAAGTAGATGATGTTAGCTATATCTCTAGACTCTTCTTTAAAGAAATAGTGAGATTGCATGGCTTACCCAAAACTATAGTGTCTGATAGAGATGTGAAGTTTCTAAGCCATTTTTGGAAAACTTTATGGGAAAAGCTTGGAACTAAACTTCTATTTTCTACTACATGTCACCCATAAACTGATGGGCAAACTGAAGTAGTAAATAGATCTTTATCTACATTATTAAGGGTAATATTAAGAGGAAATAACAAATCTTGGGATGAACATCTACCTCATATTGAATTTGCTTATAATAGAGTAGTCCACAAGACTACTAATCTTTCTCCTTTTGAGGTTGTTTATGGTTTTAACCCTATCACACCTCTTGATTTACTACCTCTTCCAGAATCATCTTCTTTTCTTCATAAAGAAGGTGCTTCTAAAGCGGAGTTTATCAAGAAGTTACATGAGAAAGTTAAAATCCAAATTGAAAAACAAACTCAAAAATATGCAGAATACAACAACAAAGGGAGAAAGAAAATAGTTTTTGAAAAAGGAGACCTAGTTTGGCTTCATTTGAGAAAGGAAAGATTTCCCTCTCAAAGGAAATCCAAACTTAGTCCAAGAGGAGATGGTCCATTCAAGGTGGTCGAAAAGATAAATGATAATGCATACATATTAGACCTTCCTGAAAGTTATGTTGTCAGTCCTACTTTTAACATCTGCGATTTAATTCCTTTCACAGGAGATGATCAACAGGATGAAGCAGATCTGAGGACAGATCTTTTTCAAGAGGGAGGGTCTGATGGAAAACCATCAAGAAATCACATTGGACCTCTTACTAGAGCAATGGCTAGGAAGATTCAAGAAGAAGAAGGATCATCTAACATTTTACTTCTATGGAAGGTTACTTATAAAAATCCTTCTTCTCTTAACTAAAGCACTTATATTTTGTTTTGTAGGAATTAATAAATCTTGGAGAATATGATTGAGCCATCCAAGAAAGAACCAAGCAAAGGAGCCAAAAAGCAAAGGAGGTGCTTACGGCATGCACCAGCATTTTCCACGTGAATGTTGGCTGATTTGGAAGGAAGCACACACCTTGCTGGATGAGCTGGAATGAGGCATGGATTTTGCTTGATCAAAATCTGAATAATTTGAATTTTAGGAGGGAATTACAAACAGAATTTAGGCTCCTCTTCACCTATAAATAAGAGGGCCTTTTCTTTGTATTGGGTTACTTTTGAGCTTAGTAAATTGCTGCTGAAATTCACTACCAGCCCTATTGCTCTTGAGTCACTAATTCTCTCTACTTTCTCTTCCCTTTCCTCTAGCTTCCTTCCATTGTAGGAAGGCCTTCTGAGCTGTGAGGTTCCCACACATACTTATTCCACTCAAATACACCAACCATCAATCAATCTCACTCAGTTGCCACTGCATCCACTCTGCTGTTTTTTATCCACTGCACCAATACTGTTTTTCATCCGCTGCATCCGTTTTGTCTGCAAGGCCAGGTCATTCAAGCATGGATAAGCTTCCATCAATTTATGTTCAAGGCTAAGGGTTCAAAGGATAGAACACAAAGTGTTCTCTTTTAGTGGGCTAACTTTATGAATTTGGCCAATAAAAAGGGTTCCAACAGACGGCCTTGATCATATGATGCAAAACAAGCAATTGATTCAATCGTAGAAAACCTGGGCAAAGTCATTCATGCTTTCAAAGTAATAGCATTTAACAATAACAACTCTGGAGCTCAAAACCTCACATATAAGCTCATTCACATTCCACATATAACATCCTGCTTAATCTCACAATCACAATCATAATATCATGCATTTGTTCACAAAGCTTGTGAATCACCTGTATAAGCATTTTAATCATCTCAACATCAATCAATCAATAAGCATCATCAAGCATTACTTATCAAACAATCACAGTTATTAGCAAACCATCATAACAAACCAGGTGTTCAATAGAGTACATCAAACCCTAATCTAAAAACAAAAACAAATAAGTTCAGAAAACTTAAACCAATAAAAGCATAAGCATATGATAGCATTCATCAGTAAATGCTATCTCAGCTCCTCATCAATCTGAGTTATCCTCTGTATCTTCATCTTCCTCTTGGATCTTATAGTCTTGATTCTTTTTGCCCGATGAGGAGGCCATCCCTGCATCAAACATAATTCACAAAACCAAAAGATATATTGTTAAGCATTAGTAAACCACAATGAAGAAATCAGCCCCTTAAATGATGCTATCTCCCAACCCCAAACTTAGATGGAAAACTAGTGAGCAAGTGAGTGGAAGGGAGATTTTCTAAAGAGGGAGGAGTGAAAAGATGTGGAAACCTTGGACAAGGTATGTGGGAGTGTTTGTGCAGAGAAGAGCCTGAAAGAATGAGCATATCCGCAGCTTAGGGTATAAAAATACCCTAATGGGCTCGAGTCCCGCTGAGGGGAAACTAAAGCCCATCTGCGAGAGTACCGCTCAGCGGTAAGTTGCCGCTCAGCGGCACTTTCATGATGTGCTCTTCTCCTTCTTTTCTTAACCTACGTGCCTCCTAGACATGCCCCTCACTAGTTCCCTGCAATTCAATGTTTAAAATACTTATGCAAACCCTATTATGCAACTAAAATAAAACAAACAAAAACAATTAATCAACTGGGTTGCCTTCCAGGTAGCGCTTGTTTAACGTCACGAGCCTGACCCAAAATCCACCAACACCCATCAGTAGGTGTTACAAACTTAGCATCCTTTAGTAGATGCTATATCCAACTAGGATCCTTCAGTAGATGCTATGTCCAGCAAAATATTTACACAATAATGTTCAACAGATTTAAAAATTACAAACCAAAAGAGAATTTAAAAGTTCTAAATTCAACTGGGTTGCCTCCCAGCAAGCGCTCTTTTAACGTCATTAGCTTGACCCAGTAAAGCTCAAGTTCCTTCATAGTTGATGTTGTTATCCCACCAACTCCTCAGCTGTTTCCTGTGAACTGTTTTGATTCTTCTAAGATGTGGAGATTCGATCTCTATCATCTCCTTCTCTTTAAAGCCTTTCACAACCCACAACTTGTTTTTGATTCTCATAGGTGCACAAAGTTGGGGTCTTCTTTTCTCCCAGTCATCAGGAATTTCTCCTCCTCCTCCAATCTTTTCTTCCTTTTTCACCTGAAACAACAAACAATGGTTACCTGCAACCTTGGAATCTTCATCTTTATGACTAGTCATGTGTGCATCTTGAAATGCAGCTTTATAACTAGCTTCTTCCTCATGTGTTTGCGTCTCATCTTTAAAGACGTCTACAACCACTCTCTCCTCTCGATCCTGGAGCACCACTATACCTTCATTTACATCAATGATAGCTCTGGCCGTTTTCATAAACGGTCTTCCAAGTATGATAGGTATCTTCTCTGTCTCCATCTTCATCACCACAAAGTCTACCAAGAACTGAAGTTTGCCAACACAAACTATAATGTCCTCTGCAATCCCACATGGCTCCTTTGAAGATCCATCGACCATTACTAGATTAACCTTTACAGGTTTCACATTAACATTGCCAATTTGCTCTAGTAAAGAGTAAGGTATCAAGTTAACACTTGAACCTAAATCAAGAAGAGCTTTCTTAACCCTTTTCTTCCCTATGGTACAAGGGATAGAAAAGCTTCCTGGATCTGTTGCTTTAGGAGGGAATGGCTCTTTTTTAACAGTTATACACTCCTTTACCTCATCATCTCTACGTCTTTTCTTTGTAGAGATGTTTTCATCAGATTTCGAGTAAACTCTGATTTGTTGTAGAATCTGCTCCCAAGGTGTATCATTATCCACCATTTTGAATAATTCAGAGAAATCCAGTTGTTTCCCTTGATGTGTTGGAAAAGGAAAAGTGCTTTTGCTCTCTATTTCTCTTCTCTCTTCTATATCTAACTCAACTATCTCATCATCAACACTCTCTACCACCTTGCACTCTTCTCTGGGGTTAACCTCAGTATTAGCCCCAAAATTTCTATTTGGCCTTTCTTCCACCTGCTTGGTGATCTGCCCCATCTGAGTTTCCAAATTTTTGATAGCAGCTTCAGTGCTCTTTTGGGTAGACTCAGTTTTCTATATGAAATTGTTAAGAGTTTCCTCCATCCTCATGGAACTTTCATTAAGCATAGATATCTGCTGCCATAAGGTGGGTTGTTGCTGCTGCTTATGAAATGGCCCTGATTGTCCAGTTTTCCCTTGACCAATGCTTGGGTGTGGTTTCCACCCTTGATTATAGTTCCCTTGACGGTGTGGAAATTGATTGGCCATGAAATTAACATCCTCTAAAGCTTCCACTGGAAAGGCGCATTGACCATTTATATGGTCACCACCACATAATTCACACATCTGTGGTTGAACCTGTGCAACAGTCTTTAACTCTTTGGGTAATTGTGCAAGAGTTTTAGTAAGAGTCTCCAGCTGTTGAGTTAGAATTTTATTTTGAGCTAGCAGGGCATCATGTGTCTGTAATTGGAGAACTCCTTTTTGCATAGGAGCTCCTCTCTCACTGTGCAGCTCATTATCACTAGTAGCCATGTTTTCTATAATTTCTGTGGCTTCCTCTAGAGTTTTCCATTTAATATTGCCTCCTGCTGAGGCATCAAGCATCATCTTGGTTTGTGAACCAAGCCCTCCAAGGAAAGTTAAGACTACTTCCTGTTCTTCAAAGCCATGCGTGGGTGTTTTTCTTAGCAAACTTTTGTATCTATCCCATGCATGCCCCAGTGATTCTTCCATGCCTTGCCTAAATGAAGAAATCTCTTGCTTGCCTTTTGTCACCTTTGATTGTGGAAAGTACTTGTTTAAAAACTTTGTTACCACTACTTCCCACTCTGTGAAACTTCCTTCTGGGAAAGAATTCAACCAAAGTTTAGCATTGCCTCCCAATGAAAAAGGAAACAAGCTAAGTTTGATCGCTTCATCTGGCACCCCATTAATCTTCACTGTATTGCAAATCTCATTGAATGTAGTGAGGTGCTCATATGGGCTTTCATGAGATAACCCATTGAATTGGTTGCTTTTCACCAGTTGGATCAGTGCTGGTTTGACCTTCATATTAGCTGCATTGACTCTAGGTCTAGCTATACTGTTAAAGTGCTGAAGTCCAGCTATATTGGTGTAATCAGCAAGAGTTCTTCTGACATTGTTGTTCTCCATATTTTCTGTGCTATGAACAGAACCTTGTGGTGATGATTGTAACAGAGTTTCCGGACGAGGGAAAAGTTCTCTAGATGTTCGGATTCTTCTCCTCCGTCTAGTCTCGTCTAAACCTTCAAGAAGAGGTTCTGTAGTTATCTTGCTCCTAATTCGAATTGCCTCCTGCATACATGATGTACAAATTTATGATCACCAAAATATGATGTCACAAACTTGTTGAACAATCGGCAAGTATGACCGAATCGTGTCAAGTAATAAACTCGGTAAGACCAAGTATCGTTCTCCCAAAGGACTCACGGCCTAGTTTAGTTATATGATTTGTTGATTCGCTAAGACTTAAGAACAAAATAATTGGATTTTACTATGCAAAAGACGAAAATAAACATGTATGCATGAGGTTTTGATCAATGGCAAAACCAAAAGACAAGCACTTTCAATGAAATATATTTATGAATATGTTGTTGGGGGTCAATTTCATCTTATCCACTCTCATATATTTTAGGAATTCAACATTCAAGTCATCATTGTTAATGCCACTCTCTAAATTACCTTTCAAGAAGGCTTCTCCCTAATTACGAGTTCATACAATTCCTAGCATTCCTAATAATTAGTTTTTTTAGCACAGGAGCTTAAGGCAACTGATGAGTCAATATTTTCCCAATTTCACTTAGCTTATTGTACCGAATTTAATCAGGGAATTGTGCTTAAATGTCCAGTATTTTCCCATTTTTCTTAATTGTGCTTAATTTGATCGGAAATTCAAATTTTAATTAATTTGAATTATTTGAGCTAATTATTTGCATTATTAATTGTAGGGAAATTTTTGGAAATATAATTTGGGACACTTGTAGGTAAAATGAGATGAAGAATGGGGGTGCACATAGAGATGGCGCACGTGAAAGAAGTGTTAAATCACTTGGCCTGGTCCAGCTGCTTGGAAGTGCACACGGAAGTGGTCCAACACGGTCCACACGTCCACGCAGGCGGCCCACATCCTCATTTTTCCAGCCAATTCACACGTCCACGCTTCATTTTCCCAGCAGGCTTTGAATAGGGGGTGCTGGAAGAAAGAAAGCAACACGGAAGGAAGCAGCAGCATGTGGTGGCAAAAGCAGAAGCAACGCGTCCAGCAGGCCTTCAATTGGAAGCAATTATTGAATTAACATTCAACCTTCACGCGCCCAACATCTTCAGCACGGCCCACGTGGAGAAGAGATGTGCAGATTTTATTCCCCATGTTTTTCATTTCACATCAGCTTTTTATTATTCAATTGATAAACAAAAAAGAAAAAGCACTTGGCCTGGTCCAGGAGGCAACACGCGGAAGCAACTCCAAAAAGAAAATGAAAAAGGGTGTGCGGATGGTAATTCTCCAGGCGGGCTTCATGCTTCCAGCAGCTTGGGAGGCACACACGGTCCAGCGTCAACGTGCACAGCAGCAAGGGCACACGTGTGCTTAAAAGGAAAATCGTAGTTTCCACCTAAGGGGATGGTTTTTGGAAGGGGTTTAAAAAATATGTAGGTCGAGGATGGAGAATGGAGGGAGGGCATAAGGCTTAATGAGTTCCAGTGGCCGCCACAGTAGAAAGAGAGGGAGGACCAGCCGCCACCTTCATGGGAGTTTTTCTTTAAGCATCTGTTAATTTGTAGAAATGGGTAGCTTGCTGTTACAGGATTTTGGATGAAATTGAGAAGCACACTTTCTTTGATAACTCACTGTCATTGTATTTTTCTTGTGCACATGGTGATATTATTTTGAAAATGTTGATTTCACTGGAAGAAGTACAACTTTCATTTGCTTAAGAGAAAAAAAAAAGATTTTTCATAGAACTGGAGTGTGTGCACGTGATTTCATTGGGGAAAAGGAACTCATTTTCTTTATTTTAAAAGCTACGGTCAAGCTGCGGGAGAATGGATTTTTAGCGTTATTTTGTTTGCTTTTACAAAAGGAGTTTGCGGGATTTAATGGAGAGAAAAGGAGGGTTACAGATGATGATGGGGGTAGCCAGCTGGGAGCATGAAAGCTTTCATTTTTCTTTCTTAGGATAAACACGGTGCTGGACGTGAAAGAGGGGACACACGTCGACAGCAGCCACAGTAGAGAAAAGCACGTGGAGATGGGAAGAAGGGCAAGGTGTGCACGGGAAAGTGGAGCAGGGGAGTGGTGTCACATTTCGGTTCCACCCACATGGCACTAGCTCTCGGTTTCTTTTTGTTTCAGCAGTAGGGGAATTGAATTTTTTTTTTTTTGTTTAAAGGTTAGAAGCATTGATTAAAGGAAGAGGAGAAATCAATTTTGATGGAGGAGGCCACGGTGAAAGAGTTTTAGAGGACAAGGGTGATTTAATTTGGAGCTGACACATCCAGTTTTAAAATTGGTGTTTCAATTCTCAGTTTGCATTTAATTGTTTAGCTCAATGTTGCACTTTTAATTTGGTTTAAGCATTTTTCATTTTAATGTTCTCTCTTTTTCTTGGTTGTGATATTTTAGTTATGATGTTAGCTTAAGTGATCAACTATTTTAATCCTGTGTTTACATCCGTGTTTAGGTTCCTGTTTTGATTTAGTTCACTTGCATTCATAAAAAAAAAAATCACAAAACCCCCCCACTACGTGTTTGATCTGAGACTGAACCACAATTTGGTCCTTGAGAGACGACCTAGGAGTCACTTCCTAGCACTATACTGCATTCTTTTATGCACAACTTTTGTTGGGAGGTGCGACCCTCTCATCAAAATGGCGCCGTTGCCGGGGACCAACGGTTCAGTCTTAGGTCTTTTTGTTGTGTTTGTGTGTGTTGTGTTTTATCTTGTGATGTGATGTGATGTAATGTGATGTTTTGTTTTGTGTGTGCGTGTTGCATGTATAAATGTGTTGTGTTTAATTTGTTTCGTGATTTTTAGTATTCTTCTTTTTCCATGTCTACCTATTTTGATTTCGTGAACACTGCTTGTTTTGCTAGTGCCTCTGATTATGATTCTCCTTCTGCATGTTACTCTGATTGTAATTCATATTCTGCTGATTTCTATGTTGAGAACAATATGACTCATCCTCTAATTTCTGAGAGTGCTCTTTGTGAGCCGGTTTCACTTAAAGAGGATGATCTTCATTGCGATCTCACCCCTGGACTGATACATTTGCTGCCTAAGTTTCATGGTTTTGCAGGAGAATGCCCACACAGACATTTGGAGGAGCTCCACATCATGTGCTCTTCAATGAAGCCTCCAGATGTCCCTCTTGATTACATTTTCTTGAGCGCATTTCCGCATTCATTACAAGGAGCAGCTAAGGATTGGAAAGACTCTCTTCCTCTGAGATCCGTTACCGATTGGGGATATCTTGAGCATCAGTTTCTGAGCAAATTTTCCCCTGTGCAATATGCTTACAGCAACGGTCTTGGATGGAATAACCCTACCTTGGGATGGTATGATGCTCCACAGCATCAATATCAAGAACCACCATTCCAGAGTACTTTTATGCCTCCACCAGTCCAGCAATACGAGAGTCAGCAGTATAGTGCTCCTGCCGAAATAGCTCCTCAGCCTTCTACTTCTGAGCCTACATTGAAGGAGTTGTTGGAGCAGATGACCATGCAAAACCTTCAGTTTCGGCAAGAGAACATGCAGTTCCAGCAAGAAATAGGAGCTGCCATTCAGAGTATGACTGATCAGATAGGGCAGATGGCCACTCAACTCACTAAGGAACAGTCTCAAGATTCAGAGTTACCATTTCAGACTGTTCAGATTCCAGATGATGATGATAGTGGCATCAACATAGAAGATGGGGAGAAGAGTCATGAACTTACTATTGTGCCATCTACTTTCCCATCATCCTATGTCCCTACTCTTGCACCTGAGGAGAGTGATGAGTATTTTGAGGAGCAGGCAGAAATAAGCAGTAACCCTGAACCAGGTAGACCACCTTCATCTTCCCACACTTTAGCAATCTTCAAGGAAGAGGAGGTAAGCATACCTCAATTTGATTATGTTGATGATTATGTGGTTGAGAGGTATGCTGATGATTGTATTGTTGTTGAGTCTGATTTTAATTTCCCCTCTATGCATGATGAGAACCAATTTTTGCTGTCGCATCCGAATGTTTATTCTCCATGCATTGAACATGAATATGAGTCTGTAGTTGATATTGCTTGTGATTTTGAAATTGATTCATGTTCTGAGGATGTATCTGAGGTTCAGTCTGATAAATTGGGATTGGGTGTTATACCTCTGCATGTCATTTCTTTGGAGCCACATTGCACTAACCATGTTGCAGGAGGTACACATGAATTTGACCAACATGCACCCACAGTGGAAGGAAAAGGTGCTTACATACACACTAGTTTCAACATCAATAGGCACCAGCTGAACCCGCTCATCAACAATCACATCTTCTTAGATCCAGCTGTGGAAGACATTTCCCTGCTTGATCAAATATGGAGGATGAAGCAATTTTTCCTCAAAACTTCCTGGCTGGATCCAACGGTGGAAGACATCTCCCTGCAAGTCCAAAATTGGCAACTGCCACCATGATCAGGGGAGTTTTCTTTCTCTCTTCTCCTCCTTTTCCTACTTTTATTGCACTTGTCTATGATGTGTTGATTGTTCTGATTTCTGATCTTATGCTTATGACACATTGAGGACACTGTGTGGTTTAAGTGTGGTCTATTGGGGGAGATTCTGATTTTTCTTTGTTAGTTTTTGTTTTCCGTGTTAATTTTTTTTTTCTTTTCTAGGTAGTTTTTGTTGTGTCTTGTGTACAGTTTTGCATGCTTTTCGTAAATTCTGGATTGTGGTTAGGTTGTCAGTTTTCCTTCACTTCATTGATACTCTGAGATGTTGGATTCCTTGCTTTTATTTGCTTGGAAGATGATTATGATGTTTGAGAGGTTGAATTGATTGTGACAATTACCCTGTGTGAGATTTGAGCCACTTGATGTTCTTTCTTGTGTGTGATATGTCTCTTGATTGCTTGCACATATGCCTTGGCTTGACTCTTGTTGAAAATTCTTGATTGATATGCATGTTTGGAAGTGATAAAGGCATTTTTGTTCTTGAGCCTCTCTAGCCAAATAAGCTTACCTTGCTCTAATCCTTTGAAAACCCTTTTTGAGCCTATACTTTCCCCCATTTCTTTGTTTTGAATGCTCATACACTAGCCCTAAGTGAAAAACCATGATTACCTTAACCTTAGGGAATTTTGGAGCTTTGGAAGTGTTTTGGGAACAAGTGTGGTCTCCTTGGGGATTCTGATGAGTTGGCTAGTTGGTTCCTCTTCTTGTTTTGTTTTGGTAAATATATGTGTATCTTGTCTTTTACAATTTTGTTTTGAAAAGAGGGAAAAGAAAAGAGATAGGATGAAAAAAAAAAGTAGAGAAAAATGAGAAAAATAAAAAAAAAAATTTGTGAATAATGGAGTCAAGAAGAGGATGGAATTAGAGGTTGTGGGTGTGTTTGAATGTGTTTACACTTGTTCCCCATTGCTCCTCTGTTCCTTATGGTTTGTAGTTTCTTATCCAGATATATCCTCCCTTGTCCTTGGCCCCATTACAACCATGAAAAGACCTTTTGATTTGAACATGCGTATGTGCTTGAGTGTTGATATTAGAGGCTTGCCAAGTCTGTTTGTGATTGCTTTCTTGAGTGCATTGAGTGACATTGATTTACCTTAAACACTTGAGAGAAACACTGATTGTGTGCATCTGTGAGGTTCTGTTGTTTTTGATTCACCTCTTGAGCTGATTAATCATTTTGCCATGTCTTGAATTGCTTGGATGATTTCATGAGTATCTGCTTTCTCTGATTGATTCTGTGTTGGATATTGTCTACTTCCTTTCTTGGTCCAGATTCCTGGAGAACTGTGTAATTCTGTTTTTGTTCCTGTTTTGGAGTCTTTGTTGTCTGTCTGTCGAGTCTGTGTCACCTCCCTGATGTTTGAGTAGTTCCCTGGTTTTCGTCTTGATTTTGCCCAGGAGTGCAAAAGACTAAGTGTGGTCTATTTTGATGAGTCAATATTTTCTCAATTTCACTTAGCTTATTGTACCGAATTTAATCAGGGAATTGTGCTTAAATATCCAGTATTTTCCCATTTTTCTTAATTGTGCTTAATTTGATCGGAAATTCAAATTTTAATTAATTTGAATTATTTGAGCTAATTATTTGCATTATTAATTGTAGGGAAATTTTTGGAAATATAATTTGAGACATTTGGAGGTGAAAAGAAATACCACATCAAATATATTTTAAAATAAAATGAAAGAGAGGTGTGGGTTTAAATTTTTGATGCACATGGGAGTGGTGTATGCATTGAAGAGGGGAGTGACGTCCAGCAAATTCAAGAAGCCAGCAGCAGCAACACGCGTGAAGCAGCATGTGGTGGCAAAAGAAAAGTTGGTCCAGCAGCTTTGAATTGGTACAGCAGCCCACATTGAATCATACGTACGCTGGGAGGTGCACACGGCAGCAGGCCAACCCCATCTTCTTTCATTTTCCAGCAGCTAGCATAAAAGTGGTGTGACGGTGAGAAAAAAAAGTTCTTGGTCCAGCAAGCAGCGGGTGCATCCAGCAACTTGAGAGGTCCAGGAGGTGCAAAGAGAAATTAAAGAGCACGAAAGAAGGGTTACGCACACGGAAAGGTCCAGCGACTACAGTAAAAAAAGAAGCAGAGTTCCAGCCGCCACAGAGCAGTTTTTTTTGGTTTTCTTGGCTTTAAAGAAAAGGAGAAGAGAGCTTCATTTTTTTGGCAGCAGCACGTTGAGAGAATGGAAGGCTACGGCTGAAGAAAAGAATGGTGCTGGAATGAAGAGCATGGAGTTTTGTTTGGAGGGTGCCTCGGCCTGAATCAGAACAGCAGCCGCCACCTTCTCAGATTTCTGTTTTCTGGCTTTGCTTTTGAATGTTTCTCGGAGAGTTTGGAGGGAGAGAAGGAAGCACACTGTCATGGTTTGAAAGAAAGAGCACACGGCCCCCTTCCCCACCTTTTGGATTCACTTTATTTGTTGTTAGAGGTTGAAGCAAATTGACTCATTTTATTTTTATTCTACTGTCCAAGCATTTATTTTTTTTGTGTGTTGTTCGGTGATGAATGGTTGTTTAATTTTGCATTGAATGAAAAGTGCATTTAATTTAGTTGAAAGCGTGCACAATGTTATGGTCTGGATGGAATCTTTCATTTCACTATTTCTTTTAGAAAGTAAGCATTATTGGAGTGCTGCACGGTGATAGACATCAACTTAAGCTTTTGGACAGTGAGTGGTCATGAATGAAGAAGCATATTTCATTGGATTAAAATTGGAAAAGAGAGTTGTCACGGGAAAGAATGGTACATGCGGTGATGAGTAAAAAAAAAATGGAAGTTAGATGAGTAGGTGTCACGGTTTTAAGAAGGTGTGCATGGAAGTGGAGCCCTTTTTTTTTTTTTTTTTTTTCTCTACTGCTCCGAGGAAGCAAGCAAAATGGTACTAATAGTTGCTCCAATGTTCATTACTTTATTTTAATGGAATTGAATTCTTGTTGGAAGAATATGCCGTGTGATACCACGTGAAGAAGCCATAAACTTTTGTATTAGAATAGAATTTTCATTTTGGTTTCATATGGAATGTGTTAGAGTTAAAGTGGTTGAATGTAGAAAGTGAATAGGTAGGCTACGGTTTTGGATGAGAGAAACAATTTCCTATTCTATTTTTTTTTATTTATTTATTTGAATTTTTACTGTTCCAATTTAATTTTCACTGTGTTAATTTCATTTTACTGTTTTAGAATTTACTTCGCCGTTTTTAATTCAGTCGTGTTTAATTTTCAGTCAGTTTAATTTAAATTTTACCGTAACCAAAAAAATCACAAAACCCCCCTTTTTCCGTGTGTGATCTGAGATTGAACCGCAATATTGGTCCTTGTGAGACGACCTAGGAGTCAATGCCTAGTCTATACTGCATTCTTTTATGCACAACTTTTGTGGGAGGTGCGACCCTCTCATCATTCATATCCGCCTCAAACGACATGGCCATCTCTTTCATCTCATGCCCCGCCTTTTCTACCTGAACCTGTGCTTCTCTTAGTCTTTTCAGGGCTTCTCGCTTATCTCTTTTGGCTTCTTCATAGAGGTGCTTCCACTGTTTTCCCTCTTCTAACGCCGCATTCTTCTCCTTCACCCTCATGGCCAACTCTTTGCTTGCGGCTGCGAGATCTTGCTTCAATCGGAATGTATAATCTCTCTCGGCCTTCTGATTTCTGACAATTTCTTTGTAGGCCTGTGCTTTTTCTTCTTTGTCATTCCTCATATCAATAAAATCGTTGCGCGTAGTTTGTAATTCCTTTCCCAACCTAGCATTCCTCTCCCTCAATTTTTCGACCTCTACCTTCAATTCTTTCATCTCTTCACTCTCCAGGTCTCGGGAGGGCTCTTCATTAACCGGCTGATCACTGATTGGCTTGAAAGGCAATTTGACTTCCTTCACCCTCTCCAGGATCCATGTATGATAACTAACTTTGCTGTCCACCACTCCCAGCCTTAGATCCTTTTCCGTTCGCACAACGCTTTTCCAAGCACTTCTAATTTTCCTCAACGTTTTAGTGAAGTGTCCATCCTCATAATAGATGAACAACGTTGTGAGGTAGTCCGGTGAAGGTGCCCCCTTCATGGGATGTCCGAATTGCCTTTGAACTAAAACAGGGTTATAATTGATGCAATACCGGGTACCTATGAGGGGTACATTGGGAAAGCTACCACAATGATGGATAGAGGGCTTAATCGCAAGCCAAGGAAGACGCCACTTTACTTTTCCTCCATTCAAACCAGCGAAGAATTGGGCCCACTCATTTCCTCCTTTGTCTTTAAGCCCCTGGTGTGACGGATCTTCCGATGAACACCTGACATCACTTGACCCCTTACATACACGTGCAGTCATCCATGCATACAGCGCCGGCAAACAACAAAGAATTTTTTTCCCTTTTCTCTCATGGCAAAAACTCATGGTTCCATAAACATCTGCAAGTACTGCTGTAACAGGGTTCTCTGATCTTGTCTTTTTTGCCACGAAGACATCCATTGCGGTATAATCCACAAAGTCCTCTACCTTAGGAAACAACATGACGCCATACAAGGTAAGTGCTAACACATCCATGAAAGTATCCCAGTCTTCCCCGTCAGCTAGATGATGCAAGTACTGTTCCAAATATCCTTGTGTCAATCCACGTACCTGATTCCTTGTTGCCAACCTGTCTTCAAGTTCCTTGGGCTGTAATTTCATTATGGCGGCAATAGTAGAGATAGAAGCGTGATGCTCCAAGTGCTGATACGGCGTGGTACCCTCCAGTGGTAAACCGAGGATATGCTCAAACTCTTCTATGGTCGGTGCTAGTTGGAAGTCTTGAAAGGTGAAGCATCTCAACGGGGAGTCATAATACTGTGCTAGGGCTGTGATAGCAGGCAACTGTACCTCCACTTCCATTAGGCCCAGCAGGTTTCCATACTTCTTTGTGAAGGCTTCTCTCTTTATAGTCTTTAACCTCTTGCCTAAATTTATCAGCCCTGTCAAGTTTCCACTATGAGTCCTCAGGCGAGATTTCTTTCTTAACACGGCAGAGTCGGTCTGTTGCGTAGCACCAGATCTTGCATCAACTTCCATCTTGTATGGGATCAAGTGAACACCTGTGATTTCCCCTAAAACCAGCATGTTACCAAATGATGAATGAACATGATGCATGAAAATATAGTGAAGTAAAACAATATGATGAACAAAAATGCATGTATGGTATGAGAATGCAAAGTCATTATTTTTGAAAAAGAACAAACAGTGTGAGAGTTACAGGTATATACATTTCTCCCTTTGTGCCCTAATAGAGGTTCAACGCTTTGGAGTTCAAGGTTAAGTATATGCAACCTCACAAGGACAGTACCCTGAACCTAAAGATCAACGGTCACTAGAGCCATGGCCCCCTTCATAGCATCTCCACAACAGTCGAGTAATCAACTAGGTGTGAAGACACAAATGAAGAAAACAAACTCTAGTTGGGGTTCTCACGATAGCCAAACAGGAAGTATGTCCCAAGTGGCACCGCTACACAACCCCTCTATTTCTAAGTTGCACTCAGACCCGGGTATAGGGTCCCACTCATGATATGTATAATGTGTGTGTGTGAAGGGAGAATGCAATTGTACACCCCAAACCCTCACCTGCAAAACAACCAGAAAAATTCCCAGGCAGATATAAACATGGTTTCTACCCTAGGGTTCAATATCCAACAGGCAAATTTACTCACATGCGATTATTCAAATATCAAAGATAGATAAAGAAAAAGGGAAGAAAAACATAAAGAAAAACCACATTGAATTCGCGCATATAGTTAAATGGCTTGACTCTCTAAAAAAGTCCCCAGTGGAGTCGCTATCTGTCGCAACCGGAATCGCGACGGGACGACGATCCAAAAAAGGAAACGGGTTTTGAAAAAGAGATTTGGAGTCGCCACCATAGTTTATTCTGGAAAACTACGGAAAAACCATAAAATGATAAGACACGGTCCACGAAAACCAGATTCTGGGTTCGGGAGTCGGTTACGTGTAGGGAAGGTGTTAGCACCCTACAACGCCTGCCCTAAGGCAGTACCTTTAACTAAATGCGCAAATATGATGTGGTTTTCAAAATGTTTAACTATCCCCTAAAATAAAATTCTAAATAAATAAAATATATATTTTTTAATTTTTGGGGCCCGACAAGGATTGACCTTGCTCCTACGTATTCTCATTCAAAATGAGAAATCAGGGTTACGTAGTTCTTTTTGAAAATGTGATGAAAATTTTGTTGAGAAATTGTTTGAGAAAATTACTTGAGAAAATTACTTGAGAAAATTGTTTGGGAAAATTTGTTTGGAAATGATTATGGATAAATTTGGATTTTTTTGGGAAAGTGAACCTGACAAGGGCTAGCCTTGCTCCTACGTATCTCCACTTTTGATGGAGAATCGAGGATCACGTAGTTTTGGGGTTAAAGATTGTTTGTTGTTTGAAAAAGCCAGATGTTTTTTAATTTTTGAAGATTTTATGTTTTTAATATTTTCGAGAAAAAGCAGGTAATGAGCATTAGGCCGACGCGGACGGTCACGCGAGTACTCATACCATTTTTTAAAATTATGTAAATAAGAGAGAAAGGTATTGAACACTAGGACGATGCGGATGATCTCACGAGTGTTCGACCTTTAAGACATATTTTTGTAATTTTATTTAAAAGAGAGAAAAAGGTTTTTAGCACAAGGACGACGCGAGCGGTCACACGTGTGCTTAACCTTTAAAACATATTTTTGTAATTTTTTATCTAATAAAGAAGGGAAGGTTTCTAGCACAAGGACGACGCGAGCGGTCTCACGTGTGCTTAACCTTTAAAACGTATTTTTGTAATTTTTTACTTAAGAAAGAAGGGAAGGTTTCTAGCACAAGGACGACGCGAGCGGTCTCACGTGTCCTTAACCTTTAAAACATATTTTTGTAAATTTTATAAAAAATAAGAAAAGGGTTCTTAGCACAAGGACGACGCGAGCGGTCTCACGTGTGCTAAACCTTTTAAAGCGTATTTTTGTAAATTTTATTTTTTATGTGTATATAAGTAAAATTATTATATATATATTTTGAAATAAGTGGATATTTAAAAGAAACAAATAAAATAAAGTAATAAAATGAAATAAGGTAAAATGAAATAAGGTAAATAAAAAGGCAAATAAATAAATAAATAATAAAATAAAAAAACAAAATGGGGGTTCCAAAATAAAAATAAAATAAAAAAAAAGGTGTCGAACGGTCAGTTGAAAAGCTTGGTTAACGAGCGGTCCGTGGAAGAGAGCGGAGGCTATCGTGCGGACGTTGGGGAGAAGGCTGAGGCTGCCAAACGGTCGGTCGAAAAAGTTTGGATAGCGAGCGCTCGTTAGGGAGAAGGCTGAGCGAACGGTCGAAAAGGCTTAGTTATTGAGCGCTCTTTGGGGAGAAGGTTGAACGGTCAGTCGAGAAAGGCTTAAGGTTAACGAGCGCTCGTTCATTTGGATAACGAGCGCTCGTTGGTGAGAAGGTTGAATGGTCAGTAGATAAAGGCTTAAGGTTAACGAGCGCTCGTTCGTTTGGATAACGAGCGCTCGTTGGTGAGAAAGTTGAACGGTCAGTAGATAAAGGCTTAAGGTTAACGAGCGCTCGTTCGTTTGGATAATGAGCGCTCGTTGGTGAGAAGGTTGAACGGTCAGTCGAGAAAGGCTTAAGGTTAACGAGCGCTCGTTCGTTTGGATAACGAGCGCTCGTTGGTGAGAAGGTTGAACGGTCAGTCGAGAAAGGCTTAAGGTTAACGAGCGCTCGTTCGTTTGGATAACGAGCGCTCGTTGGTGAGAAGGTTGAACGGTCAGTCGAGAAAGGCTTAAGGTTAACGAGCGCTCGTTCGTTTGGATAACGAGCGCTCGTTGGTGAGAAGGTTGAACGGTCAGTAGATAAAGGCTTAAGGTTAACGAGCGCTCGTTCGTTTGGATAACGAGCGCTCGTTCGTTTGGTTCTGGGCTTGGCCCACCGGGATAATTTCTAACCTAGAATTCCCCTAGGGGTTCTGCCTTCCCATTCTCATTCACTCATTCACGTCGTTCCTCTCAAAGGAGACCAACGTCTCCTTCTCTCTGACCAAGAACCCTAGTGACAGTCACCACCTCTGCGCGCACACTGCCGTTTCTGCCAGATCGACCACCGCTTGTGCCGCCGGAGCCCTCGTCAGCCCAAGCAGAGTCCGCCAGCTCCTTCTCTTCTCGCGCGGCTCGAAGACGGGTTTCTGCTTCCTCTCCTTTTCTTCTTCACGCAAGACCCAGACTCACCTCCAACACACGCGGTTGCTGGGGAAGCTCCAGATTCGGCGCCAGTGATAACGGGGACAGCCTTGGTGGGTGTTTGGGTTAAAAATTTTTTGAAAATGGCATTGGTATGGAATTGTGTATGAAGGATATCAGTTTACAGGTTTGGATCCTGCAAAGAGAGTATTGGTCTCTTGTTGAAGGTCGTGAGGCGTGTTTGGGTTGTTGGGAATGGATGAAGGAGATATCTGAAGAGTGAAATGGAGGCCTCAATGGTGTTTTTGTGCGATGATAGGTGCAGTGGATGATGGTTATGTTCTTTGATGGAATAAACCCTAAAAAGGTGAAGAGGAAGCCTTAGCATCCAAGATCCTCCTTCAAAGGGGTGGAAGAGAGAGTGTTTTCTTCGTTCCAGCCAGAGATACCTAACCCTAGGAAACCCTAAAGCTTAAATACCATTCGTAAATTACAAAAAATTAGGTCCAAGCCCATTAAAGTGCCGCTCAGCGGTAAAATACCGCTCAGCGGTGAGTGCGTGACTTGTTTGCTCCCCTCAGCGGCCATTTTGCCCCTCAGCGGACCTCCCGCAAGCTCCTGAGTGCCGCTCAGCGGCAGTTTACCGCTGAGCGGTGACTTCGGCTTCTCCTTTTGCACTTTTTATTGTCTTTTCTGATTTCATCTCTCTCCTTCTTCACTTCTTTCACCAAATTCACCTTAAAACCTGCACAAAAACACTGAAATCAAGCATAAACCTGTCCAGCTCTCTTATTTCTGAAAACATGAGGAAAAACATGATTTCAAGCTAGTTTCTAAGTGTAAAGGTTGCTTTTAGTGTCAATTTTAATCATGAAAATAACAGTTTTTCAACTGTTATCACAACCCCAAACTTAAAACTTTGCTTGTCCTCAAGCAAATAAGATGTAACTCCATCTTTAAACCAATTCATATGATGGTTCACTTCATTCAAAAATCTTCTTTTCAAGATAAGTAAAAACTTCACTCAAACTTATGACCAAGAGTTCAATCAAGATGTGCACATGCTTTAGTGTTCACAAAGTCATTTAAATTCCAACAAATGCTATTTTCATGAATGATCAATCAATTAAGCATGGATGTTCATGTGTTCATGTGATATTTCCTCACTAAGTCAAGTGTTTCACTCACACTCAAGTGTATAAGTGATGATCACTCATTCACTCTACTATCACAATGTTACATGAATCAACTTTGCCTTTCATTTTACCACAATCAAAAACATTCACAAGCATGCATCATCACAAGGACTTTTCTATGGCTTATAATGTGGCTGGGCTAACAAGAAAATTGGTTTTTCTGAATCACAAAATCCTTGAGTTAAGAGAATCATAACAACACAATCATCTTATTCTTTCCCAACTTTCTTTTGCCTTTGCATTGAGCTTTGCTTCTTTTTCTTTTTTTTTCTTTTTCTTTGCATATTCTTACTATTTAGCTCTTAGCTCAATGCTTTTCATGTTTTCCCAACAACCCCAAACTTGAATATTTAACAATACCACACAAGATTTTCTACTTAACTCAAGGTAAAGATTTTTCAATCAAAGGTTTCAGTGTATATTCAAGGCTAAGGGTTCAAAAGGATTGAACACAAAGTGTTCTCTTTTAGTGGGCTAACTTCTACAAATTTAGCCAATAAAAAGGTTTCCAACAAACGGCCTTGATCATATGATGCAAAACAAGCAATTGATTCACTCATAGAAAACCTGGGCAAAATCATTCACGCTTTCAAAGTAATAGCATTCAACAATAACAACTCTGGAGCTCAAAATCTCACATATAAGCTCATTCACATTTGACATACACATCCTGCTTAATTTCACAATCACAATCATGATATCATGCATTTGTTCACAAAGCTTGTGAATCACCTGTATAAGCATTTTAATGTGCACATCATCTCAACATCAATTAATCATAAGCATCATTCAGTATTACTTATCACACAATCACAGTTAATAGCAAACCATCACAAGAAACCAGGTTTCAAATAGAGTACATCAAACCCTAATCTAAAAAACAGAAACAAATAAGTTCAGAAAACTTAAACCACAAAACATAACCACATGATAGCATTCATCAGTAAATGCTATCTCAGCTCCTCATCAATCTGAGCTGTCCTCTGTATCTTCCTCTTCCTCCTCATCTTCATCATCTTCAAATGCATCATCCTCATCAGCTTCATCTTCTTCCATATCTCTAGCTGAAGCTTCAGCTGCTTTTGCTCCTCCTCCATGCACTGGTTCCTCTGGCCATGCTACCACATTATGGAATTCATCCATAGTCCACCTGTGGGCTGGAGGTGTATCATACATCCCCACAATCATCTCAGCAGTAGCCACCTGCCCTCTGTGAATGGACTGCAACTGAGCCCCTATAAGAGACATATACATGTCCCTCATCTGGAATGGCTCTGCTTCATGTGTCTCAGCAGATGTCTGGCTCTGTGCTGACCCTCTCTCTCTACGAGCACGGCGTGGTGGAACTGGCTGAGCTGCATCATCACCTCCACAGTACTGTCTATAGTAGGCCTCATCAATAGCTTTTCTTGGCCTCTCAAAAGGTGGAGCAGAAGTGTCCACCCCAGCTATCTTGCAAAGGTGCGTGATCAAAGAAGGATGTCCTAGTGGTGCTTTGTTGTTTGAAGTATTGGCGCACACACTAATCTCATCAGCTATCACCTGCCCAATATTAACATTCAAGTTTCTGATAGCACAGTAGATGAAGAATGCCCTGCTGAGAGTAATATCTGACACATGTGAACATGGCTGAATGTTGGCATGAGAAAACGCCATCCAATACTTTGCAAGAGGAGTCAAATCTGTCCTCCTAATGTTAACCACTGAGCCAGATCGATTCCTTTAGAAGTGTCCTCCAGGTATACACAATACTCTCTCCACATCCTCATAATCAGCACCTTCCTCCATGGAAAGAGCAAACTGGCACTGCTCACCAGCCCATACAGTGTCCAGAAAGTTATTAATTGAATCAGGATCATACCTGATAGCATGTCCTCTGACATAGCCCAAATAATTCTCAGCTGGATAATCACCAATCTTCTTTGCATTGGTGTAAAATTCCTTAACCACAGCTATGTTGGCAGGTGCAGGATAAGTGGCTAGCTTTCCCCAGTCATTCCCTAAAACTTGCTCTCCAAATTGAGGAGCAAGGTTAGGTATCATTCCAACCTTTCTCTCCATCAGAAGTCTCCTGTCCTGAACCACTTTAAAGTGCTTCTCATGTTTCCTAGAGAGGAACCTGCTAGAGTGGGGTTGCTCTGGTTCCTTTTCCTTTCTCTTGGTTGCCATGGTTTTCGATCTTTTTCCTGAAGATGATGCCATTCCTACATTCAAAACAAATACAAAACCACAGAACATGATATTAATCATTAGTAAAACAAAGAACACAACTCCTTTCGAAGCTAAACCATCGCTGAGGGCCAGAATTTCCCCTCAGCGCCACCAGTACCACATTCCAGATCACACAAAAACAAAAAAAATCAAATCTGGCAGAGTGCCGCTCAGCGGCAGTTTACCCCTCAGCGGTAACTCTGCAGATTTTTGAAAAACCTGTTTTAAAGCTTTCCTAACTCCACCCAAATGCAATTTTCAGTTTTCCAGTTCATAATCATGCAGTTTAATCGGTTCAAACATCAAATATATCATCAAATCATGCCAAGAAATCATAACCCCTAAATCTTCATGCTTTAACCATCATATTCAAAATCAAAACCCTAGGATGAACAAAATGCATTTTACTTACTTGGGTGGAGATACTAGATGCAATGAGAATGCTTCCAAGCTAGAATGCTCTCTTCCAACCCCAAACTTTGATGGCACACTAGTGAAAAAGTGAGTGCAAGAGAAATTTTCTTAAGAGGGAAGAGTGAAAAGATATGGAAAACCTTGGAGAAGGTATGTGGGAGTGTTTGTGCAAAGAAAAGTCTGAAAGTGTGAAAGAATGCGTAGCTTAGGGTTTAAAAATACCCTAATGGGCTCGGGTCCCGCTAAGGGGAACTAAAACCCTATTCTGCAAGAGTACCGCTCAGCGGTAAAGTACCGCTCAGCGGCACTTTCGTGAAGTGCTCTTTTCCTTCTTTTCTTAACCTACGTGCCTCCCATATGTGCCCCTCACTGGTTCCCTGCAATTCAATGTTCACAATGCTTATGCAAACCCTAAAAATAAACAAACAGAAATATTCAATCAACTGGGTTGCCTCCCAGGTAGCGCTTGTTTAACGTCACGAGCTTGACCCAAAATCCTCCAGCACCCTTCAGTAGGTGCAAAATTTTCTTACCAACACCCATCAGTAGGTGTTACAGCCATTGTATCCTTCAGTAGATACTTAACCACCTAGCATCCTTCAGTAGATGCTATATCCAACAAAATAAATACAAAAATAATGTTCACAAATTAAAAATTACAAAACCAAATCAAAAGTTTTTAAATTCACTGGGTTGCCTCCCAGCAAGCGCTCTTTTAATGTCATTAGCTTGACCCAATAAAGTTCAAGTTCCATCTTCTTTGTAGTTGATGTTGTCATTCCACCAACTCCTCAGCTGTTTCCTTTGAACTGTTTTGGTTCTTCTAGAATATGGAGACTCTATCTCTATCATCTCCTTCTCTTTAAAGCCCTTCACAACCCACAACTTGTTTTTGATTCTAACAGGTGTGCCAAGTTGGAGTCTTCTTTTCTTCCAGTCTCTAGGAATTTCTTCTCCTCTTCCAATCTCTTCTTCCTGGGGTACCTGAAACAACAAACAATGGTTACCTGAAACCTCAAGATTTTCTTCTTTATGGCTAGTCATGGGTGCATCTCGAAATGCAGCTTTATAACTAGCTTCTTCCTCCTTTGCTTGCATCTCATCTTTGAAGACATCTACCACCACTCTCTCCTCTCTATCCTGGAGCACCACTATCCCTTCATTTACATCTATGATAGCCCTGGCCGTTTTCATAAACGGTCTTCCAAGTATGATAGGTATCTTCTTGGTCTCCATCTTCATCACCACAAAGTCTGCCAAGAACTGAAGTTTGCCAACACAAACTATAATGTCCTCTACAATCCCACATGGCTCCTTTGAAGATCCATCGGCCATTACTATCTTAATCTTTGCAGGTTTCATTTTAACATTGCCGATTTGCTCCAGTAAAGAATAAGGTATCAAGTTAACACTTGAACCTAAATCAAGGAGAGCTTTCTTTACCTTTTTCTTCCCTATAGTACAAGGGATAGAAAAACTGCCTGGATCTGACGCTTTAGGAGGGAATGACTCTTTCTTAACAGTTATACACTCTTTTGCCTCATCATCTCTACGTCTCTTCTTTGTAGAAATTTCTTCATCAGATTTTGTGTAAACTGCAATTTTCTATAAAATCTGTTCCCAAGGTGCTTTATTATCCACCATTCTGAATAATTCTGTGAAATCCATTTGTTTCTCTTGATTTATTGGAAAAGGAAAATTGTTTTTGCTCTCTATTTCTCTTCTTTCTTCTGTTTCTCCTTCTTCTAACTCAATTATCTCTTCATTCACACTCTTTACCACTTTGCACTCTTCTCTAGGGTTAACCTCAGTATTAGCCCCAAAATTTCTATTTGGCCTTTCTTCCAATTGCTTGGTAATCTGACCCATTTGAATCTCCAAATTCTTTATAGCAGCTTCAGTGCTCTTTTGAGAAGATTCGGTTTTCTGTATGAATTGCTGAAGAGTTTCTTCCAACCTTGTTGATTTTTCATTAAGCATAGATAACTGTTGCCAAAAGGTTGGTTGCTGCTGCTGCTTATTATATTGATTTGCTTGCCCAGTTTGTCCTTGACCAATGCTTGGATGTGGTTTCCACCCTTGATTGTAATTCCCTTGACGGTATGGAAATTGATTAGCCATGAAATTAACATCCTCCAAGGCTTCCATTGGAAAAGCACATTGACCATTGATATGATCACCTCCACATAATTCGCACAACTGGGTTTGTACCTGTGCAGCAGTTTTCAACTCTTTAGGTAATTGTGCAAGAGTTTTAGTCAGAGTCTCCAGCTGTTGAGTTAGAATTTTATTTTGAGCTAGCAAGGCATCATGTGTATGTAATTGGAGAACCCCTTTTTGTTGCATAGGAGCTCCTCTTTCACTGTTGAGCTCATTATCACTAGTAGCCATGTTGTCAATGATTTCTATAGCTTCCTCTGGAGTTTTCCATTTAATATTGCCTCCTGCTGAGGCATCAAGCATCATCTTGGTTTGTGAACCAAGCCCTCCAAGGAAAGTTAAGACTACTTCCTGTTCTTCAAAGCCATGCGTGGGTGTTTTTCTTAGCAGACTTTTGTATCTATCCCATGCATGCCCCAGTGATTCTTCCATGCCCTGCTTAAATGAAGATATCTCTTGCTTGCCTTTTGTCACCTTTGATTGTGGAAAGTACTTGTTCAAAAACTTTGTTACCACTGCTTCCCACTCTGTGAAACTTCCTTCTGGAAAAGAGTTCAACCAAAGCTTAGCATTGCCTCCCAATGAGAAAGGAAACAAACTAAGTTTGATTGCTTCGTCTGGCACGCCATTGATTTTTACTGTGTTGCAAATTTCATTAAATGTAGTAAGGTGCTCATATGGGCTTTCATGAGATAACCCATTAAATTGATTACTCTTCACCAGTTGGATTAGTGCTGGTTTGACCTCCATATTGGCTGCATTGACTCTAGGTCTAGCTATGCTGTTAAAATGTTGAGGTCCAGCTATGTTGGTGTAATCAGCAAGAGTTCTTCTGATATTATTATTCTCCATATTTTCTGTGCTATTGTTAGAACCTTGTGGTGATGGTTGCAACAGAGTTTCCGGAGGAGGGAAAAGTTCTCTAGATGTTCTGATTCTTCTCCTCCGTCTATTGTCTTCTAATCCTTCAAGCAGAGGTTCTGTTGTTTTCTTGCTCCTAGTTCGAATTGCCTCCTGCATACACAAGAACACAAAACCCTAGAAAAGATTTGGTTAACACAAAAAGATATAAGAGAAGATATAATATTACGAAAATAAAAAAAAATCAAAAACAGAAAAATAAAATAAAAATTCGAAATTTAACAATAAAATAAAAAAATAAGTCAAAAATAATCAATAATCACACAAATTAACCAGTTAAACCACGAGTCCCCGGCAACGGCGCCAACAACTTGATGGACAAATTTATGAACACCAAATTATGATGTCACAAACTTGTTTTCAATCGGCAAGTATGACCGAATCGTTCAAGTAATAAACTTGGTTAGACCAAGTATCGTTCTTCCCAAAGGACTCACGGCCTAGTTTAGTTATGTGGTTTCTTAATTAACTAAGACTTACAAACGAATTAATTGGGGTTTAAAATGCAAGACAGAAAATAAATATGTATGCATGAATTTTGATCAATGGCAAAAAGCAAAAGATAAACACTTTCAATGAAATTTATGTATGGATATGTTGTTGGGGGTCAATTTCATCTTATCCACTCTCATACATTTTAGGAAGTCAACAATCAAATCATCATTGTTAATGCCACTCTCTAATGTACCTTTCCAGAAGGCTTCTCCCTAATCACGAGTTCATACAATTCCTAGCATTCCTAATGATCAGTTCATAAGTGCAGGAGCTTAACGACATCCAATATAAAATTGGGAGAAATTCCCCGGATCTAGACTTCCCCGTACGTGCCCGTATCGACAAAACCAATAATCATGCATCGAATGAGTTAAACAATGCAAGCATTAAGCAAAGAGGAAAAACCCTAACTAATGATGAAAGAAAGCATAAGTCTTAATTAAAAGATGTAAAAACAGATTCCATATATGAGAGTTTCACAAGATTACATTGATTCCCCAACAAACATACAGAGTTTAGTTCACCATATTCATGGTGAACCTAGATGAATTACAATGAAAGAATGAAAGAATAAACCCTAAAAAGGTGAAGAGGAAGCCTCAGCATCCAAGATCCTCCTTCAAAAGGGTGGAAGAGAGAGTGTTTTCTTCGTTCCAGCCAGAGATACCTAACCCTAGGAAACCCTAAAGCTTAAATACCATTCGTAAATTACAAAAAATTAGGTCCAAGCCCATTAAAGTGCCGCTCAGCGGTAAAATACCGCTCAACGGTGAGTGCGTGACTTGTTTGCTCCCCTCAGCGGCCATTTTGCCCCTCAGCGGACCTCCCGCAAGCTCCTGAGTGCCGCTCAGCGGTAAACTGCCGCTGAGCGGTGACTTCGGCTTCTCCTTTTGCACTTTTTATTGTCTTTTCTGATTTCATCTCTCTCCTTCTTCACTTCTTTCACCAAATTCACCTTAAAACCTGCACAAAAACACTGAAATCAAGCATAAACCTGTCCAGCTCTCTTATTTCTAAAAACATGAGGAAAAACATGATTTCAAGCTAGTTTCTAAGTGTAAAGGTTGCTTTTAGTGTCAATTTTAATCATGAAAATAATAGTTTTTCAACTGTTATCAGAGGTGTTCACGGGTATTGGAGATGATGGAGAGTGGTCAGAGGCGAATGATGAATGGAGAGTAAGATGAAGATGATAGGTGTTGATGACTCGAAGGAATCGGAGAAGAAAATGGATTTGGCAGGGGCGTGTGGTTGGGAGTGATGAGCCGAGGGGTGGCAAATGAATATGGTTGATGATTCAGGGAGGGGGAGTGACACGCCGAGGGAGTTCTCGGTGGTTGGGAGGGCGGTTCCAGTGGAGAACGGAATGGTTCAGTGAGGATGAAGACACTGTTCTATTATCTCTGTTATCCCATTTACTGTTTCAATTTCAATGTTGATGGTTGGAAATGGGCAGAGGCGTGGAAGCCTATTTTTGATCGAAATGGAACAAAAGAAGCAGATAGGAGTGGGTCTGGGGAGGATCATGATGATCGATAACAGTGAACATAAACCAATATCCACAACACTAAGAGCAATCAAAGACAGTCATAGGCAAGCCTAGCAAGTTCAACAGACATATGTGCACATGTGCAAGAGCAAGCAAACAACTCTCTAAAACAACATTACTTACCTCTCGAAGATCCGCTTACTACGGTAAGCTTGCGTTTCCAATGAATCCCCTTCTCCCTTGAGTGGCCGACTTCTCCCTTCTCTTTGCTGTGAATAATGTCTTTGGTTCTTCTTTGCAGGTGCCAATGGTGAAGGCTCGAGAGACAGTGTGTGAAATCCCCCTTTCTTTGCTCTCCAAAAACAGAATAATAATCCCTTCCCTCTGCTCTCTCTACGTTTTTGTGCAATCCTCTGTGCCCCCAAATCGCTCCGTACCCAATTTGATACGTAAAAACCAAAACGTTTCTGCCACCCCGCCACTCGCAGCCACGGTTTTCTGCTCTTCCCTTCCAACACGCACACCCCGTACCCTGTCTCCTAACCCCCAAACATTCTTTTCTCTTTTTTTTCTTTTTTCATCTTACTAAAAGACAAAAATACCTTTTTCTTCTTTTTTTTTTTATAATATTAGAACAAAATAGAATATAAATGGAATAAAACTACAAAAAACAAAAATAAAAATAAAAATAAAATAAAATAATAATAATAAAAATAAAAGAAAGAAAAAAAGAAAAAGAATAAGTAAGGTGAGAAATAAAAATAAAAATAAAGATAAAAATAATTAAGAACATATAAATAAATAATAAAAAAAAAGTCATAAAATAAGTAAATCAATAAAAATAAAATAAAAATAAAGGGATAGAAAGCAAAAATAAAGTAAAACAGTAAAAATAAAAATAAAAATAAAAATAGGAACATAAACTACAGTAAAAGCCAAAAAATCAATCCGGACGAAATTTGGTATTTTCATGCTTAAAATTGACACTAAAAGCAACCTTTACACTTAGAAACTAGCTTGAAATCATGCTTTTCTTCATATTTTCATAAATAAGAGAGCTGGACAGGTTTATGCTTGATTTCAGTGTTTTTGTGCAGGTTTTAAGGTGAATTTAGTGAAAGAAGTGAAGAAGGAGAGAGATGAAATCAGAAAAGACACCAAAAAGTGCAAAAGGAGAAGCTGAAGTCACCGCTCAGCGGCAGTTTACCGCTGAGCGGCAATCAGGAGCTTACGGGAGGTCCGCTGAGGGGCAAAATGGTCGCTGAGGGGAAGAAACGACTCACGCACTTATCGCTGAGCGGTACTTTACCGCTGAGCGGCACTTTTATGGGCTTGGACCTAATTTTCTGTAATTTACGAATAATATATAAGCTTTAGGGTTTCCTAGGGTTAGGTATCTTTGGCTGGAACGAAGCAAACACTCTCTCTTCCACCCCTTTGAAGGAGGATCTTGGATGCTGAGGCTTCCTCTTCACCTTTTTAGGGTTTTATCTTTCATTCTTTCATTGTTATTCATCTAGGTTCACCATGAATATGGTGAACTAAACTCTGTATGTTTGTTGGGGAATCAATGTAATCTTTTGAAGCTCTCATATATGGAATTTGTTTTTACATCTTTTATTTAAGACCTATGCTTTCTTTCACCATTAGTTAGGGTTTTTCCTCTTTGCTTAATGCTTGCGTTGTTTAACTCATTCGATGCATGATTATTGGTTTTTTCGATACGGGCACGTACGGGGAAGTCTAGATCCGGGGAATTTCTCCCAATATTATATTGGTTGTCGTTAAGCTCCTGCACTTATGAAATAATTATTAGAATGCTAGGAATTGTATGAACTCGTAATTAGGGAGAAGCCTTCTTGAAAGGTACTTTAGAGAGTGGCATTAACAATGATGATTTGAATGTTGAATTCCTAAAATATATGAGAGTGGATAAGATGAAATTGACCCCCAACAACATATTCATACATATATTTCATTGAAAGTGTTTATCTTTTGCTTTTTGCCATTGATCAAAACTTCATGCATACATATTTAATTTTCGTCTTTTGCATATAAAAATCCAAATATTTCGTCTTTAAGTCTTAGCTAATCAATAAACCACACAACTAAACTAGGCCGTGAGTCCTATGGGAAGAACGATACTTGGTCTTACCAAGTTTATTACTTGAACGATTCGGTCATACTTGCCGATTGAAAAACAAGTTTGTGACATCATATTTTGGTGTTCATAAATTTGTCCATCAAGTTTTTGGCGCCGTTGCCGGGGACTCGTGGTTTAACTGGTTAATTTGTGTGATTATTGATTATCTTTGACTTTAATTTTGAATTTCTGTTTTTATTTTCAGTTTTTATTTATTTTTATTTTTCGGTTTTTATTTGGTTTTATTTTATTTTATTTGATTAGATTAGATTTTATTTTATTTTATTTTATTTTTTGTTTTTATTTATATTTTTCTGTTTTCTGTTTTTATCTTCTCCTATATCTTTTGTGCTAACCAAATATTCTAGGGTTTTTGTGTTCTTGTGTATGCAGGAGGCAATTCGAACTAGGAGCAAGAAAACAACAGAACCTCTTCTTGAAGGTCTAGACGAGAGTAGACGGAGGAGAAGAATCCGAACATCTAGAGAACTTTTCCCTCCTCCGGAAACTCTGTTACAACCATCACCACAAGGTTCTGTTCATAGCACAGAAAATATGGAGAACAATAATATCAGAAGAACTCTTGCTGACTACACCAATATAGCTGGACCTCAGCACTTTAACAGTATAGCTAGACCTAGAGTCAATGCAGCTAACATGGAGGTCAAACCAGCATTGATCCAACTGGTAAAGAGCAACCAATTCAATGGGTTATCTCATGAAAGCCCATATGAGCACCTCACTACCTTCAATGAGATTTGCAACACAGTCAAAATTAATGGGGTGCCAGATGAAGCGATCAAACTTAGTTTGTTTCCTTTCTCATTGGGAGGCAATGCTAAACTTTGGTTGAATTCTTTCCTAGAAGGAAGTTTCACAGATTGGGAAGCAGTGGTGACAAAGGTTTTAAACAAGTACTTTCCACAATCAAAGGTGACAAAAGGCAAGCAAGAGATATCTTCATTTAAGCAGGGCATGGAAGAATCACTGGGCATGCATGGGATAAATACAAAAGTCTGCTAAGAAAAACACCCACGCATGGTTTTGAAGAACAGGAAGTAGTCTTAACTTTCCTTGGAGGGCTTGGTTCACAAACCAAGATGATGTTGGACGCCTCAGCAAGAGGCAATATTAAATGGAAAACTCCAGAGGAAGCCACAGAAATTATAGAAAACATGGCTACTAGTGATAATGAGCTGCACAGTGAGAGAGGAGCTCCTATGGAACAAAAAGGGGTTCTCCAATTACAGACACATGATGCCTTGCTAGCTCAAAATAAAATTATAACTCAACAGCTGGAGACTCTGACTAAAACTCTTGCACAATTGCCTAAAGAATTGAAAACTGCTGCACACGTACAAACCCAGTTGTGCGAATTATTGGGAGGTTACCATATCAATGGTCAATGTGCCTTTCCAGTTGAAGCTGTAGAGGACGTTAATTTCATGGCCAATCAATTTCCATACCGTCAAGGGAATTACAATCAAGGGTGGAAACCACACCCAAGCATTGGTCAAGGACAAACTGGGCAAGCTAGTCAATATAATAAGCAGCAGCAGCAACCCACCTTTTGGCAACAGTTATCTATGCTTAATGAAAGATCAACAAGGTTGGAAGAAACTCTTCAGCAATTCATACAGAAAACTGAATCTTCTCAAAAGAGCACTGAAGCTGATATAAAGAACTTAGAGATTCAAATGGGTCAGATTACCAAGCAATTGGAAGAAAGGCCAAATAGATTTTTTGGGGCTAATACTAAGGTTAACCCCAAAGAAGAGTGCAAGGTGGTAAAGAGTGTTGATGATGATAAAGTTGAGTTAGATACAGAAGAGAGAAGAGACATAGAGAGCAAAAGTACTTTTCCTTTTCCAATCCATCAAGGGAAACAACTGGACTTTACAGAATTATTCAGAATGGTGGATAATGAAGCACCTTGGGAACAGATTCTACAGCAAATCGCAGTTTACACAAAATCTGATGAAGAAATCTCTACAAAGAAGAGACGTAGAGATGATGAGGCAAAAGAGTGTATAACTGTTAAAAAAGAGTCATTCCCTCCTAAAGCAACAGATCCAGGCAGTTTTTCTATCCCTTGTACCATAGGGAAGAAAAAGGTAAAGAAAGCTCTCCTTGATTTAGGTTCAAGTGTTAACTTGATACCTTATTCTTTACTGGAGCAAATCGGCAATGTTAAAGTGAAACCTGTAAAGGTTAAAATAGTAATGGCCGATGGATCTTCAAAGGAGCCATGTGGGATTGTAGAGGACATTATAGTTTGTGTTGGCAAACTTCAGTTCTTGGCAGACTTTGTGGTGATGAAGATGGAGACAGAGAAGATACCTATCATACTTGGAAGACCGTTTATGAAAACGGCCAGAGCTATTTATTGATGTAAATGAAGGTATAGTGGTTCTCCAGGACAGAGAGGAGAGAGTGGTGGTAGACGTCTTCAAAGATGAGACGCAAGCAAAGGAGGAAGAAGCTAGTTATAAAGCTGCATTTCAAGATGCACCCATGACTAGCCGTAAAGATGAAAATATCAAGGTTTCAGGTAACCATTGTTTGTTGTTTCAGGTACCCAAGGAAGAAAATATTGGAAGAGGAGGAGAAATTCCTAGTGACTGGGAGAAAAGAAGACTCCAACTTGGCTCACCTGTAAGAATCAAGAACAAGTTGTGGGTTGTGAAGGGCTTTATAGAGAAGGAGATGATAGAGATAGAGTCTCCATATTCTAGGAGGACCTAGACAGTTCAGAGGAAACAGCTGAGGAGTTGGTGGAATGACAACATCAACTATAAAGAAGATGGAACTTGAACTTTATTGGGTCAAGCTAATGACGTTAAAAGAGCGATTGCTGGGAGGCAACCCAGTGGATTTAAAGACTTTTGATTTGGTTTTGTAATTTTTAATTTGTGAACATTATTTTTGTAATTATTTTGTTGGAGATAGCATCTACTGAAGGATGCTAGGTGGTTAAGTATCTACTGAAGGATACTATGGCTGTAACACCTACTGATGGGTGTTGGTAAGAAAATTTAACACCTACTGAAGGGTGTTGGTGGATTTTGGGTCAGGCTCGTGACGTTAAACAAGTGCTACCTGGGAGGCAACCCAATTGATTGAATATTTCTGTTTGTTTATTTTAGTTAGGGTTTGCATAAGCATTTTAAACATTGACTTGCAGGGAACCAGTGAGGGGCATGTATGGGAGGCACGTAGGTTAAGAAAAGAAGGAGAAGAGCACATCACGAAAGTGCCGCTGAGCGGTAATTTACCGCTGAGCGGTACTCTCGCAGAATGGGCTTTAGTTCCCCTTAGCGGGACCCGAGCCCATTAGGGTATATTTAAACCCTAAGCTGCGCAATTTCTCATACTTTCAGGCTTTTCTCTGCACAAACACTTCCACATACCTTCTCCAAGGTTTTCCACATCTTTTCACTCTTTCCTCTTAAGAAAATTCCTCTTCCACTCACTTTTTCACTAGTGTTCCATTCAAGTTTGGGGTTGGAAGAGAGTATCTTAGATTGGAAGCATTCTCATTGCATCTAGTATCTCCACCCAAGTAAGTAAAATGCATTTTGTTCATTCTAGGGTTTTTGATTTTGAATGTAATTGTCAAAGCATGAATATTTAGGGGTTTTGATTTCTATGCATGATTCGATGATATATTTGATGTTTGAACCTAATAAACTGCATGATTATGAACTGGAAAACTGAAAATTGCATTTGGGTGGAGTTAGGACAGCTTTAAAACAAGATTTTCAAAAATCTCAGAGTTACCGCTGAGGGGTAAACTGCCGCTGAGCGGCACTCTGCCAGATTTGGTTTTTCTGGTTTTTTGTGATCTGGACTATTGCACTGGTGGCGCTGAGGGGAAATTCTGACCCTCAGCGGTGGTTTAGCTTCGAAAGGAGTTGTGTTGTATGTTTTACTAATGATTAACATCATGTTCTGTGGTTTTGTATTTGTGTTTGAATGTAGGAATGGCATCCTCTTCAGGAAAGAGATTGAAAACCATGGCAACCAAGAGAAAGGAAAAGGAACCAGAGCAACCCCACTCTAGCAGGTTCCTCTCTTGGAAACATGAGAAGCACTTTAGGGTGGTTCAGGACAGGAGACTTCTGATGGAGAGGAAGGTTGGAATGATACCTAACTTTGCTCCTCAATTTGGAGAACAAGTGTTAGGGAATGACTGGGGAAAGCTAGCCACCTATCCTGCACCTGCTAACATAGCTATGGTGAAGGAATTCTATACCAATGCAAAGAAGATTGGTGATTATCCAGCTGAAAATTATTTGGGCTATGTCAAAGGCCATGCTATCAAGTATGATCCTGATTCTATCAATAACTTCCTGGACACTGTGTGGGCTGGTGAGCAGTGCCAGTTTGCTCTTTGCATGGAAGAAGGTGCTGATTATGAGGATGTGGAGAAAGTACTGTGTATACCTGGAGGACACTTCCAAAGGAATCAATCTGGCTCAGTGGTTAACATTAGGAGGACGGATTTGACTCCTCTTGCAAAGTATTGGATGGCGTTTTCTCATGCCAACATTCAGCCATGTTCACATGTGTCAGATATTACTCTCAGCAGGGCACTATTCATTTACTGTGCTATCAGAAACTTGAATGTTAATATTGGGCAGGTGATAGCTGATGAGATTAGTATGTGCGCCAATACCTCAAACAACAAAGCACCACTAGGACATCCCTCTTTGATCACGCACCTTTGCAAGATAGCTGGGGTGGACACTTCTGCTCCACCATTTGAGAGGCCAAGAAAAGCTATTGATGAAGCTTATTACAGGCAGTACTGTGGAGGTGAGGAAGCAGCTCAGCCAGTTCCACCACGCCGTGCTCGTAGAGAGAGAGGGCCAGCACAAAGCCAGACATCTGCTGAGACACATGAAGCAGAACCATTCCAGATGAGGGACATGTATATGTCTCTTATAGGTGCTCAGTTGCAGTCCATTCACAAAGGGCAGGTGGCCACTGCTGAGATGATTGTGGGGATGTATGATACACCTCTAGCCCACAGGTGGACTATGGATGAATTCCATAATGTGGTAGCTTGGCCAGAGGAACCAGTGCATGGAGGAGGAGCTGGAGCTGAAGCTTCAGCTAGAGAGATGGAAGAAGATGAAGCTGATGATGATGATGCATTTGAAGATGATGAAGATGAGGAGGAAGAGGAAGATACAGAGGACAGCTCAGACTGAAGAAGGAGCTGAGATAGCATTTACTGATAAATGCTATCATATGATTATGCTTTTGTGGTTTAAGTTTTCTGAACTTATTTGTTTTTGTTTTTAGATTAGGGTTTGATGTACTCTATTGAACACCTGGTTTGTTATGATGGTTTGCTATTAACTGTGATTGTTTGATAAGTAATGCTTGATGATGCTTATTGATTGATTGATGATGAGATGATGTGCAGATTAAAATGCTTACAGGTGATTCACAAGTTTTGTGAACAAATGCATGATATTATGATTGTGATTGTGAAATTAAGCAGGATGTGTATGTCAAATGTGAATGAGCTTATATGTGAGGTTTTGAGCTCCAGAGTTGTTATTGTTAAATGCTATTACTTTGAAAGCATGAATGACTTTGCCCAGGTTTTCTATGATTGAATCAATTGCTTGTTTTGCATCATATGATCAAGGCCGTTTGTTGGAACCCTTTTTATTGGCCAAATTCATAAAGTTAGCCCACTAAAAGAGAACACTTATTGTTCTATCCTTTGAACCTTTAGCCTTGAACATACACTGAAACCCTTGATTGAAAATCTTTACCTTGAGTTAAGTAGAAGATCTTGTGTGGTATTGTTAAATGTTCAAGTTTGGGGTTGTTGGGAAAACATGAAAAAGGAAAAGCATTGAGCTAAGAGCCAAAAAGGAAGTATAGGCAAAGAAAAAGAAAAGAAAAGAAAAAGAAGTAAAGCTCAATGCAAATGCAAAGGCAAGTTGGGAAAAATAAGAATAATTGTGTGTTATGATTCTCTTAACTCAAGGATTTTGCGATCCAGAAAAACCAATTTTCTTGTTAGCCCAGCCACATTATAAGCCATTGAAAAGTCCTTGTGATGATGCATGCTTGTGAATGTTTTTGATTGTGGTAAAATGAAAGGCAAAGTTGATTCATGTGACATTGTGCTAGTAGAGTGAATGAGTGATTACCTCTTATACACTTGTGTGTTGAGTGAAACACTTTACCTAGTAAGGAAATATTCCATTAGCACATGAACATCCATACTTAATTGATTGGTCATTCATGAAAAAAGAGCATTTGTTGGGTATTAACTGACTTTGTGAAACACTAAAGCATGTGCACATCTTGATTGAACTCTTGGTCATAAGTTTGATTGAAGTTTTTACTTATCTAAAAAGAGGATTTTTGAATGAGTGAACCATCATATGAATTGGTTGAAGATTGAGTTACATCTTGTTTGCTTGAGGACAAGCAAAGTTCTAAGTTTGGGGTTGTGATAACAGTTGAAAAACTGTTATTTTCATGCTTAAAATTGACACAAAAAGCAACCTTTACACTTAGAAACTAGCTTGAAATCATGCTTTTATCCATATTTTCAGAAATAAGAGAGCTGGACAGGTTTATGCTTGATTTCAGTGTTTTTGTGAAGGTTTTAAGGTGAATTTAGTGAAAGAAGTGAAGAAGGAGAGAGATGGAATCAGAAAAGTCAACCAGTCAAGCAGAAAAGTCAACCAGTCAACCAAAAAGTCAACCAGTCAACCAGAATACGAAAAAAGTCAACCAGACGAGTTTTGGGCCAGTTTTATGCGATTTTATGATCTGTTTGGGCCTGGACCCGTTTTCTATTATTTTTATGTCCTATTTAAAGACCTAGATGTCTTAGGGTTGGTATCTTTGGCAGAAACGAAGCAAACACTCTCTCTTCCACCCCTTGGGGTAGATTGGGAGATGGTGACAACTCTCCTCTTCTCTTTCTCGGGTTTTTCTATCTCTTCCATTCTTCCATTATTGTTCATCTAGTTTCACCATGAATATGGTGAACTAAACCTTGTATGTTTGTTGGGGAATCAATGTAATCTTTTGAAGCTCTCATATATGGAATTTGTGTTTACATCTTAATCTAAGACCTATGCTTTCTTTCATCATTAGTTAGGGTTTTTCCTCTTTGCTCAATGCTTGCTTTGTTTAACTCATTCAATGCATGATTATTGATTTTGTCGATACGGGAACGTACGGGGAAGTCTAGATCCGGGGAATTTCTCCCAATAGTATATTGGTTGCCTTAAGCTCCTGTGCTAAAAAAACTAATTATTAGGAATGCTAGGAATTGTATGAACTCGTAATTAGGGAGAAGCCTTCTTGAAAGGTAATATAGAGAGTGGCAATAACAATGATGACTTGAATGTTGAATTCCTAAAATATATGAGAGTGGATAAGATGAAATTGACCCCCAACAACATATTCATCAATATATTTCATTGAAAGTGCTTGTCTTTTGTTTAAGCCATTGATCAACCTCATGCATACATGTTTATTTTCGTCTTTTGCATATTAAACTCCACTTATTTTGTTCTGAAGTCTTAGCTAATCAACAAATCACATAACTAAACTAGGCCGTGAGTCCTTTGGGAGAACGATACTTGGTCTTACCGAGTTTATTACTTGAAACGATTCGGTCATACTTGTCGATTGTTCAACAAGTTTGTGACATCATATTTTGGTGTTCATAAATTTGTCCATCAATGTGGACGAAGGACGAAGGACGAAGTGGACGAAGTGGATGAAGTGGACGACCTGGAGGAAGTGGACGAAGTGGAGGAACTGGAGGAAGTGGCGAATTGGACGAAGTGGAGGGAGTGGACTAAGTGGAGGAAGTGCACGAATTGGAGGAAGTGGACGAAGTTGAAGAAGTGGACGAAGTTGACGAAGTGGACGAAGAGGACGAAGTGGACGAAGTTGACCAAGTTGATCAAGTTGACGAAGTGGACGACGTGGACGACGTAGACGAAGTGAAGGAAGTGGAGGAAGTGGAGGAAGTGGAGGAGGTGGAAATAGTAGAGGAAGTAGACGGAGTTGAAGAAGTCAACGAAGTTGACAAAGTGGACGAAGTTGACGAAGTGGACAAAGTGGACGAAGTGGAGGAAGTGGACGAAGTGGAGGAAGTGGAGAAGTGGACGAAGTTGACGAAGTTGATGAAGTGGAAAAAGCGGAGGAAGCGGAGGAAGCGGAGGAAGTGGAGGAAGTGGACGAAGTTGACGGAGTTGACGAAGTGGACGAAGTGGATGAACGGGACAAAGTGGACGAAGGGGACGAAGTTGACGAAGTGGACCAAGTGGACCAAGTGGAAGAACAAGTTCAGGAAGTGGAGGAAGTGAAGGAAGTGGACCAAGTGGAAGAACAAGTTCAGGAAGTGAAGGAAGTGAAGGAAGTGGACAAAGTGGACGAAATGGACGAAGTGGAGGAAGTAAAGCAAGTGGACGAAGTGGAGGAAGTGAAGGAAATGACGAAGTGGGGGAAGTGGAGGAAGTGGAGGACCTGGACGAAGTTGACGAAGTGGAGGAAGTGGAGGAAGTGGAGGAAGTGGCCGAAGTTGACGAAGTGGAGGAAGTGGACGAAATGGACGAAGTGGAGGAAGTGAAGGAAGTGGACGAAGTGGAGGAAGTGGAGGAAGTGGAGGACGTGGACGAAGTTGACGAAGTGGACGAAGTGGAGGAAGTGGAGGAAGTGGCCGAAGTTGACGAAGTGGAATAGGTGGAGGAAGTGGACGAAGTGGAATAGGTGGAGGAAGTGGACGAAGTGGACGAAGTTGACGGAGTTGACGAAGTGGACGAAGTTGACGGAGTTGACGAAGTGGACGAAGAGGACGAAGTGGAGGAAGTTGACCAAGTTGATCAAGTTGACGAAGTGGACGACGTGGACGACGTAGACGAAGTGAAGGAAGTGGAGGAAGTCGAGGAAGTGGAGGAAGTGGAGGAGGTGGAAATAGTGGAGGAAGTAGACGAAGTTGAAGAAGTCTACGAAGTTGACAAAGTGGACGAAGTTGACGAAGTGGACAAAGTGGAAAAAGTGGAAGAAGTGGAGGAAGTGGACGAAGTGGAGGAAGTGGAGAAGTGGACGAAGTTGACGAAGTTGACGAAGTTGACGAAGTGGACGAAGTGGTGGATGTGGACGAAGGACGAAGGACGAAGTGGATGAAGTGAACGACCTGGAGGAAGTGGACGAAGTGGAGGAACTGGAGGAAGTGGCGAATTGGACGAAGTGGAGGGAGTGGACTAAGTGGAGGAAGTGCACGAATTGGAGGAAGTGGACGAAGTTGAAGAAGTGGACGAAGTTGACGGAGTTGACGAAGTGGACGAAGAGGACGAAGTGGACGAAGTTGACCAAGTTGATCAAGTTGATGATGTGGACGACGTGGACGACGTAGAAGAAGTGGAGGAAGTGGAGGAAGTGGAGGAGGTGGAAATAGTGGAGGAAGTAGACGAAGTTGAAGAAGTCTACGAAGTTGACAAAGTGGACGAAGTGGAGGAAGTGGAGAAGTGGACGAAGTTGACGAAGTTGATGAAGTGGAGGAAGCGGAGGAAGCGGAGGAAGCGGAGGAAGCGGAGGAAGCGGAGGAAGTGGAGGAAGTGGACGAAGTTGACGGAGTTGACGAAGTGGACGAAGTGGATGAAGTGGATGAAGGGGACGAAGTGGACGAAGGGGACGAAATTGACGAAGTGGACGAAGTGCAGAAAGTGGAGGAAGTGGAAGAAGTTGACAAAGTTTACGAAGTGGACGAAGTGGACGAAGTGGACGAAGTGGAGGAAGTGGACCAAGTGGAAGAACAAGTTCAGGAAGTGGAGGAAATGGACGAAATGGAGGAAGTGAAGGAAGTGGACGAAGTGGACCAAGTGGAAGAACAAGTTCAGCAAGTGGAGGAAGTGAAGGAAGTGGACGAAGTGGACGAAATGGACGAAGTGGAGGAAGTAAAGAAGGTGGACGAAGTGGAGGAAGTGGAGGAAATGACGAGGTGGAAGAAGTGGACGACGTGGACGAAGTGGAGGAAGTGGGCGAAGTGGACGAAATGGACGAAGTGGAGGAAGTGAAGGAAGTGGACGAAGTGGAGGAAGTGGAGGAAGTGGCTGAAGTTGACGAAGTGGAATAAGTGGAAGAAGTGGGCGAAGTGGACGAAGTTGACGAATTTGACGAAGTGAAGGAAATGTAGGAAGTGGACGAGGTGGACGAAGTGGACGAAATGGAGGAAGTGCATGAAGTGGATGAACTGGACGAAGTGGAGAAAGTGGAGGAAGTGGAAGAAGTGGAGGTAATGGAGGAAGTGGACGAAGTTTACGAATTGGACGAAGTGGATGAAGTGGATGAAGTTGACGAAGTGGAGGAAGTGGAGGAAGTAGATGAAGTAGACGAAGTTGACGAAGTTGACGAAGTGGAGGAAGTGGACGAAGTGGACGAAGTGGACGAACTGGACGAAGTGACGGAAGTGGAGGAAGTGGAGGAAGTAGAGGAAGTAGAGGAAGTGGCGAAGTGGATGAAGTTGACGAAGTGGACGATGTGGAGGACGGGGAGGAAGTATAGGAAGCGGAGGAAGCGGAGTAAGTGCATGAAGTTGACGGTGTGGACAAAGTGGACGAAGTGGACGAACTTGACGAAGTTAACGAATTGGACGAAGTTGACAAAGTGGACAAAGTTGATGAAGTCGAGGAAGTGGACGAAGGGGACGAAGTGCACGAAGTGGACGAAATGGAGGAAGTGGAGGAAGTGTAGGAAGTGGAGGATGTTGAGGAAGAAGTGGAGGAAGTGGAGGAAGTGGAGGAAGTGGAGGAAGTTGACGAAGTGGACGAAGTTGGCGAAGTGGACAAAGTTGACGAAGTAAACGAAGTGGAGGAACTGGAGGAACTGGAGGAACTGAAGGAAGTGGAGGATGTGGAGGAGTGGACGAACTTGACGAAGTAGAGGAAGTGGAGGAAGTGGGCGAAGTTAGCGAAGTGGACGAAGTGGACAAAATGGAAGAAATGGAGGAAGTGGAGGAAGTGGACGCAGTTGACGAAGTTGACGAAGTCGAGGAAGCGGAGGAAGTGGACGAAGTGCACAAAGTGGATGAAGTGGAGGAAGTGGAGGAAGTGGGCGAAGTGGAGGAAGTGGAGGACGTGGACGAAGTTGACGAAGTGGACGAAGTGGACGACAAGGAGGAAGTGGAGGAAGTGGAGGAACTGGAGGAAGTGGCAAAGTGGAGGAAGCGGAGGAAGAGGAGGAAGTGGAGGAAGTGGAGGAAGTGGAGGAAGTAGAGGAAGTGGCGAAGTGGACGAAGTTGACGAAGTGGACAATGTGGAGGACGGGGAGGAAGTAGACGAAGTTGATGAAGTCTACGAAGTTGACAAAGTTGACGAAGTGGACGAAGTGGAGGAAGTAGACGAAGTTGACGATGTGGAGGAAGTGGACGAAGTTGACGAAGTGGAGGAAATCAACGAAGTAGAGGAAGTGGACGAAGTGAAGGAAGTGGACAAAGTGGAGGAAGTGGAGGAAGTGGCAAAGTGGACGAAGATGACGAAGTTGATGAACTGGAGGAAGCGGAGGAACTGGAGGAAGTGGGCGAAGTGGACGAAGCTGACAGAGTTGACGAAGTGGACGAAGTTGACGGAGTTGACGAAGTGGACAAAGTGGACGAAGTGGAGGAAGCGGAGGAAGCGGAGGAAGCGGAGGAAGCGGAGGAAGCGGAGGAAGTGGAGGAAGTGGACGAAGTTGACGGAGTTGACGAAGTGGACGAAGTGGATGAAGTGGATGAAGGGGACGAAGTGGACGAAGGGGACGAAATTGACGAAGTGGACGAAGTGCAGAAAGTGGAGGAAGTGGAAGAAGTTGACAAAGTTTACGAAGTGGACGAAGTGGACGAAGTGGACGAAGTGGAGGAAGTGGACCAAGTGGAAGAACAAGTTCAGGAAGTGGAGGAAATGGACGAAATGGAGGAAGTGAAGGAAGTGGACGAAGTGGACGAAGTGGACCAAGTGGAAGAACGAAATGGAGGTAGTGGATGAATTGGACGAAGTAGACGAAGTTAACGAAGTTGACGAAGTTGACGAAGTGGACGACATAGACGAAGTGGAACAAGTGGAGGAAGTGGAGGAAGTGAAGGAAGTGGAGGAAGTGGAGGAAGTGGAGGAAGTGGCGAAGTAGACGAAGTTGACGAAGTGGAGGAAGGGGAGAAAGCATAGGAAGCGGAGGAAGCGGAGGAAGTGGAGGAAGTGGACGAAGTTGACGGAGTGGACGAAGTGGACGAAGTTGATGAACTGGATGCAGTTGACGAATGTGATGAAGTTGATGAACTGCAGGAAGTGGATGAAGTGGAGGAAGTGGATGAAGTATATGAAGTGGAGGAAGTCTACGAAGTTGACGAAGTTGACGAAGTTGTCGAAGTTGACGAAGTTGACGAAGTTGACGAAGTTGACGAAGTTGACGAAAGATGACCAAGATGACCAAGTTGACGAAGTTGACTAAGCTGACGAAGTTGACGAAGGTGACGAAGTTGACGAAACTGACGAAGTTGACGAAGTTCACGAAGTTGACGAAGTTGACGAAGTTCACGAAGTTGACGAAGTTGACGAAGTGGACAAAGTGGAGGAAGTAGACGAAGTTGACGATGTGGAGGAAGTGGACGAAGTTGACGAAGTGGAGGAAATCGACGAAGTGGAGGAAGTGGACGAAGTGAAGCAAGTGGAGGAAGTGGACGAAGTGAAGCAAGTGGAGGAAGTGGACGAAGTGGCAAAGTGGACGAAGTTGACGAAGTGGAGGAAGTGGAGGAAGCGGAGGAAGCGGAGGAACTGGAGGAAGTGGGCGAAGTGGACGAAGCTGACGGAGTTGAGGAAGTGGACGAAGTTGACGGAGTTGACGAAGTGGACAAAGTGGAGAACGTGGACGAAGTGGAGGAAGTGGACGAAGTGGAGGAAGTTGACGAAGTGGAGGTAGTGGAGGAAGTGGAAGACGTGGACGAAGTTGACGAAGTGGACGAAGTGGAGGAAGTGGCCGAAGTTGATGAAGTGGAGGAAGTGGACGAACTGGACGAAGTGGAGGAAGTGGAGGAAGTGGAAGAAGTGGAGGTAATGGAGGAAGTGGACGAAGTTGGCGAAGTTGACGAAGTGGACGAATTGGACGAAGTGGATGAAGTTGATGAAGTTTGACAAAGTGGAGGTAGTGGAGGAAGTGTACGAAGTGGACGAAGTGGACGAATTAGAGGTAGTGGACGAATTGGATGAATTGGACGGGGTAGACGAAGTTAACGAAGTTGACGAAGTAGACGAAGTTAACGAAGTTGACGAAGTTGACGAACCGGACGACGTGGACGAAGTGGAAGAAGTGGAGGAAGTGGAGGAAGTGAAGGAAGTGGAGGAAGTGGAAGAAGTGGAGGAAGTGGCGAAGTGGACGAAGTTGACGAAGTGGAGGAAGGGGAGAAAGCATAGGAAGCGGAGGAAGCGGAGGAAGTGGAGGAAGTTGACGGAGTGGACGAAGTGGACGAAGTGGACGAAGTGGACGAAGTTGATGAAGTGGATGAAATTGACGAAGTGGATGAAGTTGATGAAGTGGAGGAAGTGGACGAAGTGGAGGAAGTGGACGAAGTGGAGGAAGAAGTGAAGGAAGTGGAGGAAGTTTACGAAGTGGAGGAAGTTGAGGAAGTGGACAAAGTTGACGAAGGAAACGAAGTGGAGGAAGTGGAGGAGTGGAAGAACTTAACGAAGTGGAGGAAGTGGACGAAGTGGACGAAGTGGACGAAGTTGATGAAGTGGAGGAAGCGGAGGAACGGGACGAAGTGGACGAAGTTGACTGAGTTGACGGTGTGCACGAAGTGGACGAACTGGACGAAGTGAACGAACTGGACGAAGTGGACGAAATGGAGGAAGTGGAGAAGGTGGAGGAACTGGACGAACTTGACGAAGTTAACGAACTGGACGAAGTTGATGAAGTAGACAAAGTTGATGAAGTGGAGGAAGTGGACAAATTGGAGGAAGTGGACGAAGGGGACGAAGTGGAGGAAGTGGAAGAAGTGGAAGAGGTGGAGGAAGTGGGCGAAGTGGAGGAAGTGGACGATGTGGACGAAGTGGACGAAGTGGATGAAGTGGAAGAAGTGGACGACGAGGAGGAAGTGGAGGCTCTAGAGGAAGTGGCGAAGTGGAGGAAGCGGAGCAAGAGGAGTAAGTGCAGGAAGCGGAGGAAGCGGAGGAAGTGGAGGAAGTGAAGGAACTGGAGGAAGTGGACGAAGTGGACGAAGTTGACGAAGTCTACGAAGTTGACGAAGTTGACGATGTGGACGAAGTCGACGAAGTGGATGAAGTGGACGAAGTGGACGAAGTTGACGAAGTGGAGGAAATGGACGAAGTGGAGGAAGTGGACGAAGTGGAACAAGTGGAGGAAGTGAAGGAAGTGGAGGAAGTGGACGAAGTGGACGAAGGGGCGAAGTGGACGAAGTTGACGAAGTGGAGGAAGTTGAGGAAGTGGAGGAAGCGGAGGAACTCGAGGAAGTGGACGAAGTGGAGGTAATGGACGAAGTGGACGAAGTTGACGAAGTTGACGAAGTTGACGAAGTTGACGAAGTGGACGAAGTGGACGAAGTGAACGAAGTGGACGAAGTGGAGGAAGTGGAAGAAGCGGAGGAACTGGAGGAAGTGGGCGAAGTGGACGAAGTTGACGAAGTTGACGGAGTTGACAGAGTTGACAAAGTGGACGAAGTTGACGGAGTTGACGGAGTTGACGAAGTGGACGATGTGGACGAAGTGGAGGTAGTGGAGGAAGTGGACAAAGTGGAGGAAGTGGACGAAGTTGAGGAAGTGGCGAAGTGGACGAAGTTGATGAAGTGGAGGAAGCGGAGGAAGCAGAGGAAGGGGACGAAGTGGACGAAGTTGACAGAGTTGACGGAGTGGACGAAGTGGACAAAGTGGACGAACTGGACGAAGTGGCCGAAGTGGACAAAGTGCATGAAGTGGACAAAGTGGTGGAAGTGGAGGAAGTGGAGGAAGTGGAGGAAGTGGAAGAAGTGGAGGTAATGGAGGAAGTGGACGAAGTTGACGAAATTGACGAAGTGAACGAATTGGACGAAGTGGACGAAGTGGACGAAGTGGAGGAAGTGGAGGAAGGTGACGAAGTGGACGAAGTAGAGGAAGCGGACGAAGTTGACGAAGTTGACGAAGTGGACGATGCAGACGAAGTGGATGAAGTGGAGGAAGTGGAAGACGAGGAGGAAGTGGAGGAACTAGAGGAAGTGGCGAAGTGGAGGAAGCGGAGAAAGAGGAGGAAGTGGAGGAAGCGGAGGAAGCGGAGGAAGTGGAGGAAGTGGAGGAAGTGGAGGAAATTGACGAAGTCTACGAAGTTGACGAAGTTGACGATGTGGACGAAGTGGAGGAAGTGGAGGAAGTTGACGAAGTTGACGAAGTGGAGGAAGTGGACGAAGTTGACGAACTGGAGGAAATGGACGAAGTGGAGGAAGTGGACGTAGTGGAAGAAGTGGAGGAAGTGACGGAAGTGGACAAAGTGGACGACGGGGCGAAGTGGACGAAGTTGACGAAGTTGACGAAGTGGAGGAAGTGGAGGAAGCGGAGGAAGCGGAGGAACTCGAGGAAGTGGACGAAGTGGAGTTTGTGGACAAAGTGCATGAAGTGGAGGAAGTGGAGGAAGTGGAGGAAGTGGGAGAAGTGGAGGTAATGGAGGAAGTGGACGAAGTTGACGAAATTGACGAAGTGGACGCATTGGACGAAGTGGACGAAGTTGATGAAGTGGAGGAAGCGGAGGAAGCGGAGGAAGGCGACGAAGTGGACAAAGTTCACTGAGTTGACAGAGTGGACGAAGTGGACGAATTGGACGAACTGGACGAAGTGGACGAAGTGCACAAAGTGGATGAAGTGGAGGAAGTGGAGGAAGTGGACGAACTTGACGAAGTTCACGAAGTGGACGAAGTTGACGAAGTGGACGAAGTTGATGAAGTGGAGGAAGTGGACGATGATGAAGAAGTGGACGAAGGGGACGAAGTGGAGGAAGTGGACAAAGTGGAGGAAGAAGTGGAGGAAGAAGTGGAGGAAGTGGACAAAGTAAAGGAAGTGGAGGAAGTGGACGAAGTGGAGGGAGTTGACGAAGTTGACGAAGTGGACGAAGTTCACGTAGTTGACAAAGTTGACGAAGTAAACGAAGTGGAGGAAGTGGAGGAACTGGAGGAGTGGACGAACTTGACGAAGTGGAGGAAGTGGAGCAAGTGGAGGAAGTGGAGGAAATGGAACAAGTGGACGGAGTGGAGGAAGTGGAGAACGTGGAGGAAGTGGACGAAGCGGAGAGAGTGGACGAAGCGGAGAGAGTGGAGGAAGTGGGCGAAGTGGGCGAAGTGGGCGAAGTGCACGAAGTGCACGAAGTGCACGAAGTGGAAGAAGTGGAGGAAGTGGAGGAAGTGGCGAAGTGGACGCAGTTGACGATGTTTACGAAGTCGAGAAAGCGGAGGAAGTGGAGGAAGGGGAGGAAGCGGATGAAGTGGAGGAAGTGGAGGAAGTGGGCGAAGTGGGCGAGGTGGAGGAAGTGGACGAAGTTGACGAAGTGGGGGAAATGGAGGAAGCGGAGGAAGCATAGGAACTCGAGGAAGTGGACAAAGTGGAGGTAGTGGACGAAGTGGACGAAGTGGACAAAGTGGACGAAGTGGACGAAGTGGATGAAGTGGAGGAAGTGGACGATGAGGAGGAAGTGGAGGAACTAGAGGAAGTGGCGAAGCGGAGGAGGCGGAGAAAGAGGTGGAAGTGCAGGAAGCGGAGGAAGCGGAGGAAGTTGAGGAAGTAGAGGAAGTGGACGAAGTGGACGAAGTGGACGAAGTGGAGGAAGTGGACGAAGTTGATGAAGTCTACGAAGTTGACGAACTTGACGAAGTGGACGAAGTCGACGAAGTGGATGAAGTGGACGAAGTTGAAGAAGTTGACGAAGTGGAGGATGTGGACGAAGTTGACGAAGTGGAGGAAATGGACGAAGTGGACGAAGTGAAAGAAGTGGAGGAAGTGAAGGAAGTGGAGGAAGTGAAGGAAGTGGAGGAAGTGGAGGAACTGGACGAAGTGGCGAAGTGCACGAAGTTGAGGAAGTGGAGGAAATGGAGGAAGCGGAGGAGGCGGAGGAACTCGAGGAAGTAGACAAAGTTGAGGTAGTGGACGAAGTTGACAAAGTCTACGAAGTTGACGAAGTCGACGAAGTAGATGAAGTGGACGAAGCGGAGGAACTGGAGGAAGTGGGCAAAGTGGACAAAGTTCACGAAGTTGACGGAGTTGACGTAGTTGACGGAGTTGACCAAGTGGACGAAGTTGACGGAGTTGACGGAGTTGACAAAGTGGACGAATTGGACGAAGTGGAGGTAGTGGACGAAGTGGAGGAAGTGGACGAAGTGGAGGAAGTGGCGAAGTGGAGGAAGTGGACGAAGTTGATGAAGTGGAGGAAGCGGAGGAAGGGGACGAAGTGGACGAAGTTGACTGATGAGTCGTTATTTCTTGAATTATATTTAGTTTATTGCACTTAAATAAACCAGGGAATTGTGTTTAATTGTTTGTTATTTCCCCGTTTTCCGAATTCTGCTTAATTTGGTCGGAAATTTGTAATTGTGCTAATTTGGGTTTTCTGAGCTGATTAAGTGCATTTTTGAAGTGCAGGAAAATTTCGGAAATACATTTTGGGACATTTAGAAGGTTGTCACTTAATTCAAGACTCTTCATAAAAGAAGTGTGCACAAGAAAGAGACACTATGGTGATTTTACTCTTTGGGCTTATGAGAAATGGGTGCTTATTGGAAAAAAAGGGTTGGAATTAAAGAGGCATCTTGGCCTTTCTTTGAGGACAAGAAAAAGCGTCCAACAACACCCTTATTTCATTTAAAATGCAAATAGGCCCATGGGGGTGCAAACGGATGAGTTGGAACGTTGGGCTGAAAACGCACACGGAAGTTGGTCCAGCATTGGAGAAGGGGGTGCAGCTGCCAACTAAGTTGAAGGGTTTTTGGGCTTAGCGTGGAGATGAAGGGGAGGAGAATGCGCTGTCCAACAGCTGCCACGCACATGGGTGCTTTGGAGAAAAGCTCAGTCCAGCAGGCCTTGCAATTCGTAGCACGTGAATTAAGAAAAAGAGGTGGCGCGGATGGAGAGTCCGGAAAGCAGCTTTGGTGCGCTGTCCAGCAGCCTTCACACGCGGAAGCAAGAAGTGGTCCAGCGGGTTTGGCTTCCATCCTGGGTCCAGCACGTTCTTCTTGAAGGGAGGTGCACATCGGTCCAGCACACGTGGAGAAGCAGCAACGGAGGAGTGGCGTCTAGCAATCCACACGTCCAGCAGCAGCAAAAATTGGAGAAGCACGCACACAAGGCCTTCACCGTCCAACAAAGCAAGGAACCCACGGACATTGGAGAAAGGAAGGTTACGGCTGATGATGATTTTAGAGGGTATCACGCTTCATGAGGAAGCCGCCACCTAGGAGGAGTTTCTTTTTGCTTGAGAGAAAAGGAGGGGGGCAACTCTCGGACAGCTCACGTTCGTCTAGGGGAGCAGCCACCGAGAGAAGGGATGTAGCACGTGAAGGCACATTGGATTCATTTTGAATTTCTTTTGGAAGAAGTGGATTTTGCTTTTGGAATAGGAGGCCCTGACTCGATTTGCAAGAGGAAGAGGTGATTTTGAGCTGGAAGATGCACGGCCTGCCACATACACATCCAACAATGGAGGGAAGCAGCACACACTTTGCGTTGGAGAAGAAAGAAGTGTGTGGTGTCACGGTGACTCATAGCTTTCTCTTCTTTTAGAACGCTGATGGAATTTGGAATGTGCACATGGTAACGGTTGTAATGTAAAGCTCCAAAGGGTCTTCGTTTGTTTCTTCTTCACGCTTGAATTCAATACGTGGAAATTATATTTTATATAATTGAATGCATTAAGCAGCATGTTTATTTAGTTCATTTTATTGCTTAAGCATTTTCAATTCATTGATTTTCGTGATAAATTGCATTCAATGTTAAGCTAAAAGCTCATATTCAATTGGTTCACGAAAACTTGAATTGAATTTTCATTCTTGTTGCACGTGATTTAATGCTTATTGCAATCTATGGTTTATGGATGTCCTTTTCTTCAACAATTTATTTCACTGCTCCAATTACTTTAGTTGGAATGTGGGTATATTTAAATGCCTCTAGTTCTTTTCTTTAGTGAGTTATTTTTTTTTTTGTCTTTATTTAATTTTAATACTCACTTTAATATTGTCAATTATATTCGGTTGTATTTAATTTCCAGTTTTAATTTAATTCATTTCTAATCACAAAAACACTTTCAAAACCCCCCACTACATGTTGATCTAAGACTGAACCCAATTTGGTCCTTGAGAGACGACCTAGGAGTCACTTCCTAGTACTATACTGCATTCTTTTATGCACAACTCTTGTGGGAGGTGCGACCCTCTCAACATTGACGAAGTTGACAGAGTAGACAAAGTGGACGAAGTGGACGAACTGGAGGATGTCGCCGAAGTGGACAAAGTGCATGAAGTGGAGGAAGTGGAGGTAATGGAGGAAGTGGACGAAGTTGACGAAATTGACGAAGTGGACGAATATGACGAAGTGGACGAAGTTGATAAAGTGGAGGAAGCAGAGGAAGCGGAGGAAGGCGACGACGTGGACGAACTTGACTAAGTTGACGGAGTGGATGAAGTGGACAAAGTGGACGAACTGGATGAAGTGCACGAAGTGGAGGAAGTGCACGAAGTGGACGAAGTGGAGGAAGTGGAGGAAGTGGAGGAAGTGGAGGAAGTGGACGAACTTGACGAAGTTAACGAAGTGGACGATGTTGACGAAGTGGACGAAGTGGAGGAAGAAATCGAGGACTGGACGAAGTGGAGGAAGTGGACGAAGTGGACGAAATGGAGGAAGTGGAGGAAGTGGAGGAAGTGGAGGAAGTTGACGAAGTGGACGAAGTTGACGAAGTGAAAAATGTTGACGAAGTAAACGAAGTGGAGGAAGTGGAGGAACTGGAGGAGTGGACGAACTTGACGAAGTGGAGGAAGTGGAGCAAGTGGACGAAATGAAGGAAGTGGAGGACGTGGAGGAAGTGGACGAAGTGGAGGAAGTGGAGGAAGTGGGCGAAGTGGGCGAAGTGGGCGAAGTGGGCGAAGTGGGCGAAGTGGGCGAAGTGGACGAAGTGGAAGAAGTGGAGGAAGTGGAGGAAGTGGCGAAGTGGACGTAGTTGACGATGTTGAAGAAGTCGAGGAAGCGGAGAAAGTGGATGAAGAGGAGGAAGTGGAGGAAGTGGGCGAAGTGGGCTAAGTGGAGGAAGTGGACGAAGTTGACGAAGTTGACGAAGTTGACGAAGTGGACGAAGTGGATGAAGTGGATGAAATGGAGGAAGTGGACGACGAGGAGGAAGTGGAAGAACTAGAGGAAGTGGCGGAAGCGGAGAAAGAGGAGGAAGTGCAGGAAGTGCAGGAAACGGAGGAAGCGGAGGAAGCGGAGGAAGTAGAGGAAGTGGGGGAAGTGGGGGAAGTTGAGGAAGTGGAGGAAGTGGACGATGTGGAGGAAGTGGACGAAGTTGACGAAGCTTATGAAGTTGACGAAGTTGACGAAGTGGACGAAGTGGATGAAGTGGACGAAGTTGACGAAGTTGACGAAGTGAAGGAAGTGGATGAAGTTGACGAAATGGAGGAAATGGACGAAGTGGAGGAAGTGGACGAAATGAAAGAGGTGGAGGAAGTGAAGGAAGTGGGGGAAGTAGAGGAAGTGGACGAAGTGGCGAAGTGGACGAAGTTGACGAAGTGGAGGAAGTGGAGGAAGCGGAGGAAGCTGGGGAACTCGAGGAAGTGGACGAAGTGGAGGTAGTGGACGAAGTGGAAGAAGTTGACGAAGTCTACGAGGTTGACGAAGTTGACGAAGTGGATGAAGCGGACGAAGCGGAGGAACTGGAGGAAGTGGGCGAAGTGGACGAAGTTGACGGAGTTGACGGAGTTGACGGAGTTGACGAAGTTGACGGAGTTGACGAAGTGGACGAAGTGGAGGTAGTTGAGGAAGTAGACGAAGTGGAGGAAGTGGACGAAGTGGAGGAAGTGGCGAAGTAGACGAAGTTGATGAAGTCGAGGAAGCAGAGGAAGCAGAGGAAGGGGACGAATTGGACGAAGTTGACGGAGTTGACGGAGTGGACGAAGTGGACAAAGTGGACGAACTCGACAAAGTGCATGAAGTGGACGAAGTGGAGGAAGTGGACGAAGTGGAGGAAGTGGAAGAAGTGGAGGTAATGGAGGAAGTGGACGAAGTTGACGAAATTGACGAAGTGGACGAATTGGACGAAGTGGATGAAGTTGACGAAGTTGACGAAGTGGAGGAAGTGGAGGAAGTGTACGAAGTAGACGAAGTAGAGGAAATGGAGGTAGTGGACGAATTGGACGAAGTAGACGAAGTAGACGAAGTTAACAAAATTGACGAAGTGGACGAAGTTGATGAAGTGGACGGAGTGGACGAAATGGACGAAGTGAAGGAAGTGAAGGAAGTGGAGGAAGTGGAGGAAGTTGACGGAGTTGATGAAGTGGACGAAGTTGAGGAAGTGGACGAAGTTGATCAGGTGGAGGAAGTGGACGAAGGGGACAAAGTGGACGAAGTTGAAGAAGTGGAGGAAGTGGAGGAAGTGGACGCATTTGATTCAGTTGAGGAAGTGGAGGAAGAGGATGAAGTGAAGGAAGTGGAGGAAGTGGTGGAAGTGAAGGAAGTGGAGGAAGTGGAGGAAATGGAGGTAGTGGAGGAAGTGGGCGAAGTGGACGAAGTTGACGAAGTGGACGAAGTGGAGGAAATGGAGGAAGTGGATGAAGTGGAGGAAGTTTACGAACTGGACGAAGTGGACGAAGTAAACGAAGTGGATGAAGTGAAGGAAGTGGAGGAAGTGGAGAAAGCGGAGGAAGGGGACGAAGTTTACGGAGTTGACGGAGTGGACGAACTGGACGAAGTGCACGAACTGGACGAAGTGGACAAAGTGAATGAAGTGGACGAAGTGGAGGAAGTGAAGGAAGTGGAGGAAGTGGACGAAGTGGAGGTAATGGAGGAAGTGGACGAAGTTGACGAAATTGACGAAGTGGACGAAGTGGACGAATTGGACGAAGTGGATGAAGTTGACGAAGTTGACGTAGTGGAGGAAGTGGAGGAAGTGTACGAAGTAGATGAAGTGGAGGAAATTGAGGTAGTGGAGGAATTGAACGAAGTAGACGAAGTTAACGAAGTTGACGAAGTGGACGAAGTTGACGAAGTGGACGAAGTTCACGAAACGAAGTGGACGAAGTTGATGAAGTGGAGGAAGCGGAGGAAGGCGACGAAGTGGACGATGTTGACTGAGTTGACGGAGTGGACGAAGTGGACGAACTGGACGAATTGGACGAACTGGACGAAGTGCACGTAGTGCACGAAATGGACGAAGTGGAGGAAGTGGAGGAAGTGGAGGAAGTAGACGAACTTGACGAAGTTAACGAAGTGGACGAAGTTGACGAAGTGGACGAAGTTGACGAAGTGGACGAAGTTGATGAAGTGGAGGAAGTGGACGAAGTGGAGGAAGTGGACGAAGTGGAGGAAGTGGACGAAGTGGAAGAAGTGGACAAAGGGGACGAAGTGGAGGAAGTGGACGAAGGGGACGAAGAAGTGGAGGAAGTGGACGAAGTGGAGGAAGTGGAGGAAGTGGACGAAATGGACGAAATGGAGGAAGTGGAGGAAGTGGAGGAAGTTGACGAAGTGGACGAAGTTGACGAAGTGGGCGAAGTTGATGAAGTAATCGAAGTGGAGGAAGTGGAGGAACTTGAGGAGTGGACGAACTTGACGAAGTGGAGGAAGTGGAGCAAGTGGATGAAGTGGAGGAAGTGGAGCTAGTGGACGAAGTGGACGAAGTGGGCGAAGTGGACGCAGTTGACGATGTTTACGAAGTCGAGGAAGCGGGGGAAGTGGAAGAAGTGGATGAAGTGGATTGATGACAAATTTATGAACACCGAAAAACGGCGCCACAAACTTGTTGAACAATCGGCAAGTGTGACCGAATCGTTTCAAGTAATAAACTCGGTAAGACCAAGTATCGTTCTCCCAAAGGACTCACGGCCTAGTTTAGTTATGTGATTTGTTGATTATTTAAGACTTAAGAACGAAATAAGTGAAGTTTAATATGCAAAACAGAAAATAAACATGTATGCATGAATGTGATCAATGGCTAAAACAAAATACAAACACTTCAATGGAATATATGGATGAGTATGTTGTTGGGGTTATCAATTTCATCTTATCCACTCTCATATACTTTAGGAATTCAACATTCTTTTCATCATTGTTAATGTCACTCTCTAAATTACCTTGCAAGAAGGCCTATCCCCAATTACGAGTTCATACGATTCCTAGCATTCCTGATAATTAGTTCTTTTAGCGCAGGAGCTTAACGGCAACCAATATACTATTGGGAGAAATTCCCCGGATCTAGACTTCCCCGTACGTTCCCGTATCGACAAAATCAATAATCATGCATTGAATGAGTTAAACAAAGCAAGCATTGAGCAAAGAGGAAAAACCCTAACTAATGATCAAAGAAAGCATGTATCTCAAATAATATGTTTAAACACAAATTCCATATATGAGAGTTTCACAAGACTACATTGATTCCCCAACAACAATACAAGGTTTAGTTCACCATATTCATGGTGAAACTAGATGAATAATAAAGAAAGAATGAAAGATAAAACCCTAGAAAGGTGAAGAGGTAGCCTGAGCATCCCAGATCCTCCTTCAAAGGGGTGGAAGAGAGAGTGTTTGCTTCGTTTCTGCCAAAGATACAAACCCTAGGACGTCCTAAAGCTTATATACTATTCTAAAATTACAGAAAATTTAGGCCCAAGCCCATAAGTGTGCCGCTTAGCAGTAAAGTACCGCTCAGCGGTAAGTGCGTGAGTTGATTTCTTCCCCTCAGCGGCCATTTTGCCCCTCAGCGGATCCCCCGTGAGCTTCTGAGTGCCGCTCAGCAGCAGTTGCGGCTTCTCCTTTTGCACTTTTTGATGTCTTTTCTGATTTCATCTCTCTCCTTCTTCACTTCTTTCACCAAATTCACCTTAAAACCTGCACAAAAACACTGAAATCAAGCATAAACCTGTCCAGCTCTTTTATTTCTTTAAATATGAATAAAAGCATGATTTCAAGCTAGTTTCTAAGTGTTAAAGGTTGCTTTTAGTATCAATTTCACGCATGAAAATAACAGTTTTTCAACTGTTATCAGAGGAAGTGAAGGAAGTGGAGGAAGTGGGCGAAGTGGAAGAACTTGACGAAGTTAACGAAGTGGACGAAGTTGACGAAGTTGACGAAGTGGACGAAGTTGATGAAATGGAGGAAGGGGACGAAGTTGAAGAAGTGGAGGAAGGGGAGCAAGTGGAGGAAGTGGACACATTTGACGCAGTTGAGGAAGGGGAGGAAGTGGAGGAAGTGGACGAAGTGGAGGAAATCGAGGTAGTGAAGGAAGTGGGCGAAGTGGGCGAAGTGGGCGAAGTGGACGATGAGGACGAACTAAACGAAGTGGACGAAGTGGAGGAAGTAGAGGAAGCGGAGGAAGGGGACGAAGTTGACGGAGTGGACTAAGTGGACAAAGTTCATGAGTAGACGAAGTCGACGAAGTGGAGGAAGTGGAAGAAGTGGAGGTAATGGAGGAACTGGACGAAGTTGACGAAATTGACGAAGTGGACGAATTGGACGAAGTGGATGAAGTTGACGAAGTGGAGGAAGTGGAGGAAGTGTACGAAGTAGACGAAGTGGAGGAAAGTTAACGAAGTTGACGAAGTGGACGAAGTTGTCGAAGTGCACGAAGTGGACGAAGTGGACGAAATGGACGAAGTGAAGGAAGTGGACGAAGTGGACAAAGTGGAGGAAGTGGCGAAGTGGACAAAGTTGACGAAGTGGAGGAAGGGGAGGAAGAATAGGATGGAGAGGAAGCGGAGGAAGTGGAGGAAGTTGATGGAGTCGATGAAGTAGACGAACTGGACGAAGTGGACGAACCTGACGAAGTTAACGAAGTGGACGAAGTTGACGAAGTGGACGAAGTTGATGAAGTGGAAGAAGTGGACGAAGGAGACGAAGTTGAGGAAGTGGAGGAAGTGGAGCAAGTGGACGCATTTGACGCAGTTGAGGAAGTGAACGAAGTGGAGGAAGTGGACGAAGTGGAGGAAATGGAGGTACTGGAGGAAGTGGGCGAAGTGGGCGAAGTGGACGAAGTTGACGAAGTGGACGAAGTTGACGAAGTGGATGAAGTGGACGAAGTGGAGGAAATAGAGGAAGTGGACGAAGTGGAGGAAGTGTACGAACTGGACGAGGTGGACGAAGTGGACGAAGTGGAGGAAGTGGAGGAAGTGGAGGAAGCGGGCAAAGTGGACGAAGTGGATGAAGTGGACGAAGTGCATGAAGTGGAGGAAGCGGTAGAAATCATCAAAATAACAACATATAAATCATGTGTTCCACTTAATCAATAATAACATTAAATAATAAACATAATAATTATAAGGTTTAATCCTTTTTGACGTCCCTATTTGTGTAGGAATGGCTCAGATAGGTCCTCGTTTTCTAAAGTGTATCAAAATGGTCCTTAATTTTGAAAATTGATATCAATTGAGTCCTTTCCGTTAAGGTTGTTGGACGGCGTTAAAAAAATTGATGAGTGGGATGCTGAGATGACGAACGAACGCTTGTCCACCACCGAACGAATGCTCGTCCACCAGCGAACGAACGCTCGACTGTTTCTCTCAATTTAGGCTGTTTCTCTCAATGTAGACCTCTAATTGATGATTCTAACGGTCAAATTAAAGAACCATATGTCTAGAACCTACTGTCCAAAAGTCAGCTTGATCCAACGGTGAACGACTTCGCAACAATGAAAACACCAATGTAGGTTTTGTGATATTCGGGAATGACTTCTTTTCTTTCCTTTAACCCAATACTTACAACATATATTTGCATGGAAACCCCCATAAATCATAGCTTTATTCTCACTTAACATGAAACCCTTTGTTTAGATAATCCAACAACCATAATACATTCATAGGGAAAACTAAACACAAATATTATATAAACCCTATGCCCATGCATACATACACCCTTACCCAACAAGAGCAACATACAACCATAATCATAATCATGCATCATATATCAACAAGGATTATTAATCAAAGTAACCAATAACACATATAACATACGATAATTAATCAAAGAAAGGTAAGCTTCATATACCTTGGCCAATCCTAGGACTTAATCTAACTTCAAAAATACAACAAGTCTTCCCTTGCTATAGAAACGTCTCTTCTCTCCCTTAACTCTCTAATTTTCGTTTTTGGATTTTAGGGTAGCAATGTGAAGCCCTCTTTTACTCTTCTCCATTTTATATTTTTCTATTCTATCTCTATCTTTTTAATTAAAAATAATATCTTTCACTTAATCTATAAAACCACCAAGATTTCCTTTCTTATTTTATTTTAGGTTTAATCCTTTAGTACATCCCTATTTATGTACGAATGTCTCAATTGGGTCCTCGTTTTTTAAAGTGTATCAAAATGGTCCTTAATTTTGAAAATTCATATCAATTGAGTCCTTTCCGTTAAGTTGGCTGGACGGCGTTAAAAAAATTCATGAGTGGATGCTGAGATGACGAACGAACGCTCGTCCACCAGCGAACGAACGCTCATCCACCAGAGAACGAACGCTCGTCCACCAGAAAACGAACGCTCGTCGACCTCTTACTGTTGGACGACCGTTCGTTCCACACTGGACAACCGTTCGTTCGGTGGTCGACGAGCGTTCGTTCGCTGATGGACGAGCGTTCGTCCGCTGGTGGACGAGCGTCCGTTCGTCATCTCAGCATCCACTCATCAATTTTTTTAACGCCGTCCACCCAACTTAACGGAAAGGACTCAATTGATATCAATTTTCAAAATTAAGGACCATTTTGATACACTTTAAAAAACGAGGACCCAATTGAGACATTCGTACATAAATAGGGATGTACTAAAGGATTAAACCTTTATTTTATCTAATATTTAAAATATCAACAACCACCAAATATCTCAAAGATTCACATAATCTTTCTATTTTGTTTTAGATTTTATTTTATTCTTTTCTTTCTACACTCCCCTAACTTAATGTCCACACCACCACTTAATGAGGGTATAAAACTCTTTTGCCCTTGGGCCAAAAATACAAATAAACCCAAAAGTTTACTTTAACTCTCTTTCCTTCTAAAATTTGGCCCACACCTATTAAATCTCAAATCACCCTTCTATCATCAATCCAACACATCACATTGGTAACAACACACCACATAAATCATCAAAATAACAACATATAAATCATGCGTTCCACTTAATAAATAATAACATTAAATGATAAACATAATAATTATAATTCTAGAAAACATTTAATCATCAAACACCAATTACCAACCAATAAGGTCCAAGTCTCATAACCACATTATTCCCTAATTACCACATTTTCATAGGGTCTTACACTGAGGGCCCTTCTGAGGGGCACTCAGCGCGATTCGACAGATGTGGTTTTTGTGGTTTCTAGCCATTTGCGTGATCTTAGGTGTTTGAGTCAGTGCAGGTGACGCTGAGGACCCTCTATTTTGTCCTCAGCGCGGTTAAGAAGCAGTGCTCTGAGTTGTTTTAATTTCAAGTACTGATGCTTGATGATATGTTTTGTTTTGTGAATCTATTTAGTGCAGAAATGACTTCTTCATCAGGGAAAAGGGTGAAAACTATGGGGCACAAGAGGAAGGAGAAAGAACTCACTTTCTCCAATAAATTTCTCATTGCTACACATGAAAAATATTTCTGAATAGTGGATGGGAGAAGACTGCTGATGGAGCGCAAGGTGGCAATCATACCATCTTTTGCTCCACAATTTGGAAGAGAGCTGGATAGAAGGTACTGGAAGAATGTGGTATCTTACCCTACTCCTGCCAACATTGATGTGGTTAAAGAATTTTATACAAATGCAAGGGAAATGAGTGGAGAGAAAGAGACGTACATGAGCTACGTAAGGGGTAAGAAAATATTCTTTAATGCTGACATAGTGAACAGCTTTCAAGGCACAGACTGGGACGAAGAGCAATGCCAATTTGCACTTTCTATGAAGGAAGGAGTTGATTTTGATGAAGTGGAGTGGGTTTTATGTGGTCCTGGTGGACACTTTCAGAGGAACGGGCAGGGGGCACCTATTCACCTCAGACGTGGCTATTTGACAGCCCTGGCCAAATACTAGATGACTTTTACACATGCTAACATACAGCCCTACTCTCATGTTTCTGATGTTACTACCCACGGGACCATTTCCCTCTTCTATGTTCTAAGGGGATTAAACATCAACATTGGGCAAGTAATAGCTGATGAAATCCATAATTGTGCTTGCTCTGCAAATAATAAGTCACCCCTTGGACATTCATCTTTGATCACTCATCTGTGCGAGATTGCAGGAGTTAATGTGTCCACACCACCATTGGAGAGGCCTAAGAAGGAAATTGATGCCTCATACTACACTCAATATTGTGCACTAGACGAGGCAGGATATTCAATGCCACCTCCACAACCTCCTAGGGCTCATAGGCGAGCACCACAGCCAGCCCAGGAGCCAGCTCATGAGGTTGCTCCATTTCAGATGCGGGACATGTATATGTCCTTAATAGAGGAGAGGATGAATGCTTTGTATAGGGGCGAGCAGGAGCTTCTCAAGACACTGACGTCTGCCTTTCCTAAGAGACAATTTATATCTCATGAGGACTTTGCAGCTATGTGATGATACTTGTGATGATACTTGCTTGTGATGATACTTGCTTGTGAGTTTGTTTGATTGTGGTTAAATGAAAGGCAAAGTTGATTTATGTGACATTGTGATAGTAGAGTGAATGAGTCACCTCTATGTGTGTTTGAGAGAAACACTTTTTCTTTGTGAGGAATAGTTCCATGTATGCATGATTACATCTTTGCTTCGTTGATCATTCATGAGTTTAGCATCTGTTAAATATTTTGTGATTATGTGAACACCACAATGAGCTTAATTTAATCAAGGCATTTATTCATCTTGATTGATAATCTTTATAATAAGCTGGTATGAGCAATTACTTGTCTTGAAGGAAAAGGTTTTGAAATATGTTGGAACAATTGTATGGATTGTTTGAAAACCAAGTTACATTTTGTTTGCTTGAGGACAAACAAAGTTCTAAAATTTGGAATTGTGATAACGGTTGAATTTACCGTTATTTGATACTTAATTTTGATACTAAAAGCACCATTTTTGACTTAGAAACTAGCTTGGAATCATGGTTTTGATGAATAAGAGAGTTGAAGCTGAATTTAATGGCTTTGTGTTAGATTTTAGTGTTTTTCAACAGGAATTGAGATGATTTGGAAGAAGGGTTGAAGTAGTAAGGAGTTGGAACTCAGGAAGAACTGGAAAAGCATCAAGAAAAGAGGATCGCAGTAGCGTTGAGTGCCACTTTTGGGGCCCTCAGCGCCAAAGTACATTGTCCCACGCTTGGCTGCTCTTTTCTGGAGCCCTCAGCGCACGATACCCTTGGCTTGCGCCCGGGTGCCCTTTTTAGGGACATTGAGCGCAACTTCCTTGAGTCGCACCATGCTAGCTTCCCTTTGAGCTGACCTTGAGCGTCAATTCTGACCCTACACCGCTAAGCGCCATATGTGGGGCCCTGAGCGCCAGTCTTGTGGGCTTGGACCCATTTTCTGTTATTTTTATGCTCTATTTAAGGACTTGGACGTCCTAAGGTTCGTATCTTTGGACGGAATAAGCTCAGAAACACACTCTTTCATCCCTCGGAGGCGGATTTGGATGCGAAAGCTCTTATCTTCAATTTCTAGGGTTTTATCTTTCATTCTTTTTCCATTGTTCATCTAGTTTCACCATGTCAATGGTGAACTAAACTCTATTTGTTGTTGGGGATGAGGTAACCTATGTAAACTCTCATGTATTGAATTGATTCTTGATTATATATGCTTCTTTTATTAATTGTTAGAGTAATTGTTCTTTGGGTAATGCTTGCTTTGTTTAACTCATTCTTTAGCATGATGTATGATTTACATGAGTACCAGAAGGTATCTTACAATTCATGATCCAGAGAATTATTCCTAGAAGCAGTATTGCTCAGGAATGGGGGTATGACTTCTGGTTGTCTTAAGCTTTTGTTCTTCAAAATTAGTTATTAGGAATGCTAGAAATTGTATGAACTAATAATTAAATATAGGCTTTCTTCGTTGAGGAATCGGGTTTTTTAAGTGTTTTAGAGAGTGACATTGACATTAATGAAGAAGTAGAATTCATATATGCATGAGAGCAAACTATGTGAAATCTAACCCCAACAACATATTCATTCCATAATACCAAATCCGTTCATCTTTGCACTTTTGTCTAATTGATAAAATTGGATGCATATTTAATTTTCGGTATTTGCATTCTAAACCCAAAAGAGTTTGTTTTCAAGTCTTATTTAATCAAGAAATCACATAACTATTTAGGTCGTGAGTCTCTAGGGAAACGATACTTGGTCTTACCATGTTTATTACTTGATACGATTCGATGCACTTGCCGGAGTCTTAACATATGCCTCAACATCTTCTTTCGCATGGAAATGGGGGAGGTCTACTCTAACCTCTCTTTGAGGGTGCTCTCTTTGAATTCTAAGTGAAGTAGGTTGATAATATTGATGGGCAAGCCTACTATCTACCTCATAGTGTGTGGGTTGAGTTGGAGTCCTAGAACTCCTTTTTGTGTGACTCCTACTCCTACTCTTGGTTTTTCTTATCTCTTGTTGAGTTTTCTCTTGTTTTTCATTGAGAATTCTAAGTTCCTCATCCAATTTAGCAAGATATTATTCTCTTTCCATCTTTTCTTTTTGTTCAAAATAGCTTCTTGCTTTTGCCAAATTTTTAGTCACTTTAGTTCTTTGACTAAGTTTTTCAAAGTAGGCTTGATCTCTTCACTAGAGTCACTACCAATTTCAAAGGATGTGGTCTTAGACATTCTCAAAGTTTTCAAAAGTATACAATGCAACAAATAAATTTCTTAGAATTTCAAGAGAAGTTCCCTAGGAGACTTAAGGAAGTAAAAGATACCCAAGTTCACTTCCAAGAAAGGGAGGTGAATCACAAAGGATTGCTTAAGAACCAAGCCTTTCCTAGCCAAAGCTTATCTTAGGTACTCTTACACCAAACTTCTCAAAAGGAACAAAAATTGAAATTAAAGTAAAGACACACTAAACTACCACAAGTAAGGAAAACAATAAATCTAAACTATGCGACCTAATGATGAATTAGAAGAAACTTTGGTTCCCTCTTACCCACCAACTACAAATTTCGCTTAAATAAATGTCCAATGTTCTTGTTAGGACAAATCCCTAACAAGTCAAAAATACAAGTCCAAAAAGGAAAAGTACTACAATTTTACAATTCAAAGAAAATACACACAAATCTCTCTTTCTTACCAAGTGTATACTCTCTTGTTTGTGTTTTAGACCAAGACTTTAAGCTTCCCTTCAAGGCCTCCTTCACCTTTGGATGTTGCTCACTGTTTTAGGCTATTATCCCATGATCCTCACGTTTTTTTACCATTCAAAGACCTACACCACAAGTTAACACCACTAAAGCAAAAAGTAAAAGTAAAAGCACATGCATGTACCATATGTAACCAACTTTTGTGTGAGCACTTTGATGTTGATTTGGGAGCTAAAACTCATGTCCCTAGCTGCTGTTTCAACAACCATGATGACCTAAAAAGGTTGCCTTAGTGCACCATTTGGTCTAGCTTGCAAAAGAACAAAAGCACCTTGTATTTTTCTAGTAGTTTTAGTTTTTTGTGATCCACTCTAGTGTATACAACAACAAACCGAGAGATATACTAGGTATAATAACAAGGGAAAAAGGGAGGTGGTCTTTGAAGTAGGAGATTGGGTTTGGCTCCATTTGAGCAAAGATAGATTTCCTAAACAAAGGAGATACAAACTCAATTCTCGTGGTGATGGACCTTTTATGGTGCTTCAAAGGGTTAATAATAATGTATATAGGTTAAAGTTTCCAAATGAGTATGATATGAGTGCTACTTTCAATATATGTGATCTAACCCCTTTTGTAGGTGATTTAGAAGAAGAAGAGCCTTTTGATTTGAGGTCAAATCCCTTTCAAGAGGGAGGGGATGATGGCAAAGTTATAGTCAAGGGTCCAATCACTAGAAGTATGTCCAAGCTCCTCCAAGAGGAACCTGATAACAGTTGAAAAACTGTTATTTTTATACTTAAAATTGACCTTAAAGACAATTTATGACTTAGAAACTAGCTTGGAAGCATGCTTTTGTTTATGTCTTTGAAATAAGAGAGTTGGATGAATTTTATGTTTGGTTTCCTTGTTTTTTCAGAAAAGGTAATTAAAGAAGCGTTTACCTGTGTCTATGACACCAATAATGAAATCAATTGAAGAGTGTTGGATTAGGGTTTTGAAAGTGACATAATGAAGCGCCTTCAATCCCAAATCCGACTCCAAGAAATTCCAAGATCTTGTTATATGCAACTCTCTTAATATACTTACTAGAAAATTAAAGTGGAAGTTGTTTGTACATAGAAATTTATGTATAAAAGAGTTTACAGGAAGATAAAAATTATCAATATTGAAATTATTCAAATATTTTTTACGTACTCACTAATTTTTTATTGAAATTTTATATTAAATTATTTACTAATAAAAGTGAGAGCTATTATTGATTCAAAAGTATGAAATATTTGTCATGATTTTGTAAAACATGCCATACAAAGAATTTGTGTATAAAATATCATCTATAAGAAAAAATCATATGATGTTGTATTCAAATAATACTTATTTTCACATTTTCTTTTTTACACTTCTCATTTTAAAGTTAAAGAGCAGGTGATGAATAAACTAAATTTTATATCAACAAACAATTAATTATTAAAGCGAAAAATATATGTAAGCAGTGGCTGCATTATATAATAAAAATTACCGAAAAATACAATTAAATGTTTTACAATGTCGATTAATTAATTATGATTCATCTTGAATATGGTTTTTATATAACTATCATGAAAATTAAGAAATTATGTATGATTGGATAGCATAATATAAAAATATCACACTTAATTAAATGAAAAATCCAAAAAAGAAAATCTTACCACTAAAGTCAATACTAAAACGAAACAATGGAATATTTAAAAATCTCAACATTTTATCGAGAAAGAGGAACAAAATTCTGTCTAAGTGGAAATTGAAAGTACAAAAACCAGAAATTCACTAGACAATCACATTTGTTTAAGTGCATATAACATTGAAATGCAACAAAAAAAAATTATAAAATAATGACAAATATTGGAAGTAGTTGCCACCCTGTCCAACAAGGCAACTCTCTTATCTTCATATCTCTATTCTGGAACCATTAATATAATGTTGTTTTACTTTTATACTATTTGTTAATTAATTTTAATTCATATATTTACACTTTTTATTTAAATAATTAATTTTCCCCAAAATATTTATCTTTTATTTATTATTATTATTATTGAAATGTCTTTTACATCATTGTGAGTGTAGTTAAGGTTGGGGAACAAAATTATTAGTGCACAGTAATAATCATATACACAAAGGACACCAAAATTCACTTCCAACCACATAATAAGTAACTTCTGCCCCCAAGATGGTTGATTCTTGACTACATTGCAATCCCCAATCTTGGTATAGTGGTGGGCTTCCTCCACGTCCCTTGTGATCCACATAGCAGCCATCAATTCTTGAGGATCATAGGGTCGAACTTAGCTCCTGCTGTAAACCTTCCAAGAAATACCCTAACAACTGCTCCTCCGAAACTCACGTCGTTTGACCCACCAACAATTCGAAATCCTACACGTATTCGTCCACTGTCCTTGTCTGTTTGGCCACCGCTTCGAAAATGGTGCCCCTGTTTCTGCCCCCAAAGACAATGAGGATATCTTACTCACTTTTCAAGGTTTATACCACACTTTCGGGTACCAAGGAAAACACTAGAAATATAGGATATGTATGCATTTACGACATCCCCACAAAAACATTAAATTTTGATAAAAGAATCTTGATAAATAATTATAAACTTTCCACATTTATTATAACCTTCCTTTTAGTCGTGTTAAGTTTAACAAAACCAATAACCTCTCTAATGCATTATAGAGAAACTCTGGATATCAAATTCAAAGAACTGGTGCGTCTTAGGTCTAGATTATATACTTAGTCTTGCTAAGAAAATGCAATGGGAAAAAAAGGAAACAATATAAAAAGAAACTATATAAATGCTAATGAAGAAAATATACAAACAGTGATGGGAACAATTTGAAAATGATATTTATGGTTGAAAATTAGTAATAGGTTGGCGGAAAGTGGTTACAAGTCTGATTCATAGTATGTTGATTTAAAATGAATAATCTTATTATCCGATACATGCTTAATTGAACTAGATTAGGTTGTCTTAATTTATTAAATCTAAGAATAACAGTAATCATCTTATCTTCAATCTGTTTAATAACCATAACCTCAATGTGTTTTGATATGTGTTAACTGATTTAGATTTCATAAGTTAAGTAATGGGTTAATGAATTAGGTGCATTATTTTAAAAAGTTCAGACTGTATCTCTCGGTGCATGGGGAATCCAATATTTTAGTACAAAATTGGTCACAATATCTCTGCATCTTTACTATGACCGTGCATATAGGCCATGCTTCTTAGTACTGCAGATACTTTATGTTTTTCCCTTGAATCTTTATACCAAATCATACAACTAGCCTCGAGGTGCATCATTGTTCTACTTCAACTTTTCGCTTTTTCTTTTCTTTAAAACAAAAATTCGAATTGTGGCGAAGTGGGACAATCCTCTTCTCTTTGTTTACAATCATCTTCTCTTTGTTTATTCATTACAAGACTTTATTCTGACCAAGGCTTGGTCTTAGTCTAGTTACGGTAATAAGTTTGTCCTAGTTCTAGCACCATTTCAATCAATTAAATATCTTCATTTAGTAGACAATCATTACTAATTTTAAATTACAGAAATTTTATTTTCGTTATATTTAAACCTTTTATTCTTATTATTACTGGTAAAAGTTTATTGTCCTTTAACATTTTTATATTTGTAACATACTGAATAATTACTACTGTTATACTAATAAAAGAACAGTATAAAATTATTTGTTTTGATGGAGTTAAATACATTAATTAAATTTATTGAATAACTATACAAATTGGAAATTATATGAAAAATTCAATTATTTATAAATATCAATGTTAATTGTGCTTACTTGTATAGTTATCCTCGAGTGAAAAACATTTTTAAGTGCTAGCTTTCTAATATGTGGAAGGCCAAAAACATTCTTACATTCTAGATATGCAAGTTTTGTGTCTTGTCCCCTGCTTTGTTTCTCAATTAAAAACGTTGTATTTGCAAGGATATATGTATAATTGTTACAGTTATTAGTTAATGGGGTTGGACTGAAAATTCACGTGCGGGTATGGTCTTTAACTTAAAAAAAAATTGAATGTGTTATGATGTTAAATGCTTGATGGATGGATGTGGGGTGCTGTTGTTTAGTTAATTTTAAAGATCTTGGCATACTTTATATGTTATGTTCAAGTATTCCAGTTGTTCATATAGTTGTTGTGCATTCATTTCTAATATGTTCAAAAAACCATTGATTGTATTTAAGTGGTTTAAGGCTTTTTGAGTATTGGTTGTTGATACATACATATATCCATTACCATGGGTAATGTGCTTAACTTTATATTAAACGCTGTTGTATACTGGAATAGAGCTATTTGGATTTTCATATGTCGGTTAAACTGATTTGGTGTATTGAGTCCAAATACTTATACATTTAATTTAGCAATTGAATGTCACGGTCTTGAATTTGATGCTGATATTTTTCAAAGGTTCTACTTTTGTTCTTTGTTGACAGCTTTTGTAATGTGATGCTTTCTGATGGGATGCCTTTACTCATTGTTACATTTTTTGTCAGGATCAAAATCAATGACAATGAATGATTGTGGATATTACGTGTGCCGATGTATAAAAGAAATTATTACATGATGTGAAGGAGGAATAATTTCAATGGATGTAAGTTATCTTTATTATCATAATTAATTTGTAGTAAAAATTTAATTGACTAATTTTATATTATCTTTTTTGTTGCAGTATTTTCTTAATTGCGTATATCAACCATATCGTGACAACAAATTATTGAAGTTAGGGAAGATTGATGTTACATGTAATCAGTACATGCTTATAGGTTGTTATGGTGATGTAAATGTTTATAGGTACAAGGATATATATGTTATGGTTATATATATTGTCTTATAAAGCAATGTCATGTCATGACACGTAGTTGACACTCAAAGATTATATTTTGAAATATTATTATATCAATAGTTTTTATTTATATATTGAAGTATTGCATATTCTTTTTGAGACCTTTGTTTTCATTATATTTGTTTTAATACTTTATATTTTTATTTTGAATAATAGAACTAATAAATAACACAGGTTTGTATATAATAAAACAAATATTTTATATTTTCTTTTAAAAGATAATTTCATAATTTTTAAAATATTTTATTAAAAATTATTTTTTTTTATAAAATTTAGACCAATAGATAGTGCTTGTTTAAAAAAACGCTATCTATTGGTATTAGACAATAGATAGCGTTTATTTAAATAAGCGCTATCTATTGTCTGATACCAATAGATAGCGCTTTTTTAAATAAGCGTTATCTATTGTCGGACACGGACACCAATAGATAGCGCTTAAAAAGCGCTATCTATGATAAAAAAAAAAGCGCTATCTATGAACTTTTTTGTAGTAGTGGTATGACCCATCCTTTTACAATATGTGCATTGAGTACGTCCCCGACGTCCTCGTCCTCCTCCTCTAGTGCCACGTCCTCCTCTTCCTCGTGTGACAACCATGACAGATGGTTCCACTAGTTCATGCGCTTCTTGAGTTTGAGATACCGGGACACGCAGAAGGCGAGTGGTCAATGTTTCCATAGAGGGGACCTCATGACTAGTTAGAAGTTGATCTCTGAGATGATCAAAATCGGGATGTAGGGCACGAAGGATCAACACCATGTAAAATTTGTCTAGTTTCTTTTTGATATCCTCTAATGGATCTACTTCCAAAAACATCCTAAGTTCTTCGACAGCAGATTGGGCTTCTGCCATGAAGGACACCATATCATGGTCTACTATTTTAAGAGATGCAAGCTTGTTCGTAGTGTCATAGAGACGTTGAATATCGTTGGCATAAATGCTTTGGGCTTTCTTCCAAAAGGAGTGACAAGTTTTGAAAGCCCTCAAAGATACAAGAAGTTTGGGTTCCACTGATTGCCATAACAGGGCACACAACTGGAAATCTGCTTGTTTCCATTGATCAGCTTTATCAGTAGGCACATGGCTTCCATCTCGCTCAAGGTGGTCATAATGCCCTTGGCCAAGGAACCACATTTCAACAGCAGTAGACCATGATAGATAATTTTTTCCATTTAGCTTCTTGGAGGTAATTGATCGACTTCCAGAGAAGGAAAGAGTACTGCCAGACGCCATCTCTGAAGAAGACGAATAGTACTAGCGAGGAACAAGAAAACCCTAAGGGTTTAGACGAAGGAAACTGTGACAGTGATGGACGACGGTGGTCGGCAACGGCGGGCGGTGGCCGGCGGCCGGCGACGGACGACGGTGGCCGGACGGTAGCCGGCGGTTGACGGTGGCCGGCGGCGGGCAGCGACGGGCAGCGGCGGGCAGCGGGATCGACCCGCTCTGATACCAACTTAAGATTGAAAAGAAATAATTCTTGAGGGCTTAATTGATCCCTCTCACAATCTTCTATTTATAAGAATAAATTGATACACAAATACATGATAAATAGGATAACCCTAGACACAATATAATCATGATAAATAGGGTAATCCTAGACACAATATAATCATGATAAATAGGGTAATCCTAGACACAATATAATCATGATAAATAGGGTAACCCTAGACACAATATAATCATGATAAATAGGGTAATCCTAGACACAATATAATCATGATAAATAGGGTAACCCTTGACACACTATAATGATGATAAAATAGGATAAATATCCTAACAAATTTCTAACAGGAAGCTACAATTTGATTGTGTGTGGCGATGAAAGAAAAATATCAAAGCCTGTTTAGTTTATACGTCATGATAAAAAATATCAACCTAAGACAGAGGGTTAGTAGCACCACTTAAGAAGTAATCACCTGTAGTAGTATATGAGTAACATTTTCTAATCTTCTACATATTTTTCCAACTAGATATAACCAATAAATTTGCTACAAATTAGGACAAAAAAACCATTGGAAGGAATAGGGTTCTCAGGACTTACAGATTCAATACATGATTCCTACATCTGCATTGTCTTCTCAATTGTTAGAATATTTACCCTATATACATGTTTATGGCCTTCTTCTTCAAGCTTCCAATTTTAGACCTTCTTCTCTCCTTTTCCCAATTCTCAGCTTCAACACCATATAAATTTGAAGGTGAATTGAGTTGCATTTTCATACCTGACATTTGGTATGTTGAAGATGGGAAAGGAAATATAGAGTTATGAGAAAAGAGAAAAGAAAGTTAATGAGAATGGTGTTCGTATAAATGTTGGCAGGTTCTTGCATATATAGGAGCAATATTTCGACCCTATCATTATTCGAGTTCAAGAACCAGCAATAATACAAAAAAACACATCAAATAACCCAATTTCAGGAATACAATATGTAACATCCCAAAATTATACAGTCAGCAACTATATAATAGAATATTCACATGTATTAATATAACAAAACAGTCTTACAATAAAAGAGGCAGGGTTTGCAAGTGGCCGAACGGCCTTACATATAAACATAAATGTACGAGCGTTCACTAATATTTAAGGACGAACGGTTTTACAAAAATAAAATACCGAACGTCCAAATATTTACATAAAGCAAAAGGCGTTCGCTCTCAACGGCACGCTATTCTAACTAAACTATTAAATAACCGAACGTACTATTGTTCGGCCTTCACTTCAACATCTACCAAATTTTCTTCCGCCATGATTCCTTCCTCGAGTGTTTCTTCCAGAGAAGCATCTCCCTCTGCTCACATCCACATGGATGATCATTGCAAAGACAAGACGGATATACATATACAGACAACACAATGAAAACGCAAGGGTAAGCTTATTGCATTTAATTCAAGTAACATACATTTCATAACATATCAAATACACGTCAAATAAGTCACAATACATACTTCAATTCATCCATTAATTCCATCCAAATCCCGATACTAGACCGACCGTCCGGACTGTATGAATCCTGTGTAGCTAAGGCGTTCGTGCACACAGGTGGGATAACTGGAATGCTCATCAGTCGCCACCTGAGGTTAGTCTGTTCTGTCCAAGTTACAGTTATGGACTAGACCTCCTGCCATTCCCACACATGACATACTCCTCTCTACTTGAGAACGAGCACTCACGGAATATTAGGATGAACCACCATCTAAGCTTACCACGTTCATACTTTACAAAACTCAATTTCCATTCAAGAGTCGTTCCTCCCTGGAACGCTCGTTCAAAAACCATCATCATAATTTCAGTTGTTATAGTGTTCACACATCTTAATACTTCCTCTTACTAATATTTTCATTCTTTGTTCCACTTCCATAAAAAGATGAGCGTTCAATCCTCTTCATAACGAGGACGAACGTCAAAAGCGAGACTGAAGAAACTTCTTTCCGAAGGGATAAAGCTGACCCATCTTTCAAGACGAACGTTATTACCACTTGAATCAGTTAAATGAACTGATTCTAGAACAACTCAACTTATACTTAGAATAATGCACTTGACACGATTTCAAATTCCATTCTACTGAATGTAGATAAAAATACGAGTACTAAAAGATACGAAGTACCATTTAGTTGGAATAACGACTGCCAGTTGTCGCAACCGGAATCGCGACGGGACGACGATCCAAAAAGAAACGGGTTTTGAAAAGAGATTTGGAGTCGCCACCATAGTTTATTTTGGAAAACTACGGAAAAACCATAAAATGATAAGACACAGTCCGCGAAAACCAGATTCTGGGTTCGGGAGTCGGTTACGTGTAGGGAAGGTATTAGCACCCTACAACGCCTGCCTTAAGGCAGTACCTTTAACTAAATACGCGAATTTGATGTGGTTTTCAAAATGTTTAACTATCCCTAAAATAAAATTATAACAAAATATATATTTTTTAGTTTTTTGGGCCCGAAAAGGATTGACCTTGCTCCTACGTATTCTCATTCAAAATGAGAAATCAGGGTTAAGTAGTTCTTTTAGAAAACTGCTTGAAAATTTGTTTGATAATTGTTTAGAAAATTTTGTTTGGAAAATGATTATGGATAAATTTGGATTTTTGGGAAAGTGAACCTGACAAGGACTGGCCTTGCTCCTACGTATCTCCACTTTTGATGGAGAATCAAGGATCACGTAGTTCTGGCAGGAAGATTGTTTGTTGTTTAAAATTGTTGATGTTTTTGGGTTTTTTGAAGATTTTATACTTTTTTTGTATTTTGTTTTTTTGGAAAGAGAAAAGGTTTTTAGCACAAGGACGATGCGTGCGATCACACATGTGCTTAACCTTTTAAAACATATTTTTGTAATTTTACTTAAGAAAGGGAAAAGGTTTTTAGCACAAGGACGATGCGTACGATCACACATGTGCTTAAACCTTTAAAATATATTTTTTGTAATTTTAGAAAAGAAGAAGAAAAGGTTTTAGCACAAGGACGATGCATGCGATCACACATGTGCGTAAACCTTTAAAATATATTTTTGTAATTTTAGAAAAGAAGAAGAAAAGGTTTTAGCACAAGAACGATGCGTGCGATCACACATGTGCCTAAACCTTTTAAAATATTTTTGTTAATTTTATTTTTTTATAAGTAAAATTATTATATATATATTTTGAAATAAGTGGATATTTAAAAGAAATAAATAAAATAAAATGAAATGAAATAAGATGAATAAAAAGGCAAATAAATAAATAAATAATAAAAAAAACAACAAAATGGGGGTGCCAAAATAAATAAAAAGGGGTGTCGAACGGTCGGTCGAAAAGCTTGGATAACGAGCGCTCGTTCGTTTGGATAACGAGCACTCGTTGGTGAGAAGGTTGAATGGTCAGTCGAGAAACGCTTAAGGTTAACGAGCGCTCGTTCGTTTGGATAACGAGCGTTCGTTGGCGAGAAGGCTGAATAGTCAGTCGAGAAAGGCTTAAGGTTAACGAGCGCTCGTTCGTTTGGATAACGAGCGTCCGTTGGTGAGAAGGTTGAATGGTCAGTCGAGAAAGGCTTAAGGTTAACGAGCGCTCGTCGTTTGGATAACAAGCGTCCGTTGGTGAGAAGGTTGAATGGACGTTGGGAAAGGAGGCTTAAGGTTAACGAGCGCTCGTTCGTTTGGATAACGAGCGTTCGTTGGCGAGAAGGCTGAATGGTTAGTCGAGAAAAGCTAAAGGTTAACGAGCGCTCGTTCGTTTGGATAACGAGCGTCCGTTGGTGAGAAGGTTGAATGGACGTTGGGAAAGGAGGCTTAATGACGAGCGCTCGTTGGGGACGAGCGTTCGATGGGGAGTTGACGAACGGACGCTGGGAAACGGCTGAATGACGAGCGTTCGTTGGGGATTTGCGAACGGACGCTGGGAAACGGGCTGAATGACGAGCGTTCGTTGGGGAATTGGCGAACGGACGCTTGGAAACGGGCTGTATGACGAGCGTTCGATGGGGATTTGCGAACGGACGCTGGGAAACGGGCTGAATGACGAACGCTCGTTGGGGACGAGCGTTCGTTGGGGAATTGGCGAACGGACGCTGGGAAACGGGCTGAATGACGAACGCTCAATGGGTGACGAGCGTTCGTTGGGGAATTGGCGAACGGACGCCGGGAAACGGGCTGAATGACGAACGCTCGTTGGGGACGAGCGTTCAATGGGGAATTGGCGAACGGACGCTGGGAAACGGGCTGAATGACGAACGCTCGTTGGGGGACGAGCGTTCGGTGGGGAATTGGCGAACGGACGCTTGGAAACGAGGCTGAAAGACGAGCGCTTGTTGTGGACGAGCGTTCGTTGGGGAGATGGTCACCCAAACGGTCCGTCCAAGAAGTAGCCGGACGGACGTTCGGAGAGGAGGTAGATGACGAACATTCGAAAAAAGGCCGAAAAACGTGCGTTTATTATGGGCTTGGCCCACCCGGGTGGTTTCTAACCTAGAATTCCCCTAGGGGTTCTCTCACTCTACACTCAATGCTGCCTCCCTCCATCGAGACCCAGGTCTCTTTCTCTCTGACCAGGTGATAACAGTTGAAAAACTGTTATTTTTATGATTAAAATTGACACTAAAAGCAACCTTTACACTTAGAAACTAGCTTGAAATCATGCTTTTCTTTATATTTTTGGAAATAAGAGAGCTGGACAGGTTTATGCTTGATTTCAGTGTTTTTGTGCAGGTTTTAAGGTGAATTTGGTGAAAGAAGTGAAGAAGGAGAGAGTTGAAATCAGAAAAGACAACAAAAAGTGCAAAAAGGAGAAGCCGAAGTCACCGCTCAGCGGCAGTTTACTGCTGAGCGGCACTCTGGAAGTCACGTGAGGTCCGCTGAGGGGCAAAATGGCCGCTGAGGGGAGAAAACAAGTCACGCACTCACCGCTGAGCGGTATTTTACCGCTGAGCGGCACTTTAATGGGCTTGGACTTGACTTTTTGTAATTTACGAATGATATATAAGCTTTAGGGTTTCCTAGGGTTAGGCATCTTTGGCTGGAACGAAGCAAACACTCTCTCTTCCACCCCTTTGAAGGAGGATCTTGGATGTTGAGGCTTCCTCTTCACCTTTTTAGGGTTTATTCTTTCATTCTTTCATTGTAATTCATCTAGGTTCACCATGAATATGGTGAACTAAACTCTGTATGTTTGTTGGGGAATCAATGTAATCTTTTGAAGCTCTCATATATGGAATCTGTTTTTACATCTTTTAATTAAGACTTATGCTTTCTTTTCATCATTAGTTAGGGTTTTTCCTCTTTGCTTAATGCTTGCATTGTTTAACTCATTCGATGCATGATTATTGGTTTTGTCGATACGGGCACGTACGGGGAAGTCTAGATCTGGGGAATTTCTCCCAATTTTATATTGGTTGTCATTAAGCTCCTGCACTTATGAACTGATCATTAGGAATGCTAGGAATTGTATGAACTCGTGATTAGGGAGAAGCCTTCTGGAAAGGTACATTAGAGAGTGGCATTAATAATGATGATTTGACTGTTGAATTCCTAAAAATATATGAGAGTGGATAAGATGAAATTGACCCCCAACAACATATTCATACATAAATTTCATTGAAAGTGTTTAGCTTTTGATTTTTGCCATTGATCAAAACTTCATGCAGGTTAGAATCGCTGCAACGGAATTATTAGCGTGGAACAAACCAAGAGGGAGGGTGAATTGGTTATATACTTTTATTGTGCCTTTTATTAATTTTCTCTTAATTTTTCTTACTGGGCGAATGATTAAATATAAATGACAGAGTAAGGGAAAGAGAAAAATTACACAGGTGATTTTATCCTGGTTCAGATCACTAGGATCCTACGTCCAGTCGCTTATCTCAAACAAGATAAACCTTTTTCACTAACACAAAACACTTACAAATATTAGTCACAAAGAAAAACAATTTGTAAGAGTTTAGAAATACCACCTCTCTTGAAACCACAAGAGATGAACTTACACTTCCTTTGAATCTTCACAAAGGATGATACCACCTCTCTTGAAACCACAAGAGACGAACTTACACTTCCTTTGAATCTTCACAAAGGATGACCACCTCCTTCGAATGCTTCACGAAGGACGATTCTCTTCCACGCACTTCCTCGGACACACCAAGGATGAACAAGCTATTCCTCTGTCACCGCAGTAGCACTTCAGGACTTTGCAGACAAGAGTTTCCTTAGCTTCAACAATCTCACAGAGTTCTCAAAGAATTCAGAGATCTTTTGCACAAGGGAAGAGTTATTTTTGAGATAAAGAGTGAGCCATTTTATAGACTCAGCCTAATACCCTTCCATTCTTCGAAAACGGGCCATCTAACGCATTTAATCGATTAACATAAATATTAATCGATTAATAATGAGTACAACGGCTAGTTTTTCAAATCTGAAACCCCCAACGGCTAGTTTTTCAAATCTGAAACCCCCAACGGCTAGTGTTAATTGATTATTCTCAGGAATAATCGATTAACTAAATAAATCAAATATAAATTACAAGAATCAACCCTAATACATATTTGAGCACTATTACATCAACTTTGATTATTATAAAAGCTTTATAAAATACAGAGATCTTCAATTTGTCTTTATGGATCTTGACTTGTGCAAATCTGTTCATCATCAAAACTTCATCTTTGATTTTTGCTAACATTCTCCCCCTTTTTGATGATGATCAAAAACTACTTTGATTTAAAGCTTTTAGTAATAATCTGGATAAAACACAACTTATGGAAGAAAAAGTGCATTAGTGAATAAACACAAATAAGCAAACACAAATAAGCAAATAAGCTTTAAACATCTTCTCCCCCTTTTTGATCATAATTAAAAAGTTGTGTTTGATGTTCTCCCCCTAAGATAATACTCCCCCTTAACAAAAGCATGTATGCATATGAGCTAAAAATATTTCAAATTTAAAGATTCATTCAAACATACACAATAGGATATTTAAAGCAAATAATTTTAGGATAAAGAACTTATAAAACATTGTTTAAACATACATTAAACTATATAAGATAGGAATTTTAAAGCATACAAAAATATGGCTAGTTTTTCAAAATTGCAAAACTGGAACGCATTTAAAAATTCAATCCTAAGATATTTCTAAAAATTCTTAGATCTCTTCTAATGTTTACCCCTTTAGATATGCCTCCAACTTCGTAATGATAATCCTCTAGGTTGTTTCCACATTTTGTTTAGATCTTCATCTTGAGGATTGTCATCATTCTTCGCTTCATTTGTTGTCTTCTACAAATCTTCATCATTGCCTGCATCTTATTCAACTGACTCAAGAGGTTTTGCCTCAAGGTCTACAATTTCATCAAAGACAACATGCACACATTCTTCTATTTCAAATGTTTTCCGATTGAAAACTATATGTGTTTTGTATATTAGAAGATATCCAAAAAAAAATAGTTTCATCGGCCTTGGAATAAAATTATCTTAAATTTTGTTTTAAAGAAATTCTAAATATTAAACAATAGGTACCCAACTACTTGTATGGGTAGATTTAGAAAAAAGAAATCATTTTACAACCCAAACATATCTACCACTTGGAACACCATAATGCTTAATTTTACATTTATTTGAAGTATGACCCTTTTTCATACAATAAAAGCATGATACAAAGTTTGTGTTCCTATAAGTTGTTCCTTTTTCTATCCATGTTCTACGGGTTCTATTATTATGTTTATTTTTAATTTTAGGAACATACTTATTTTTAACAACCTTATTTTCGTTATTTTTACTACATTCTCCTAAGGTTGTGTGTTCTAGTAGTTTCTTAAAATTTTCACAAGAAGCACATTCATCACTACTAGTAAATTTACCCTTTTCAAAAATAAAACTTTATTTTTCAAATCTTTATTTTGTTCAAAAATATTTTCAAAATTTAATTTTAAATTTTTATTTTCTTCAAGAATATTTTCAAAGTCTGATTTCAAATTTTTATTTTCTTCAGAAATATTTTCAAAATTTAATTTTAAATTTTTGAAATCCTTTTTCAATTTCTTATGAGCTTTATCTAATTTTTCAGATTCTACTATTAAAGCAGCATAAGTTTCATGCAATTCATCTTCACTAATTTGACTATAATTATCAGAATCGCTAGATGTACTTACTTGGCTTCCAGCGTCGTCGTTCACCACTAAACAAATGTTTGCTTCTTCATCAGATTCGCTCAAATCGGAAATTGTTTCGTTGTCATCTTCCCATGCAATGTAGGCCTTCTTTTTCTTGAAGAATCTTTTCTCCTTTTTGTCTTCACTCTTCTTTTGATTTGGGCAGTCTGCCTTTAGGTGCCCCCTTTCTCCGCAACCATAACATTTATAGTGTGAGGAAGATCCTTGATTTTCTTTCTTTTCGAATTTTAATCTTCCTTTGTCTTTTGATTTCATGAACCTGTTGAGCCTTTTTATCATGAGTCTCAAATTTTCTTCTTCGTCTGAGTCTTCATCTTCCGATTTACCTTTGCTTCTTTCAACCTCCGACTTTAATGCCAAACTCTTCTTGTTGTTTTTGGCTTTTGCTTCTTCTTCATCAAGTCTTCCAAGATCTAGTTCATGTTCCCTCAACTTTCCAAAAAGTGCCGCCATAGTCATGGTGTTGAGGTTCTGTGACTCTGAGGTTGCAGTCACCTTTGGTTGCCACGACCTGTCTAAAGACTTCAAGATTTTAATGTTTAATTCATCAGTATCAAATGACTTACCTAGTCCAATGAGATGATTGACAATGTTGGTGAAGCGTTTTTGAACGTCGGAAATTGTTTCTCCTTGCTTCATCCGGAACATTTCATACTCTTGAATTAGGGAGTTCTTTCTTGCCCTCTTTACGTCATCTGTTCCTTCATGTGTCACTCTGAGCACGTCCCACATTTCTTGAGCAGTTTTGCAGACAGAAACCCTGTAGAACTCATCAACAGTCAATGCTGATGCAATAATATTCCGAGCTTTTACATCATTCTGAAATCTTTTCTTTTCTTCAATGGTCCATTGACCACGGGGCTTTGGTTCCTGTGTATTGTTAGTAGGAACAGAAGAGCCAGACGCAATAACATCCCAAATTTCACAATCAATAGATTCAATAAATATTTGCATTCTTACCTTCCAGAATGCATAGTTCTCACCTGTGAATAGTGGGGGTCTATTGATTGATGCACCCTCTGCAAAGGTTTAATGTGATCCTGCCATTTGAATGACTATCAAAGCAAGCTCTGATGCCAATTGTTAGAATCGCTGCAACGGAATTATTAGCGTGGAACAAACCAAGAGGGAGGGTGAATTGGTTATATACTTTTATTGTGCCTTTTATTAATTTTCTCTTAATTTTTCTTACTGGGCGAATGATTAAATATAAATGACAGAGTAAGGGAAAGAGAAAAATTACACAGGTGATTTTATCCTGGTTCAGATCACTAGGATCCTACGTCCAGTCGCTTATCTCAAACAAGATAAACCTTTTTCACTAACACAAAACACTTACAAATATTAGTCACAAAGAAAAACAATTTGTAAGAGTTTAGAAATACCACCTCTCTTGAAACCACAAGAGATGAACTTACACTTCCTTTGAATCTTCACAAAGGATGATACCACCTCTCTTGAAACCACAAGAGACGAACTTACACTTCCTTTGAATCTTCACAAAGGATGACCACCTCCTTCGAATGCTTCACGAAGGACGATTCTCTTCCACGCACTTCCTCGGACACACCAAGGATGAACAAGCTATTCCTCTGTCACCGCAGTAGCACTTCAGGACTTTGCAGACAAGAGTTTCCTTAGCTTCAACAATCTCACAGAGTTCTCAAAGAATTCAGAGATCTTTTGCACAAGGGAAGAGTTATTTTTGAGATAAAGAGTGAGCCATTTTATAGACTCAGCCTAATACCCTTCCATTCTTCGAAAACGGGCCATCTAACGCATTTAATCGATTAACATAAATATTAATCGATTAATAATGAGTACAACGGCTAGTTTTTCAAATCTGAAACCCCCAACGGCTAGTTTTTCAAATCTGAAACCCCCAACGGCTAGTGTTAATTGATTATTCTCAGGAATAATCGATTAACTAAATAAATCAAATATAAATTACAAGAATCAACCCTAATACATATTTGAGCACTATTACATCAACTTTGATTATTATAAAAGCTTTATAAAATACAGAGATCTTCAATTTGTCTTTATGGATCTTGACTTGTGCAAATCTGTTCATCATCAAAACTTCATCTTTGATTTTTGCTAACAATGCATACATGTTTATTTTCTGTCTTGCATATTAAACTCCAAATATTTCGTCTTTTAAGTCTTAACTAATCAGTAACCAACACAACTAAACTAGGCCGTGAGTCCTTTGGGAAGAACGATACTTGGTTTTACCAAGTTTATTACTTGAACGATTCGGTCATACTTGCCGATTGAAAACAAGTTTGTGACATCATATTTTGGTGTTCATAAATTTGTCCATCACCAGGAAAAGCTAGGGCTGGGAGGCACGCCCCGCCACCTCCGAACCAAACCAGCCACCGCGACGAAGATGGGCACCGCGTTACTGCCCCCTCTGGACCAGCCACCACGTCACGTCGCGTCTCGATCCGGCCACCCAGGGAGGGGTTCCTCTCCGGCGTCTCTGCACCGCGCCTGCCTAACTGGCCGCCGCTCACCGCCGCGACCCAGTCACCACGCCACCGCCTCTCGTTCCAACCCTTCCTCTCTTTCCTCTTGTTGTTTTCTTGACTGTACAATGGGCTATATGTGTGGATGTTGTTCGGTGGTGACGAAGGTGAAGGCTGATTCGGAGATGAAGATGATGAAGTGGGGAGCGGCGATGATTGCGTGAAGGAGGATGACGGGTTCACGGGGTGATGGGCAGACGTTGGAGGTATAGTGGATGGCGGAGTTGAAGATGATGAAGATGAATAGGAAGATGGCGGAAGTTTGAAGTGGGAGCGTGAAGGTTGTGGGTTAGTTATTGGAAATGGATGAAGATGAGGTGGTTTCCGGAGAGAGGGGTCAAAGGTTGGGGTATATTGGCTGTGTATGAATGATGATGGTCGTGTGATAGTGTTGGAGATGAAGGCCAGTATAATGATCAAGATTATCGTTTTGGCCCTGGTTTTGGAGGGTGTGATTTTGTTAAGTGAATAGGGAAGAGTGTGAGAGTGGAAGGAGAGAGGGAGCGTGGTGAAACAGAGAATGAATGGAAGTGGAGGTTCGTTTAAGAGGGTGAAGACACTGTTCTAATGTTACGTGGGGAGGGTGATGCAACTCAACGACAATCATATGCAAGCATGGCAAATTCAAACAGAAATATGTGCAAGATGGAGTGCAAGGCAAAACTTACCTCTCGGAGATCCGTTTGCTCCTGTTGCCCCTGCCTCTCCAATGACTCTCCCTTGCCTTTGCTGTGAAAATCCCTTCTGGTTCTTCTTTGCAGAAGCCAAAACGTGAAGCCAAATCCTCCTCAGCCAAAATGTCAAAAATCCTTTTTTACTTTTCCTCCCAAAACCGACAATCCAATCTGCTCCCCGTGCTTGTCTTTTGTGCCATTCTCTGTACCAAAACCGTACACCCAAATCGCGCCTCTGCCACCACCTTGCTCTCTGCAGAAAATCATTTCTGTCCCCTCCCGCTCCAACACACGCACACATCTTTTTCTTCTTTTTTTTAAGTTATATTATATTAAAATAAAATAAAGTATAAAGAGGTAAAACAAAATAAAAAACAAAAATGAAAAGAAATAATAAATGAAGGGGAGAATAAAATAGAATAAGATAACTTATATAAATAAAGATAAAATGAAAACAAAGAAATAATAGATAACAACAAAAAAAATAAATAAATAAATAATAAAAATGGATAAAAACGAAAATAAAAATAAAAATAAAATTGATAAAAAAAAAATAAAAATAAATAAATAATAAAACATAGGAGAACAGATTAAAGTAAAGCCAAAAATCAATCTGGACGAAATTCGGTATTGACAGCTGCCCCTCTTTACTTAGATTTTACTAGATAATATGACAAACAACGTTTTTATATTATCAGAGTAAAAGATAAGTAAAGATAGAAATACTAAATTCGTCCGGATTTCTAAGGAGGCGAAATGAAGGAAGATGAATATAAGACATAAGATTAGCCAAATCCATGAAAAATGTGAGATTGCAACATAAACGACCATTGCCGAGCAGAGGGCCCAAAATCACAGAAAGACTAGAGGCGCCAGACGAGACTGGGCTTGAAACGCTGAACCAAAACCGTGCTTGAGGGGAACGAGGTGTACAAACCTCATGGAGGGTGTACAAACCCTGAACGAATGATGTGAGGTGTACTAACTCTGTGGATGAATGCTATGAGGTGTACTAACCTCGTGGAGGGTGTACAAACCCTATGGATGAATGATGTGAGGTGTACTAACCTTGTGGAGGGTGTACAAACCCTGAACGAATGATGTGAGGTGTACTAACCTCGTGGAGGGTGTACAAACCCTAATGGATGAATGATGCGAGGTGTACTAACCTCGTGGAGGGTGTACAAACCCTATGGATGAATGATATGAGGTGTACTAACCTCGTGGAGGGTGTACAAACCCTATGGATGAATGGAATGAGGATCAATAGGCTCGACGAATGCCTTGAGGTGAGCTATCGTAGAAAAAACTCTTGGATTCATATCTTTTTTGAAGAAACATTGGTAAATACTTAACAAAACATTAGAGAGATTTAGATATAAAGGTCTGCTAACCTTTTTCACCACTCCATTTTCCCCTTACGGATTTTTGAACAATTTTCTTTGCTTTCTATGAAATGATGTTATGTTATGATGGTGCATGAATGCATATGAGCCATTGGTTTCGTTCCCTTCTTTTGCTCTCGCTTTCTCTTTCTTGCACTTTTTTCCTTTTTTTTTTTTGAAAATTCTATGCTTGGAATCCGTTGTCAATGTTGACGTCAAACGCGATGTATGTTCGAAATGCATTCAATCAAAATAATGTCAAGAAGCAGTGGGTTCTTTGATGAAAGGAAGAGAACGTAACTAGGGGTTCAAATTCCCTCTAGCACTAGCTTGAACCTGAAAAGGTGCGGGAGATGAGTATGAAAGGTAGATGGTTGAATGATTACCTGTGGGTAACGTTAGCATTTGAATTTTTCTTACTTTGGGAGGTGTTGTTAGTATCTACACATGCATGGCCCGCAAGGGTTGCCCCAACTTTGTTGCGTATAGTAAACTTGATTTGGAGAGGGGGAAAGGTTCGGGTAGGAAGGATTGCCCCAATTTGGCGATTCCTGATTGACGGGGAGACTTCACATTTTTTGTCTTTTCCTTTTTTTTTCGATGTTTTTATTTTCTTTCCTTCCTTTTTTCTTTTCTTTTGAGTGATTGTGCCATTCACCACATCATTTCGTTTCAGGGTTAAATTCGTGAGAAAGATTAGGACAAACAGTCTTCAGTTAGCGTGGACTTTTATTGGCTTGTACCGTGGCTAAAGGTCAAAGGGTTTTGAAAGAAATGGATAATGAAGGCTCAAATAAGTGTTTGGCGGTTAAATTGTTTCAACAAGAATCATTTGCAAGGTGTCGAGTCAACTATCCCTAAAGATTTGAGACTTCGGGCATCCTTTTATTTTCATTGCTGTTGTTTTCTTTCTTTTCTTCCCCTTTTGGGTCGCTTGCTTCGTTGTCTCTGTTGTGTACTTCTTTGAGACTTTATATATTTTATATTTCTTTTTCACTTTTCTCTTTTTTTTCAGAAATCCCCTCCTTGATTTTGGACGCCCTTGATGTACCCTTTAGGTTGACATCGATGTGCTAATGATTCTTGTCGGGGGTGATGAAAACAAATATAATTTATGGCTCAAAAGGGGTGCAATTGGATAAACTTCTTTTAACGTTTGGATAAAGAAAAAATGGCCACACGTCACTCTGAATCTTTGCTTACCTTACTTTCTCGCGACCTTAGCCCTGGAATAAAACTCGGTAGTGGTTGACACATCGACTTCATTATTTTTCTCTCTCTTCTTTCCTTTTTTTTTTTTTTTTTTTTAGGGATTATTTTTTATCTCCCAATCAACAGATCGTTGGGGATGTGTACCATGATGAACACTGCCCCAGTATTGTATTCATGACAATCCTTTGTTTTAATGGGAAACGAAAAGGTTGAGGGTTCAAGTAGTATGAATGCAAATGCTCTAGCTGGAAAAGAACGATGGTTACCCCCGAAACCTTGCATCAGGAGAAGACCCAACTTTGGTATTTTCAAAATTTATTTTGCTTTTGCTTTTCGAAAACACTACGCCCTTGACAACCTCATTGACAACGAATTCAACATGTGTCTTTTCTTTTGCTTTTTTTTTATTTTTTTATTTTTATTTTTTTACTTTTTTACGACACCCACCAGGACCGAGCTAAGCCGACTGAATACCCGTGATGCTTTTATTGACATTCGTTCAATTATTTTCGTTTTCATTCCTCTTTATTTACCTAAACAGCTCAGCGCGACATGCAATAATTTCAGAAAGTATGAACAAAAATTTAATATGCGGTATTTATTGAATGAAATAACACAGATTACAACAATTTAAAAGGCAATGTTAATATTCGCTAACGGCAACCCCTATCACGGAATCATCATACATAGAACTTTTTGACCGCATCAGAATTAACCGGTAACGATAATTCCTCCCCATCCATCCTTGTGAGAATTAGTGCCCCACCAGAGAATGCTTTCTTCACCACAAATGGCCCTTCATAGTTTGGGGTCCACTTGCCTCGATGATCTTTTTGGATGGGCAAAATCCTCTTCAACACCAGTTCGCCTTCATGAAACTCTCTTGGGTGCACCCTTTTGTCAAACGCCTTTTTCATTCTCCTTTGATACAGCTGTCCATGACACACTGCTGTTAACCTTTTCTCTTCGATAAGGTTGAGTTAGAGGAACCCACTCAGCTTCCTCTAACTTAGTTTCCATTAACACGCGTAAGGAGGGAATTTCGACCTTAAATGGAAGTACCGCTTCCATCCCATACACTAGCGAGAACGGCGTGGCCCCAGTTGATGTTCGTACTGATGTGCGGTATCCGTGCAAAGCGAAAGGAAGCATTTCGTGCCAGTCCTTGTAAGTGACCACCATCTTCTGCACAATCTTCTTGATGTTCTTGTTAGCAGCCTCTACTGCCCCATTCATCTTTGGACGATAAGGAGAGGAATTATGGTGGTGAATTTTGAATTCCTCATATAACTCCGCCATCATCTGATTGTTCAGGTTGGTAGCGTTATCAGTGATGATCTTGTTAGGTAGCCCATACCTACAGATCAACTCCTTCCTTATGAATCTAACCACAACCTTTCTAGTCACGTTGGCATACGAAGCAGCCTCAACCCACTTGGTGAAATAGTCGATTGCGACTAGTATGAAGCGATGTCCATTTGACGCTTTTGGTTCTATAGCTCCGATGACATCTATTCCCCACATCGAAAATGGCCATGGTGCAGACAACACGTTCAGAGCAGTGGGTGGCACATTGATATTATCTGCATATATCTGACATTTCTCACACTTCCTCACGTGTATGCAACAATCGTTTTCCATGGTCAACCAGAAGTAACCAGCTCTTAAGATCTTCCTAGCCATCGAATGTCCATTCATGTGTGTACCAAATGTACCTTCGTGCACTTCTTTCAATATCAACTCGGCTTCCTTTGCATCCACACATCTGAGGAGGACCATGTCATGGTTTCTCTTGTATAAAACATCCCCACTTAAGATGAAACTGTCGGCCAACCTTCTTAGTGCTCTTTTATCGTTTTCAGACGCATCCTCAGGGTATTCTCGGGTTTTAAGATAACGCTTGATATCAAAGTACCAAGGTTTAGCGTCTAACTCCTCCTCGACGAAGTGGCAATATGCTGGCTCTGCATGGCTTTTCATTTCGATTCTTGGTAATTCTGCATCTTGATCAACCTCAAACATTGACGACAAGGTAGCAGTGAGTCTGCTAATTGATTATCTTCTCGAGGTATATGGTTAAATGTGATGGAATCGAAATACTCCATTAATCCCCTGATGTAAGCTTGGTAGGGAATTAATTTTGTATCCCTAGTTTCCCATTCTCCTTTCAATTGATGGATGACCAAAGCTGAATCTCCATACACATCCAGAATTTTTGCCTTAGACTCAATTGCTGCTCGAATACCCATGGCACAGGCTTCATATTCAGCGATGTTATTTGTGCAGCTAAAACACAACCTTGCCGTCATTGGTATATACTGACGCTCTGGGGAGATAAGCACTGCCCCTATTCCATGTCCCATCACATTCGAGGCTCCGTCGAATAACACTGTCCATGCTTTTTCGTTTCGGTCTTCTTTGTTCTCTTCGAATAAAGCCATGATATCCTCATCGGGAAATTCAGGTTGCATTGGTTGATAATCACAAAGGGGTTGATGAGCCAGGTATTCTGCTAGTGCGCTACCCTTGACAGATTTTTGAGTGACATATACGATGTCGTACTCTGACAATAGCATCTGCCATCGAGCTATCCTTCCAGTAAGAGCAGGCTTTTCAAAAATATACTTGATAGGATCCATCTTGGATATCAACCATGTGGAATGACTCAACATGTATTGCCTTAAACGATGAGCGGCCCATGCCAATGCGTAGCAAGTCCGCTCTAACGATGAATATCGTTGTTCGCAGTCTGTGAACTTCTTGCTCAAGTAATATATAGCGTGCTCTCTTTTGCCATCCTCATCATGCTGACCCAACATACAACCCATTAACTTGTCCAATACAGTCAAATACAAAATGAGTGGCCTTCCTGGTTCTGGTGGACGTAATACAGGAGGGTCTTGTAAGTATTGTTTGACTCTCTCAAAAGCGGCCTGACAATCCTCATTCCACACCACAGCTTGATTCTTTCGTAACAACTTGAACAGCGGTTCACAAGTAGCAGTTAAGTGGGAGATGAATCTAGCAATGTAATTCAATCTTCCCAAAAACCCTCGAACTTCTTTTTCCGTTTTAGGCGCAGGCATTTCCATTATCGCTCGCACTTTGTCTGGATCCACCTCTATCCCCCTCTGGCTGACAATAAAGCCCAACAATTTCCCAGATTTCACTCCAAATGTACATTTGGCGGGATTCAGCCTAAGCTTATACTTCCTCAATCTCTCGAATAACTTTCTCAAGTTGAGGACGTGCTCTTCTTCTGATTCGGACTTCGCGATCATGTCGTCCACATAAACTTCAATCTCCTTGTGCATCATATCATGGAAAAGTGCCACCATCGCCCTTTGATATGTTGCCCCAGCATTCTTGAGTCCAAAAGACATCACTTTATAACAAAATGTGCCCCACAATGTAATAAAAGTAGTCTTTTCCATATCTTCTGGCGCCATCTTGATCTGGTTATACCCCGAAAAACCATCCATGAACGAAAACAGTGAATACTTGGTTGTATTATCAACTAGGGTGTCGATGTGTGGTAATAGGAAATTGTCCTTTGGGCTTGCGCGATTCAAATCTCGATAATTGACACACATCCGAACTTTACCATCCTTCTTAGGCACCGGTACAATGTTTGCTACCCATTCTGGGTATCTCGCCACAGCTAGAAACCCTGCATTGAATTGCTTCTGTACCTCCTCCTTGATCTTCAAGGACATTTCCGGTTTCATTCTTCTTAGCTTTTGCTTTACCGGTGGGCATTCCGGCTTGAGTGGGAGCTTGTGTTGTACAATATCTGTATCGAGGCCTGGCATGTGATTGTAAGACCAAGCAAACACATCCCTGAACTCCCTCAATAAGTCACGCAATTTTTCTTTCACTTCTGCTTTCATGGCTGTACCGATCTTCACCTCCTTTACCTCATCCTCATTCCCTAAATTGAGTACTTCAACATCTTCCTGGTGAGGTTTCATCTCCTTACACTCTTGTTCCACTAGTCTCAACAGTTCAGGAGGGGGTCCCGGGTCATCATCACAATCATCTTCCGTATTATTGACGGGGCGCCCAAAATCAGGAATATCAACATAATTACTTTCAAAACATTCATTGTCATATCTGCATTATTTGAGTTTATGAAAAGGAAATAAATAAACGAAAAACGACGAGGAATGCAAAATGATGATAAAACACAAACAAACACACTTTAATTATCGCGCTGAGCATAACAAACTAAAAGCGTCAACCCGTAAGTCATGAATCCTAAAGCCCCGGGTAAAGCTATAGGATTAATTAAAGTTATTACATCTTATTCAAATTAAGCATCACGGGCAAATCCAGCATCTTCCAGTTGTCGAGTCATGCATCCGGGGAGCAGGCCCACACGAAACTGGAGCCTTCCGATCCATCTTCATCTCCCACAGCTGCTATGTGGCCAGCGTTAACCCAACCAGCACTGCGAAAGCTCTCCTTGAGGTCACAGATACGAATTCTTCCCACTTTGGGCTCCCGTCTTTCCATCCGAGCCAGACTGCGCTCTCTCCTTTCTTCTATCAGCCTTCTCCTATCCTCCTTGGTGGGCTTGTATCCAAGGCCATACCTATTCTTGTTCTCGACGACCTCTAGAGGGAATGCTCGCCCCTGTCCATACCTACCCAAACCTTTCCCATGCATATAACCTTCTTTTAACATGACTTTGGCCATCATGATAGAAGCACGCGACAGATGCGGGTTGACCGCGAATGGCTCCACATAGGTGTTTCCCACGATCTCCAGAGATTGGAAAGTTGCCTCGAGAGCTTCCTCGGCTACTTCAATATAACGGGAGGATGATGGTCCGCTCACCAGGAAATCCTCCTCTCCTGCCACTATCACCAGCTTGTCTCCCATAACATACTTCAACTTTTGGTGTAGTGTAGAAGGCACAACCCCTGCAGAATGGATCCAAGGGCGACCCAACAGACAACTATAGGCCGGGAGGATGTCCATGACTTGGAATGTCACTTGAAAGACACACGGACCGACTTGGACTGGTAGTTCTACCTCTCCCATCACTCCCTCTTACTACCATCAAAGGCTCTCACAATCATAGAACTTGGCTTCATATGCGTTCCGTCACTGGGTAGCTTCTCCAAGGTTTCTTTTGGCATGACGTTCAGGGAGGATCCATTATCCACTAAGACGCGTGCTATCACGTGATCCAGGCATTTCACAGAGACATGAAGGGCTTTGTTATGACCTCTCCCCTCAACAGGTATCTCTTCATCAGTGAAGGTGAGGTAATTATTAGCAACGATGTTGCCAACAATGCCCTCGAACTTGTTCAGAGAAATACCTTGTTCCACATGAGCCTCACTGAGTATCTTCATCAACAACTTTCGGTGGGAGGCGGAGTGCATGAGTAATTCTAGCAAGGAGATCCGGGCAGGCATGCGGTTCAATTGTTCCACCACTTTGTACTCACTCTGTTGTATGAACTTTAGGAATTCACCAACTTCTTCTTTCAGATATTTCCCTCTTCTCCTCTTTGTCGGAGGTCTCCTCGGCCTCCACGTTCTTCCCCCTCAAGAACTCCTTTGCTTTTGCAGCCATTGTTGCTTCCCTATCATTGGTTCTTTCTCTCGCCAATTCTGGTGGTGTAAAGATTCGACCACTTCTGGTCATTCCACCAATGCCTGATATGTTTTCCACAGTCGGATTTGCATATTCTCCCTCATCTAATGCAGTTGCCCCATATCTCCATGGGACGACTCTCTCGTTCTTATAAGGGAAAGGAGTTGGCACTCGGATGACCACAGACAGATTTCCTTCAGTTACCAGTGCAGGGGTGGTCCTAGTAAAATGGATCACCAAAGGTTCGGGTAGAGTCACATCAGATTCTCCACCAATTTGTGCAAATACTTCTTCCTCTCTGACCTTGCGGCACACTTGCATCAGATTTCTATCAAGTAAGTCTTGTAGAAAAATCTCGAATTCCATACATTCCTCAATAGAGTGCCCGGCCTCCGGATGGAGTGCGCACGCTATACCCAGATCATAATCGCCCTTCACTAGGCCCTTCTTCAACGAAGCTTCAAAGATAAACCTCCTAGAACTTCGGATTTCGCCCACATCTCTTATCAGATCATGGTCTCCAACCTCGACGGCGTTCGTCGAGGAACTCCCGTGCCCGGACAATGGATTAGTATCGACGTTGGGCTGGTCCTCTTGAAACTTTAACCAACTCGAATCTATCAGAGCCTGAACTTTGTACTTGAGAGCCATACATCCTTCGGTCGAGTGGCCAACGCCTCCTGCATGATAACTACACCTGGCATTGGCGTCATAACCCCTAGGGTACGGTGGCTGTACAGGCTTCATCGGGCAAATGGCGACCAGACCCTTTTTGACTAGGTTAGGTAACAATTCAGTGTAGGTCATAGGGATTGGGGTGAACCTAACAAATTGATTTCCCCTTGGGTTGTTGTTGTGACCCATATTCAGATTTGGGCCCATGTTTGCGGCCGGTCTTGAGGCTTCGGTTGGGATACGCTGCGGTGGATAATACGCTTGTTGTTGTTGAGGCCTAGCTTGGTGAGCAAACGTGGTGTTAGCAGCATAAGGAGGTGGGTTTAAGTATGGTCGATAATTAGGATTGGGAGCTCGTCCTCTCCACACAGGCATTACCGACGCAGCATGTACCTCCCCCTCTTTTTTCTTCCCCTGATTGAAACTGGGCTTTTTGTAGTTTGTAGCTGCAGGTGGGTCAAAGGCTATCTTCCCGTTTTTCAATCCAATTTCTATCCTCTCACCAATCATGATGGTGTCAGCAAAATTGACAGATACATTCCCAACCATATGCTCATAAAATGGCGGCTGGAGTGTGTTTACGAACATCGACACCATCTCCTTATCAAACAACGGCAGCTCAACTTGCGCAGCCAACTCTCTCCATCGTTGGGCGTACTCTTTGAAAGTTTCATTGTCCTTTTTTGTCATATTCTGCAGCTGTAGACGGTTCGGAGCAACATGAGTATTGTATACATATTGTTTTACGAAGGCGTCAGCTAGATCCGCCCAACAACGAATTCGGTATGGCTCTAGGTGGGTGTACCAGTTCAATGCCACCCCAGCCAAACTTTCCTGGAAAACGTGGATGAGTAGCTGCTCATCATGAGCATACGCAGCCATCTTTCTGCAGTACATGGTCACATGGCTTTTAGGGCAAGTGTTACCCCTATATTTTTCAAACTCCGGCGCCTTGAACTTAGGCGGGATTTTCAAGCCCGGAACCAAACTCAATCTGGCCGCATCTCCAAACCCGTAGCTCCCAACTCCCTCAACAGCTCTCAACCTCGCCTCCAGACTTTCCAACCTACCCGTAGCTCCAACGAGGCTACCGAATCCCCCAACCATCGTGGCGTGCTGTGCAGCTTCGGCTGAAGAATCCTCCCTAGCAACCACACGCGGTACTGGGGTCACCCGAATTCCATCAGTTGTGTTGGTCTCATTCATTCCCGTGCCCACCATGGGAGCCGACACTAAGACAGGTCCCTGAGTGCCGGTGGTTGGTGGTATATTGACAGTCGCGGGGAACGAGAATGAAGCGTGCTCAGCTTCTGAGTACTCTCCTACAGGAGGAACGTAACCCGGAGGTAAACCATACAGTGGGAAAGGAACAGATTGGCTCGCAGCGTTGAGCATTGGGGGATAAGGGTGAGCATTCCCCCCAACATGCGTAGATGAAGACTCTCCAGCAGTCTTCATGGATTCAAGCGTCGCCAAGATCTGGCCGATCTGGTCCTTCAACTGGCCAACATCCGTTTTGAGAGACTCATGTGACTCCTCCCAGCTTGCCATGGCTTTTGAGTTTGCCCGGGTCCGGTAGGGATGTCGTGGAAATTTGGTCGTCGTTTTTTCTCATGCGTACTGCTTTATTATTTTAATTAATTAGATGGAAATGAAACATGCTGAACAAAAGAAAAGATGATGCATGCTAGTAATAGGGGGAAATCACAAGATTGTAATGACATCACTGATGGAAATTAACACAAGCAGATGCTAAACAACATCCCACACCTTTCATTTAAAGGGAAACAAGTTCATTACATTTCTTAAAGGAAACAAACCATAAAGATCCCTAAATACATCAATTCCTAGTCCGAGTGATGAGGGATTTCATCTCGTCTATCAACCGTTTACAGTGATTAATAAAAAGCTCTATCTCTACTGGTGGGCTATAAAAGTGGGTACTCGCTTCAGCTTCCGACACCAATCTGGGGATGTCTTCAATTGCCCCATTTGCCAAAGCAGCCAACTGAGAGAAGCTTTCCTTCCAATGCTTTACGGCCGTTTCTTGCTCTGCGATGTGCTCTTTCATTCGCTTTATCAAGGCCTGATGCCTTTCTTCAAATTCCATCGACCTCCACCGCTCCTCCTGCTCCTCGATGTAATCCTCCATCTGCTTTAACATGGCTCGATACTCCTCTTCAGCCTCTGCCAGCTTCCAGCGCTCTTGATTCAACTCCGCTTCAAATGATGTAGCCATTTCCTTCATTTGATGCCCCGATTCTTGTACTTGGACTTGCGCTTCCCTTAGTCTTTTTAGGGCTTCCCTTTTATCCCTCTTGGCTTCTTCATAGAGTTGTTTCCACTGTCTGCCCTCTTCTAAAGCCACATTCTTCTCATTCACCCTCATGGATAACTCCTTACTTGCGGCCGCAAGATCCTGTTTTACTCGGAATGTATAATCTCTCTCTGCCTTCTGGCTTTTGACAATGTTTTCATAAGCCCGTGACTTTTCTTCGTTATCATTCCTCATATCCACAAAATCATTGCGAGCTTTCTGTAATTCATTTTCCAACCTAGCACTCCTCACCCTCAATTTCTCCACCTCAGCCTTCAGCTGTTTCACCTCTTCACTTTCTGGGGCTTGGGATGTCCCTTCACTCGCCGATTGATCAATGATGGGCTTGAAAGGCAACTTGATTTCTCTTACCCTCTCCAAAATCCAGGTATGATAACTAACCCTGCTATCAATCACTCCACTCCTCAGGTCCTTCTCTGCTCGCACCACATTTTCCCAGGCACTTCTGACTCTCCTCAACATTTCAGTACAATGCTCGTCCTCATAGTAGATGAAGAAGGCTGTGAGATAATCTGGTGAAGGCGCTCCCTTCATAGGATATCCGAACTGTCTTTGGACCAAAACAGGGTTGTAGTTAATACAATACCTAGCGCCTATGAGAGGTATGTTAGGGAAGTTGCCACAATGTTGGATAGATGGTTTAGTCTCAAGCCAAGGAAGGCGCCATTTTACGTTTCCTTCTCTCAAACCGGCGAAGAAAAGAGCCCACCCATTACCTCCTTGATGCGACAGATTCTCAGGTGAACTTCTAACATCGATTACCCCTTTAAATACTCGTGCCGTCATCCATGCATATAACGCCGACAAACAACAAAGAATCCTCTTCCCTTTTCTCTCATGGCAAAAACTCATAGTCCCATACACATCTGCGAGGACTGCTGTTACGGGGTTTTCTGATCTCGTCTTTTTTGCCACGAAGACATCAATAGCAGTGTAATCTACAAAGTCTTCCAGCTTGGGAAACAGGACAATGCCAAACACAGTGAGGGCTAGTACATCCATGAAGGTCTCCCATTCTTCCCTATCGCCCAGGTCGTGCAAATATTGTTCAAGGTAACCTTGTGTCAGCCCCCGAATTTGATGTCTCGTTATCAACCGGTTCTCCAATTCATTGGGCTGTAATTTCATTATAACAGCAAGGGTAGAAACAGAGGCATGATGCTCCAAGTGCTGATATGGCTTGGTACCCTCTAATGGCAAGCCCAGAATATGCTCAAATTCTTCTACAGTTGGCGCCAGCTGGAAGTCCTGGAAGGTAAAACATCTCAGGGGAGGATCATAATACTGAGCTAGAGTTGTAATAGCGGGCAACTGTACTTTCACCTCCATTAAACTCAACAAATTCCCATATTTCCTCCTGAAGGCTTCTCTCTGCATGGTCTTGAGTCTTCGGCCTAAATTTATCAACCCGGTCAAATTTCCAACATGTGTCCTTAGGCTAGACTTTTTTCTTAAAATGGCGGAGTTGGTATGCAGTGTAGCATCAGATCTGGCGTCAACATCCATCTCGTGTGAAGTCAAGTGTATACCTGTGATTTCCCCTAAAACCAACATGTTACTAAATGATGCATGAATATGATGCATGATAATAAAACAACACGATGAATCAAATGCATGCATGGCATGAAAATGCAATAACATAATTTTCGAAAGAGAACGAACAGCGTGAGGATTACAAGAATACACGTTTCTCCCTTTATGCCCTAATAAAGGTTCAATGGCTTGGATTCGAGGTCAAGTATATGCAATTTCACAAGGATGGTCTCCTGAACCTAGAGGTCAATGGTCACTAGAGCTATGGCCCCCTTCATAGCATCTCCACAACAGTCGAGTAATCAACTAGATGAGGAGACACAAGTGAAGAGAACAGACTCTAGCTGGAGTTCTCACGATAGCCAGACAGGAAGTACATCCCAGAATGACACCGCTACACAACTCCTCTAATTCTAAGTTGTGCTCAGACCCGGGTATAGGGCCCCACTCATGATATGCACAAAGTGTGTGTGTGAAGGGAGAATGCAGTGCATACCCAAACCCTCACCTGCAAAACAACCAGAAAAATTCCCAGGCAGATATAAACATGTTTTCTACCCTAGGGTTCCATATTCAACAATTCACATGCAGTTATTCCAACTATCAAACACAAATAAAGAAAAAAAACAGGGGAAGAAAAACACAAAGAAAAATCATGTCAAATTCGCGCATCTAATTAAATGGCCTGACTCTCGACGTCCCCAGTGGAGTCGCCATCTGTCGCAACCGGAATCGCGACGGGACGACGATCCAAAAAGAAACGGGTTTTGAAAAGAGATTTGGAGTCGCCACCATAGTTTATTTTGGAAAACTACGGAAAAACCATAAAATGATAAGACACAGTCCGCGAAAACCAGATTCTGGGTTCGGGAGTCGGTTACGTGTAGGGAAGGTATTAGCACCCTACGACGCCTGCCCTAAGGCAGTACCTTTAACTAAATACGCGAATTTGATGTGGTTTTCAAAATGTTTAACTATCCCTAAAATAAAATTATAACAAAATATATATTTTTTAGTTTTTTGGGCCCGACAAGGATTGACCTTGCTCCTACGTATTCTCATTCAAAATGAGAAATCAGGGTTACGTAGTTCTTTTAGAAAACTGCTTGAAAATTTGTTTGATAATTGTTTAGAAAATTTTGTTTGGAAAATGATTATGGATAAATTTGGATTTTTGGGAAAGTGAACCTGACAAGGACTGGCCTTGCTCCTACGTATCTCCACTTTTGATGGAGAATCAAGGATCACGTAGTTCTGGCAGGAAGATTGTTTGTTGTTTAAAATTGTTGATGTTTTTGGGTTTTTTGAAGATTTTATACTTTTTTTGTATTTTGTTTTTTTGGAAAGAGAAAAGGGTTTTAGCACAAGGACGATGCGTGCGATCACACATGTGCTTAACCTTTTAAAACATATTTTTGTAATTTTACTTAAGAAAGGGAAAAGGTTTTTAGCACAAGGACGATGCGTGCGATCACACATGTGCTTAAAGCTTTAAAATATATTTTTTGTAATTTTAGAAAAGAAGAAGAAAAGGTTTTAGCACAAGGACGATGCGTGCGATCACACATGTGCTTAAACCTTTAAAATATATTTTTTGTAATTTTAGAAAAGAAGAAGAAAAGGTTTTAGCACAAGGACGATGCGTGCGATCACACATGTGCCTAAACCTTTAAAATATATTTTTGTAATTTTAGAAAAGAAGAAGAAAAGGTTTTAGCACAAGGACGATGCGTGCGATCACACATGTGCCTAAACCTTTTAAATATATTTTTTGTAATTTTAGAAAAGAAGAAGAAAAGGTTTTAGCACAAGGACGATGCGTGCGATCACACATGTGCCTAAACCTTTTAAAATATTTTTGTTAATTTTATTTTTTTTATAGGTTTAATTGCTTCCTTTGTCCCCAGTTTGGTTGAATTGTGTCAAATTCATCCTCATTTTTAAAAAAGTTTCATTGTCGTCCTCACGTGGTATAAAAGTGTCAATTGAATCCAAACATAGAAAAAATTTGTGTCAAAGTAGTCATTTTTCCTATATATCTGTGTCTTCCTTTCATATGTCACTTTTCTGGAGCTATGAAAAGCCTTAAATTGGATAAGGTAAAATGAATATCTGTACTTGATTGTATGAAAGGAAGACACAGAGATATAGGAAAAATGACTACTTTGACACAAATTTTTTCTATGTTTGGATTCAATTGACACTTTTACACCACGTGAGGACGACAATGAAACTTTTACACCACGTGAGGACGACAATGAAACTTTTTTAAAAATGAGGATGAATTTGACACAATTCAACCAAACTGGGGACAAAGGAAGCAATTAAACCTTTTTTTATAAGTAAAATTATTATATATATATTTTGAAATAAGTGGATATTTAAAAGAAATAAATAAAATAAAATGAAATGAAATAAGATGAATAAAAAGGCAAATAAATAAATAAATAATAAAAAGAAAAAACAAAATGGGGGTGCCAAAATAAATAAAAAGGGGTGTCGAACGGTCAGTCGAAAAGCTTGGATAACGAGCGCTCGTTCGTGGAAGAAAGTGGAGGCTATCGTGCGGACGTTGGGGAGAAGGCTGAGGCTGCCGAACGGACGGTCGAAAAGTTTGGATAACGAGCGCTCGTTCGTTTGGATAACGAGCACTCGTTGGTGAGAAGGTTGAACGGTCAGTCGAGAAAGGCTTAAGGTTAACGAGCGCTCGTTCGTTTGGATAACGAGTGTTCGTTGGCGAGAAGGCTGAATGGTCAGTCGAGAAAGGCTTAAGGTGAACGAGCACTCGTTCGTTTGGATAACGAGCGTCCGTTGGTGAGAAGGTTGAATGGTCAATCGAGAAAGGCTTAAGGTTAACGAGCTCTCGTTCGTTTGGATAACGAGCGTCCGTTGGTGAGAAGGTTGAATGGACGTTGGGAAAGGAGGCTTAAGGTTAACGGGCGCTCGTTCGTTTGGATAACGAGCGTTCGTTGGCGAGAATGCTGAATGGTCAGTCGAGAAAAGCTTAAGGTTAACGAGCGCTCGTTCGTTTGGATAACGAGCGTCCGTTGGTGAGAAGGTTGAATGGACGTTGGGAAAGGAGGCTTAATGACGAGCGCTCGTTGGGGACGAGCGTTCGATGGGGAATTGACGAACGGACCCTGGGAAACGGGCTGAATGACGAGCGTTCGTTGGGACGAGCGTTCGTTGGGGAATAGGCGAACGGACGCTGGGAAACGGGCTGAATGAAGAGCGCTCGTTGGGGACGAGCGTTCGTTGGGGAATTGGCGAACGGACGCTGGGAAACGGGCTGTATGACGAGCTTTCGTTGGGGAATTGGCGAACGGACGCTGGGAAACGAGCAGAATGACTAACGCTCGTCTGGGACGAGCGTTCGTTGGGGAAATGGCGAACGAACGCTGGGAAACGGGCTGAATGACGAACGCTCGTTGGGGGACGAGCGTTCGTTGGGGAATTGGCGAACGGGCGTTGGGAAACGGGCTGAATGACGAACGCTCGTTGGGGACGAGCGTTCATTGGGGAATTTCCGAACGGACGCTGGGAAATGGGCTGAATGACGAACGCTCGTTGGGGGACGAGCGTTCGTTAGGGAATTGGCGAACGAACGCTGGGAAACGGGCTGAATGACGAACGCTCGTTGGGGGACGAGCGTTCGTTGGGGAGTTGGCGAACGGGCGCTGGGAAACGGGCTGAATGACGAACGCTCGTTGGAGACGAGCGTTCGTTGGGGAATTTCCGAACGGACGCTGTGAAACGGGCTGAATGACGAACGCTCGTTGGGGGACGAGCGTTCGTTGGGGAATTGGCGAACGGACGCTGGAAACGAGGCTGAAAGACGAGCGCTCGTTGTGGACGAGCGTTCGTTGGGGAGATGGTCACCCAAACGATCCGTCCAAGAAGTGGCCGGACGGACGTTCGGAGAGGAGGTAGATGACGAACGTTCGAAAAAGGCCGAAAAACGTGCGTTTATTATGGGGTTGGCCCACCCGGGTGGTTTCTAACCTAGAATTCCCCTAGGGGTTCTCTCACTCTACACTCAATGCCACCTCCGAACCAAACCAGCCACCGCGACGAAGATGGGCACCGCGTTACTGCCCCCTCTGGACCAGCCACCACGTCACGTCGCGTCTCGATCCGGCTACCCAGGGAGGGGTTCCTGATAACAGTTGAAAAACTGTTATTTTCATGCTTAAAAGTGATACTAAAAGCAACCTTTAGACTTAGAAACTAGCTTGAAATCATGCATTTTGTTTATATTTTCAGAAATAAGAGAGCTGGACAGGTTTATGCTTGATTTGAGTGTTTTTGTGCAGGTTTTGAGGTGAATTTGGTGAAAGAAGTGAAGAATGAGAGAGAGGACATTAGAAAAGACAAGAAAGAGTGCAAAAAGAGAAGTCGAAGGCACCGCTCAGCGGCAAACTACCGCTGAGCGGCACTCAAGAGGTGGCGTTGGATCCGCTGAGGGGCAAATGGCCGCTGAGGGGAAGAAAGAAGACGCGTAACCACCGCTGAGCGGTAAATGGCGCTGAGCGGCACTTTTTGGGCTTGGGCTTTTATAATCTTTTGTAACTCTAGATTAGTATATAAGGGCTTGCACGTCCTTTAGTTAGGTATCTTTGGCAGAAACGAGGCAAACACTCTCTTTTTCACCCCTTTGAAGGAGGATCTTGGATGTTCAGGCTACCTCTTCCACTTTATTGGGTTTATTCTTTCATACTTTCATTGTTATTCATCTAGGTTCACCATGAATATGGTGAACTAAACCTTGTATGTTTGTTGGGGAATCAATGTAATCTCTTGAAGCTCTCATATATGGATTTGTTGAATACATCTTTGAATTAAGACATATGCTTTCTTTTCATCATTAGTTAGGGTTTTTCCTCTTTGCTCAATGCTTGCATTGTTTAACTCATTCTAATGCATGATTATTGGTTTTGTTGATACGGACACGTACGGGGAAATCTAGATCCGGGGAATTTCTCCCAATATTTTACTGACAACATTATATTGGTTGCCTTAAGCTCCTGCACTCATGAACTAATCATTAGGAATGCTAGGAATTGTATGAACTATTTGATTAGGGAGAAGCCATCTAGAATGGTACATTAGAGAGTGGCATTAACAATGATGATTTGAAAGAGGAATTCCTAAAATATATGAGAGTGGATGAGATGAAATTGACCCCCAACAACATATTCATTCATTTAATCCATTGAAAGTGTTTATCTTATGTCTTTGCCATTGATCAATTCATGCATACATGTTTATTTTCGTTTTGCATATTAAAATTTCAATTATTGTTTTCTTAAGTCTTAGCTAATCAAGAAATCACATAACTAAACTAGGCCGTGAGTCCTTTGGGAAGAACGATACTTGGTCTTACCAAGTTTTATTACTTGAACGATTCGGTCATACTTGCCGATTGTGAAACAAGTTTGTGACATCATATTTTGGTGCTTACAAATTTGTCCATCAAGTTTTTGGCGCCGTTGCCGGGGACTCTGGTTTAACTGGTTAATTTGTGTGATTATTGATTATCTTTGACTTATTTTTTTTATTTTATTTTAAATTTCGAATTTTTATTTTATTTTATTTTTCTGTTTATATTTTTCAGTTTGTATTTTATTTGATTTTATTTTATTTTTTCTGTTTTCTGTTTTTCTGTTTTCTGTTTTTATTTTCTGTTTTTTATTTTTCGGTTTTTTATTTGATTTTATTTTATCTTTTTAGATTAGATTTTATTTTTTTTATCTTTTTAGGTTAGATTTTATTTTATTCTTATTCTATTTTTTAGGTTAGGTTAGATTTTATTTTATTTTATCTTTTAGATTAGATTTTATTTTTTAGATTAGGTTTTATTTTATTTGATTCTATCTTCTAAATCTTTTATCTTCTTATATCTTTTCAATCTTTATTTTCTTCTATATCTTTTTGTGCTAACAAATCTTTTCTAGGGTTTTGTTTTCTTGTGCATGCAGAAGGCAATTCGAACTAGAAGTAAGAAAACAACAGAACCTCTACTTGAAGGGCTAGACGAGAGTAGAAGGAGGAGAAGAATTAGAACGTCCAGAGAACTTTTCCCTTCTCCTGAAACTCTCCTACAATCATCACCACAAGGTTCTGTTCACAGCACAGGGAGTATGGAGAACAATAATAATGCTAGAAGAACTCTTGCAGATTACACTAATCTTGCTGGACCTCAGCACTTCAATAGCATAGCTCGACCTAGAGTCAATGCAGCCAACATGGAGGTCAAACCAGCATTAATTCAACTGGTAAAGAGTAATCAATTTACTGGGTTATCACATGAAAGCCCATATGAGCACCTTACAACATTTAATGAGATATGCAACACGGTCAAGATCAATGGGGTGCCAGACGAAGCTATCAAACTTAGCTTGTTTCCTTTCTCATTGGGAGGCAATGCTAAGCTTTGGTTGAACTCTTTTCCAGAAGAAAGTTTCACGGAATGGGAAGCAGTGGTTGCAAAGTTTTTGAATAAATACTTCCCACAATCTAAAGTGACTAAGGGAAAGCAAGAGATATCTTCATTCAAGCAGGGCATGGAAGAATCACTTGGACATGCATGGGATAGGTATAAAAGCTTGTTACGTAAAACTCCCACGCATGGCTTTGAAGATCAAGAAGTAGTCCTAACTTTCCTTAGAGGGCTTGGTTCACAAACCAAGATGATGTTGGATGCCTCAGCTGGAGGCAATATCAAATGGAAGACTCCAGAGGAAGCAACTGAAATTATTGAAAATATGGCTACAAGTGATAATGAGCTTCACAATGAAAGAGGCGCCCCTATGCAACAGAAAGGGGTTCTTCAATTACAAACCCATGATGCTCTGCTAGCACAGAATAAGATTCTAACTCAACAGCTGGAAACTCTGACCAAAACTCTTGCTTCACTACCTAAAGAGTTAAAATCTGCTGCACAGGTACAAACCCAGTTGTGCGAACTGTGTGGAGGTGATCACATCAATGGCCAGTGTGCTTTTCCAGTAGAGGCCTTGGAGGATGTTAACTTCATGGCTAATCAGTTTCCATACCGTCAAGGGAATTATAATCAGGGTTGGAAACCACATCCAAGCATTGGCCAAGGACAAGCTGGGCAGGCTAATCAGTTTAATAAGCAGCAGCAGCAACCAACTTTGTGGCAACAATTATCTATGCTTAATGACAGATCAACAAAGTTGGAAGAAACTCTTCAGCAATTCATCCAAAAAACTGAATCTTCTCAAAAGAGCACTGAAGCTGCTATAAAGAATCTGGAGATTCAGATGGGTCAGATCACCAAGCAATTGGAAGAAAGACCCAACAGAAACTTTGGGGCTAATACTGAGGTTAACCCCAGAGAAGAGTGCAAAGTGGTCAAGAGTGTAAATGAAGAGATCATTGAGTTGGAAGAAGATGAAACAGAAGAGAGAAGAGAAGAAGAAAGAAAGGACACTTTTCCTTTTCTAACAAATCAGGAGAAACCAATGGATTTCACAGATTTATTCAAAATGGTTGATAATGAAGCTCCTTGGGAACAAATTCTACAGAAAATAGCAGTTTACACCAAATCAGATGAAGGAACCTCTACAAAAAGAAGACGTAGAGAGGATGAGGAAGAAAAGTGTATAACTGTTAAGAAAGAATCATTCCCACCAAAAGCAGCAGATCCAGGCAGTTTTTCTATTCCTTGCATTATAGGGAAGAAAAAGGTAAAGAAAGCTCTCCTTGATTTAGGCTCAAGTGTTAACTTGATGCCTTATTCTCTATTGGAGCAAATTGGCCATGTTGAAATAAAACCTGTAAAGGTTAATCTTGTAATGGCTGATGGATCTTCAAAGGAGCCATGTGGGATTGCAGAAGACATTGTAGTTTGTGTTGGCAAACTTCAGTTCTTGGCAGACTTTGTGGTGATGAAGATGGAAACTGAGAAAATACCTTTCATACTTGGAAGGTCGTTTATGAAAACGGCTAGGGCTATCATTGATGTGAATGAAGGTATAGTGGTTCTCCAAGACAGAGAGGAGAGAGTGGTGGTGGATGTGTTCAAAGATGAGATACAAGCAAAGGAGGAAGAAGCCAGTTATAAAGCTGCATTTCGAGATGCACCCATAACTAGAGGTAAAAATAAAAATCTTAAGGTTTCTGATAACCATTGTTTGTATTTTCAGGCACCCAAGGTAGAAGAGATTGGAAAAGGAGAAGAAGTTCCTAGAGACTGGAAAAAATTAAGACTCCAACTTGGCACACCTGTAAGACTCAAGAACAAGTTGTGGGTTATTAAAGGCTTTAAAGAGAAGGAGATGATAGAGATAGAGTCTCCATATTCTAGAGAGTTCAAAACAGTTCAAAGGAAGCAGTTGAAAGGTTGGTGGAAGGACTACATCAATTATAAAGAAGATGGAATGTGAGCTTTAACAGGGTCAAGCTAGTGACGTTAAAGAAGCGCTTGCTGGGAGGCAACCCAGTGGATTTACAAACTTTTGATTTGGTTTTGTAATTTATAATTTGTGAATATTATTCTGTAATTATTCTTTTTTTTGTTGAATTTAGCATCTACTGAAGGATGCTAGGTGGTTAAGTATCTATTGAAGGATACTAAGTTTGTAACACCTACTGATGGGTGTTGGTGAGAAGATTTTGCACCTACTGATGGGTGCTGGTAAGTTGGAAACACCTACTGATGGGTGTTGGTGGAATTTGGGTCAGGCTCGTGACGTTAAACAAGCGCTACCTGGGAGGCAACCCAGTTGATTGATTGTTTTTGTTTGTTTATTTTTAGTTAGGATTTGAATAAGCATCTTTAACAATGAATTGCAGGGAACCTATGAGGCACATGTGGAGAAGGGCACATCACGAAAGTGCCGCTGAGCGGCAATTACCGCTGAGCGGTACTCTCGCAGATGGGCTTTAGTACCCCTTAGCGGAACTCGAGCCCATTAGGGTATTTTTAAACCCTAAGCTGCGTAATTTCTCAGTTTTTCAAGCTCTTCTCTGCACAAACACTCCCACATACCTTCTCTTAGGTTTTCCACATCTTTTTACTCTTCCCTCTTAAGAAAATTTCTCTTCCACTCACTTGCTCACTAGTTTTCCATCTAAGTTTGGGGTTGGGAGAGAGCATCATTGAAGGGGCTGATTTCTTCGTTATGGTTTACTAATGCTTAACAATGTATCTTTTGGTTTTGTGAATTATGTTTGATGCAGGGATGGCCTCCTCATCGGGCAAAAAGAATCAAGACTATAAGATCCAAGAAGAAGGAGGATACAGAGGACAGCTCAGATTGAGGAGGAGTTGAGATAGCATTTACTGATGAATGCTATCATAACTAGAGCAGGACTTATGCTTTGTTTGGTTTAAGTTTTCTGAACTTATTTGTTTTTGTTTTTAGATTAGGGTTTGATGTACTCTATTGAACACCTGGTTTCTTATGATGGTTTGCTATTAACTGTGATTGTTTGATAAGTAATGCTTGATGATGCTTATTGATTGATTGATGTTGAGATGATGTGCACATTAAAATGCTTATACAGGTGATTCACAAGCTTTGTGAACAAATGCATGATATCATGATTGTGATTGTGAAATTAAGCAGGATGTGCATGTCAAATGTGAATGAGCTTATATGTGAGGTTTTGAGCTCCAGAGTTATTATTGTTGAATGCTATTACTTTGAAAGCATGAACGATTTTGCCCAGGTTTTCTATGATTGAATCAATTGCTTGTTTTGCATCATATGATCAAAGGCCGTGTTTTTGAAACCCTTTTTATTGGCCAAATTCATAAAGTTAGCCTTCTAAAAGAGAACACGTTGTGTTCTATCCTTTGAACCCTTAGCCTTAAATATACACTGAACACCCTTGATTGAAAATCTTTACCTTGAGTTAAGTAGAAGATCTTGTGTGGTATTGTTAAATGTTCAAGTTTGGGGTTATTGGGGAAACATGAAAAAGGAAAAAGCATTGAGCTAAGAGCTAAAAAGTAAGAATATGCAAAGAAAAGAAAAGAAAAAGAAGCAAAGCTCAATGCAAATGCAAAAGCAAAGGCAAAAGAAAGTTGGGAATGAATAAGAAGATTGTGTTGTTATGATTCTCTTAACTCAAGGATTTTGTGATCCAGAAAAACCAATTTTCTTGTTAGCCCAGCCACATTATAAGCCATTGAAAAGTCCTTGTGATGATGCATGCTTGTGAATGTATTTGATTGTGGTTAAATGAAAGGCAAAGTTGATTCATGTGACATTGTGATAGTGGAGTGAATGAGTGAAACACTTTACCTCTTATACACTTGTGTGTTGAGTGAAACACTTTACCTAGTGAGGAAATATTCCATAAGCACATGAACATCCATGCTTAATTGATTGATCATTCATAAATAATAGCATTTGTTGGAACTTAAATGACTTTGTGAACACTAAAGCATGTGCACATCTTGAATTAACTCTTGGTCATAAGTTTGAGTGAAGTTATTACTTATCTTGAAAAGAGGATTTTGAATGAGTGAACCATCAAATGAATTGGTTGGAGATGGAGTTACATTTTGTTTGCTTGAGGACAAGCAAAGTTCTAAGTTTGGGGTTGTGATAACAGTTGAAAAACTGTTATTTTCATGCTTAAAAGTGATACTAAAAGCAACCTTTAGACTTAGAAACTAGCTTGAAATCATGCATTTTGTTTATATTTTCAGAAATAAGAGAGCTGGACAGGTTTATGCTTGATTTGAGTGTTTTTGTGCAGGTTTTGAGGTGAATTTGGTGAAAGAAGTGAAGAATGAGAGAGAGGACATTAGAAAAGACAAGAAAGAGTGCAAAAAGAGAAGTCGAAGGCACCGCTCAGCGGCAAACTACCGCTGAGCGGCACTCAAGAGGTGGCGTTGGATCCGCTGAGGGGCAAATGGCCGCTGAGGGGAAGAAAGAAGACGCGTAACCACCGCTGAGCGGTAAATGGCGCTGAGCGGCACTTTTTGGGCTTGGGCTTTTATAATCTTTTGTAACTCTAGATTAGTATATAAGGGCTTGCACGTCCTTTAGTTAGGTATCTTTGGCAGAAACGAGGCAAACACTCTCTTTTTCACCCCTTTGAAGGAGGATCTTGGATGTTCAGGCTACCTCTTCCACTTTATTGGGTTTATTCTTTCATACTTTCATTGTTATTCATCTAGGTTCACCATGAATATGGTGAACTAAACCTTGTATGTTTGTTGGGGAATCAATGTAATCTCTTGAAGCTCTCATATATGGATTTGTTGAATACATCTTTGAATTAAGACATATGCTTTCTTTTCATCATTAGTTAGGGTTTTTCCTCTTTGCTCAATGCTTGCATTGTTTAACTCATTCTAATGCATGATTATTGGTTTTGTTGATACGGACACGTACGGGGAAATCTAGATCCGGGGAATTTCTCCCAATATTTTACTGACAACATTATATTGGTTGCCTTAAGCTCCTGCACTCATGAACTAATCATTAGGAATGCTAGGAATTGTATGAACTATTTGATTAGGGAGAAGCCATCTAGAATGGTACATTAGAGAGTGGCATTAACAATGATGATTTGAAAGAGGAATTCCTAAAATATATGAGAGTGGATGAGATGAAATTGACCCCCAACAACATATTCATTCATTTAATCCATTGAAAGTGTTTATCTTATGTCTTTGCCATTGATCAATTCATGCATACATGTTTATTTTCGTTTTGCATATTAAAATTTCAATTATTGTTTTCTTAAGTCTTAGCTAATCAAGAAATCACATAACTAAACTAGGCCGTGAGTCCTTTGGGAAGAACGATACTTGGTCTTACCAAGTTTTATTACTTGAACGATTCGGTCATACTTGCCGATTGTGAAACAAGTTTGTGACATCATATTTTGGTGCTTACAAATTTGTCCATCAGTTCCTCTCCGGCGTCTCTGCACCGCGCCTGCCTAACTGGCCGCCGCTCACCGCCGCGACCCAGTCACCACGCCACCGCCTCTTGTTCCAACCCTTCCTCTCTTTCCTCTTGTTGTTTTCTTGACTGTACAATGGGCTATGTGTGTGGATGTTGTTCGGTGGTGACGAAGGTGAAGGCTGATTCGGAGATGAAGATGATGAAGTGGGGAGCGACGATGATTGCGTGAAGGAGGATGACGGGTTCACGGGGTGATGGGCAGACGTTGGAGGTATAGTGGATGGCGGAGTTGAAGATGATGAAGATGAATATGAAGATGGTGGAAGTTTGAAGTGGGAGCGTGAAGGTTGTGGGTTAGTTATTGGAAATGGATGAAGATGAGGTGGTTTCCGGAGAGAGGGGTCAAAGGTTGGGGTATATTGGCTGTGTATGAATGATGATGGTCGTGTGATAGTGTTGGAGATGAAGGCCAGTATAATGATCAAGATTATCGTTTTGGCCCTGGTTTTGGAGGGTGTGATTTTGTTGAGTGAATAGGGAAGAGTGTGAGAGTGGAAGGAGAGAGGGAACGTGGTGAAACAGAGAATGAATGGAAGTGGAGGTTCGTTTAAGAGGGTGAAGACACTGTTCTAATGTTACGTGGGGAGGGTGATGCAACTCAACGACAATCATATGCAAGCATGGCAAATTCAAACAGAAATATGTGCAAGATGGAGTGCAAGGCAAAACTTACCTCTCGGAGATCCGTTTGCTCCTGTTGCCCTTGCCTCTCCAATACTCTCCCTTGCCTTTGCTGTGAAAATCCCTTCTGGTTCTTCTTTGCAGATGCCAAAACGTGAAGCCAAATCCTCCTCAGCCAAAATGTCAAAAATCCTTTTTTACTTTTCCTCCCAAAATCGATAATCCAATCTGCTCCCCGTGCTTGTCTTTTGTGCCATTCTCTGTACCAAAACCGTACACCCAAATCGCGCCTCTGCCACCACCTTGCTCTCTGCAGAAAATCATTTCTGTCCCCTCCCGCTCCAACACACGCACACATATTTTTCTTCTTTTTTTTTAGTTATATTATATTAAAATAAAATAAAGTATAAAGAGGTAAAAAAAAATAAAAAACAAAAATGAAAAGAAATAATAAATGAAGGGGAGAATAAAATAGAATAAGATAACTTATATAAATAAAGATAAAATGAAAACAAAGAAATAATAGATAACAACAAAAAAAAAATAAATAATAAAAATGGATAAAAACGAAAATAAAAATAAAAATAAAATTGATAAAAAAAAATAAAAATAAATAAATAATAAAACATAGGAGAACAGATTAAAGTAAAGCCAAAAATCAATCCGGACGAAATTCGGTATTGACACCAGTGAATGACCTAACGCGTTACGAGCATTTACTGAAATTTAGGACGAACGCTATTAAAAATTCAGGACGAACGCTATTTCAGCTTATCACTTACAATTTGGGACGAGCGTTCGGTATAAGACCGAGCGCCACTCAAGACTTACGCTTTGGGTCGAGACCCATCACTGATTCAATATATTTGAAATAGGATTTTTCACAAATTATAATGGTGAATTTACATTTTTAACAATATGATTAAGTGTTTGAATATATATTTTCAGGCTTCTCAAATTCTCACACAGCACTCATGATGTCTACGTTTGGCCGAACGCTCAAACGCAAAGCTATATATATGAGGGCGTTCGTCCTCAAATAGAATCCTTTCCAAATGAAAGGGTTCAAGCTATTTTAAATAATTGAGAATACCGAACGGTCAAAGACCGTTTCGACAACGAACGTTCATTATCATAGACTTACGTATTCAATTTCAACTTACAGAATACACATTTTTCAGTATACACTTTCATACATCAATTTACTCTTATCATAGTACAAATCCATACTTTTTCATGCATCATCTCATCATACAGCTCATTTTTCAATTTAATCAAACCATAGAACATTTCATCATTTTCATACATCAATTCGGATCATAATCATATACCAAAAATTCAATATCCTAAATCATACTCAATAATTTCACAGAACATGCATCCAACACAGTACAACATCACAGAACAACCATGCAACACAGTAAACTCAAGAATTAAATTTTAATAAGCTTCCCTTACCCGGATTGGGATGATCTTTCAAAGAGTGAATGATCTTAACTCTTCCAAATATGGTTCTCTCTCAACGGTTCTCTTAATCTATCCAACTAAAAACTAGTCAAAAGAAAACGAAAAGGCTTAGTTTACACCCTCGCATGCAGCTGAATCTGGGTTTGCATGAAATCCAGAAACGAACGACTTAGGTTGGGAAACTTACCGGTTACAGAACTGGAAGTTGTTCGGTCTAAGATGAAGCTCACAGTGCAGGGGACGTTCCTACGGTGCTGAAACGTGAACGGAGTAAAGGTTGGTGAATTACAGTAGAGAGAAGGAGGAGAAAATGGAGGTTTTGAATTTCTGAGGAAGATGAAGATGCACGCAGAGAAGGAGAAGAGTGTTTCAAAAAAATCAATTCTCTTCCCAAGTCAAACGGACGTTCTCTCTTGCGTTGACACCTGGCTTCCACTACTGCATTCAGAACCTTCCGAATTGACACATGTCAGAGGGATTCAGAGAATGTGAGTGCACATTAATGGCACCGCACGTGGGGCGTGGGTGTAGTAATGGAAGCACAGTGGTGACTCAGCACTTTAATAAATGAGGCGTGACGCAATACACTTCAGATGTTATACAATCACAAGAAAGGTGAGGTCCCATACCTTTTTCCTATTTCTTTCCTTACTCCAAAATTCTACTTTCGTTTTGTATCTTTGTCTCCCAATTCCAGCATTTATACCACCACTCCCTCTCTCGGTGTTTCTCACTCCTTCATCCCAAACGACCATGGAATGCTCTTTTCTCTCATTCACCTTACAACCCTCCTTTTCGTCAGTCTGGGGTTTTAAAAACAAAACAAAACGGAGCATTACTGTCAATGCTTGAGACAATGCCGCGGTAAGTACGCACACACAGGTGGTGATGAAAACGGTATTGAACGAATTGGAAGGAGCAAAGAAGCAATAAGGAGCGAAACGAAAAAGATGCACCAAGAAGAACAACAAACAAATGGAAAACAAACAATAAATTGAACTTTAAGCGGGCAAGAACATAAAATAAATTGAAACCGGAAGATACAACAGTACCCCCAATGGCTATAGAAAAAATATGTATAGAAGGATTAAATACTAAAAAAATAACCTGTAAATCTTGATAGACCGTGTGAATGGATTGAATGATCGTGTTACAAATTTTAGCTACCTCATATCAATTCTATTTAAATATAAATTTTCTTGGTTTTTTATAATTTTAATAAAATAATCTATTTTTTCTTTTAAATAAATATTTATCTCTTTTATTTTTAATGAAGTAATATTTTCCTTTTTATTTAATATTTAAAAATAAAAAGTAACATTGATCAAAATCTTAAATAACATTGATGAAATTAAAAAATAAGTTTTTAAATGTAAAAGTTTTGAACCAATTGAATTACATATTTTAAAAAAATAATGTAAATGTCATCCTATTCAAAATGTGTAAAAAGAAATAATATGTTTGTTTATATTCAAGTTAGAAACCTTGTTAGTTTCATTTATCATTATTTTAAGATTACAATTTTTTATAATTTTATGTAGTATAACTATTTAAAATTATTTTACTTTTTGTTCTTATTATACATATTCTTTTATTTATGGTGTTTACGATAAGAATTAGAATTTTATATATATATATATATATATATATATATATATATATATATATATATATATATATATATATATATATATATATATATATATATATATATATATATATATAATAAAAGAAAATGTGCGAAAAGATTTTTTTTTTCTTTTTAAGCGTAAAAACTAACAAATAGAAATATTAAAAAATTGGTTTGAGTTATGTAATTTTTTATTACTAAAAAAGTATTGACTCTACACTATTTTTAATATATTTCTTTTAAGTTTATTAAAATGTTGTAATTTGTATATGTATAATAGAAGGAAAATTCACTAAATAATAAAAAAAAAACTTGTAAAAGTTGTAACATCCCAAAATACAGTAATTACCATAAATCAGAATTAATTACAATTAACAGTAAAACCATGCAGTCTTTTCATTAATAAGAAACGAGGTCCAAAAGCCGAACGGATTGGATACAAAAATAGCGAACGTAAAAACAGAAATAGAAATAAACTAGAACGAACGGTTTTACAAAATATTAAACCGAACGTCAAAACTAAAGCTAACATTTACCACCCTAATCTAAACGAGCGCTCTAGGGCTCGGCCTTGACTTCCACCTCGACAAGATTTTCTTCTTCAATGACGTCCTCCAGAGTGGCCTCACCTTCTGCTCACATCCACACGGATGATCATTGCAAGACAGGACGAACGTACATATACAATGGACAACACAAGGAAAACGAAAGGGTAAGCTTATATAATTTAATTCATACAATCAACATGTATATTTAACATTTCAATTCACACACACATGTAACTTAACATAGATCTATATATATATATATATATATATATATATATATATATCTATATATATATATATATATCTATATATATATATACTAGACAGACCGTCCGGACTGTATGAACCGTGTAGCTACAGGCGTCCTCGCACCCGAGTGGTGTAGTAACTGGGATACACTCAACAGCTGCCACTCGAGGTTAGTCCGTTCTTACGTCGCCCATGTTAACTTATGGACTAAGGACCTCCTGCCATTCCCACACATGAACTACTCTCCTCTAAGTGAAGATGAGTATCACGGAATATCAGGATGGACCATGCCAGCATTAGCATAACCACAGTCATACTTTACCAAATTCCAAAATCAACATGTATGAGACGTTCCTCCCTGGAACGCTCGTCCAAAATCCAATATCATAATATCGCTCTATATGGCGTTCACACTTTAAATTATCATAATTCATCATCTTTTACATATTTAGATTTAAGAGCATAAAATAACGAACGCTCAATCTACTGAAGAGTTATGACGAACGTCCAAATAAAGGCACTGGATGAACAGGAAAATATATATAACGAACGTGAATATCTATTTAGTCAGTTAAATGAACTGACTCGTATGAAGGTACCCTAATACTTAGAAAATTTTCATGACGACGACCTTGGACCAGATTTAATGTAAGAGGGAAGGTTAAGAATACTTAGGATTACCTTTGTAGAATTTTGCATATGGAGAACCGATGCCAGTAATTGCACGAACGTAAGGAACATGAATATTTTAACACTTGAACGGACGCTATTTCATTCAAGGGGTTATTCAATAATATGAGCGCTTGGTATAAGACCGAGCACCACTTATGGTGAACGCCAGGTAGATGACCGAGCACCATGGATAACGAACGCTTGGTATAAGACCTAGCGCAATACAGGACGAACGCTCAGTATAAGACAGAGCGCTATTTAGAACGAACGTTCGATATAAGACCGAACGTCACTTACTTCAATATATTTTAATTTAAGGTGTACGACCTCTCTATGCTGAGCCGAACGCTCAAACATAGTAATTCAAATGAGGACGCTCGTTCTCAAACCGAATTCTTCCCAAATGAAAGAATTCTACTCTAAGTCTTTTTCAGGGGAGCCGAACGGTATAAGACCGTACGATAACGAGCGTAATTTATCATAGAGAGTAATTTAAGATTCAAATTGTTCTTCTATCCTAACTCGATATTTCTCATATAATTCATACTTTATAGTTTCATATCAATATCAATTTTCCAGACTTTATACATATCATATTAATCCTTCATAATCATACGTATCAAACATGATCATACATCACAGCCAACATATACTCTTATTCATTCAGTTCATCATCAATCATACATTTACACTCATAATATACACATACATTCATTCGTTCATCAACAGGCATGTATTATCTTCAATCATACAACAAAATATGAATTAAATACATAAGCTTCCCTTACCCGGATCAATATGTGAAACGTCCTAAAGCAAGGGTATGGTGCGTCCTCTAACAGCGTTCTACTCCAAGATTCACTTACTAACTTTCACTTAATCTATACACCAAAAATCAAAAATAACTCAGATTTCACCCATGCATGAACCCAGAACCTGGTTTCGCATGAAACCTAATAGACGAACGACTGGAGGAGAGGACTTACCATCTTAGATCCTAATTCTGTTTGGTACAGAATAACGCTCACGTCTCAGGGAACGTCCTCACGGTTCTGAAACGTGATCGGAGAAGAAGCGTGAGAATTACAGTAGAGAGAAGGTGAAGGTTCTAGAGACAAGGTGGAGAAAATGGGGTTTGAGTTCTGAGGAAGAAGAAGAGTGCGTGCAGGTGAGAGAGAGTTTTTCAAAACTCAGTTTTGTTAATTTCCACGCCCAAACGAACGAGCGTCTCCTCTACTGACACCTGCACTCCCACTTCTGATTTCAGAAACTTCTATCGTGACACGTGGCGCTCGTGCATGCAGTGCAAAGTGCGTTTTTAATGCACTGAACCATGAACGTGGGTGCTTTAACTTGATGTGACAGAAATTATCATTGCTAATTATTTAGGTTCTTACATTCTCCCTAACTACAAAAATTTTCGTCCTCGAAAATTAGAAACTTACCCGTAAATAAGTGGGGATACAAGTTCCTCATAGCATCCTCCACTTCCCATGTTGAATCGCCAGTCTTCGCGTCCCACACCATTTTAATTAGACGAACGTCCTTTCCTTTGTATAGCTTGGTGCGGCTGTCTTCTATACGGACTGGTTGCAACTCCAGCGTTCGTCTGGACTAAGCTGAACGTCCTCCAACTCCAGTACGTGTGATGGGTTCGGTATATACTTCCGAAGTTGGGAAACGTGGAAGACTGGGTGTAGATTTGATAGTTGAGGAGGCAAGGCAAGTTCATAAGCTACTGGTCCAATCTTCTTCAAAATCTGGTACGGTCCTATGAACTTGGGAGATAGTTTCTTTGGACGAATGACTCTGCCTACTCCAGTGATCGGATTGAGTCTTAAGAAGACATGGTCTCCTGCAGCGAACTCCAAAGGTCTTCTTCGTCTATCGGCATAGGACTTCTGTCTGCTCAGGGACGTCTTCAATCTCTCTTGGATTAATTTCACTTTCTCGGTTGTTTGCTGGATGAGCTCAGGTCCGGTCAGTACGTGTTCCCCTTCTTGAAACCAACAAAGTGGCGTTCGGCATTTTCTCCCATAAAGAGCTTCAAACGGCGCCATCCCAATGCTAGCCTGAAAGCTGTTGTTGTACGTGAATTCCACTATCGGCAAAATTTCATCCCATGCGCCTAAGTGATCTAGGACGCACGTCCTCAGTAAATCTTCCAGCGTCTGGATTGTTCGCTCAGACTGGCCGTCCGTTTGAGGGTGATAAGCCGAACTCATCTGCAACTTGCTTCCCAATTCGCCTTGTAAAGATTGCCAAAACCGAGATGTGAATCTCGTGTCTCGGTCAGAAATTATGCTTGAAGGGACTCCATGTAGACGAACGATCTCCTTGATATACAACTTAGCTAAATTTGTCATTGACATCTTTAAGTTAACGGCCAGGAAGTGGGCGCTTTTTGTTAGCCTATCCACGATCACCCAAATTGAGTCATGATTCCTGACCGTGCGTGGTAGATGAGTTACGAAGTCCATGGAGATGCTGTCCCACTTCCATTCTGGAATCTCCAACTGCTGCAGTAGGCCGCCAGGTCTTTGGTGTACTGCCTTCGCTCGTTGACAAGTTAAGCATGATGCTACAAAACGAGCGACATCGCTCTTCATTCCAGGCCACCAGAATGATTTCCGGAGGTCTTGATACATCTTAGTCATGCCAGGGTGCATGCTAAGACGACTATGATGACCTTCCTCCAGAATAATTCTTTTCAGCTCGCCATCGTTGGGAACGCACGTCCGACCCATGTATCGTAATAGGCCGTCCGTTCCAGTGTTGAAATGTTGTGCCTGATCCGTACCGAGCGCTCTTAAAATCTTTACCAAGTCCTCGTCCTCGCGTTGCTTCATCCTGATACGATCAAAGATGTTGCTGGATATTCTAAGGTTACAACACTTAATACTGTTCGGCTTCAACTCAAATTGTAACCTTAAATCTCTAAAGCTTTCCACCAGGCTGAGTTCCTTCACCATCATAACCGAGACGTGAACTGCTTTCCTGCTTAGGGCGTCCGCTACTACATTCGCTTTTCCCGGATGATACAGCAGTTCAAAGTCATAGTCTTTCAAAAATTCTAACCAACGCCTCTGCCTCATGTTCAACTCCTTCTGATCAAATAAATATTTGAGGCTCTTGTGATCACTGAAGACTTGGAATGTAGACCCGTACAAGTAATGCCTCCAAATATTCAATGCAAAAACGACCGCTGCCAACTCCAGGTCGTGCGTTGGGTAATTCTTCTCATGAATCTTCAGTTGACGAGACGCGTACGCTACAGCCCGCTTCTCTTGCATAAGCACACATCCCAACCCTTGGTGAGACGCGTCGCAGTAAACTTCAAAGGGCTTGGACGTGTCTGGAATAATCAGAACTGGAGCGCTCGTCAATTTCACTTTCAGCTCCTGAAAACGCTCCTCACATAGATCAGTCCAGGCGAACGGTTGATCCTTCCTAGTCAACTGAGTTAGCGGAGCTACTATCTTAGCAAATCCTTCAATAAAACGCCTATAGTAGCCCGCGAGTCCCATAAAGCTACGAACCTCAGTGACCGAACGCGGATTCTTCCAATCCAACACCGCTCGTACTTTAGCTGGATCTACCGAGATGCCTTCAGCCGACACTACATGTCCCAAAAATTGCACCTCCTTCATCCAGAATTCACACTTGGACAGCTTTGCATATAACTCCTTTTCCCTCAACACGGTTAGTACTGCCCGCAAGTGTTCTTCATGTTCGGCTTTCGTCTTGGAGTAGATGAGAATATCATCTATGAAGACGACCACAAACTTGTCCAAATAAGGTCTGAATATCCGATTCATATAATCCATGAAGATTGCTGGTGCGTTCGTCACACCGAACGGCATCACTACATACTCGTAGTGTCCGTAACGAGATCTGAAAGCAGTCTTTTGGATGTCGTCCTCCTTCACTCTGATTTGATGATATCCAGACCGCAAGTCAATCTTAGAAAATATCGTTGCCCCATGTAGTTGGTCCAGCAAATCGTCTATCCTTGGCAACGGGTACTTATTCTTGATGGTCAGCTTGTTCAATTGTCTGTAATCAATGCATAACCGAGAGCTGCCATCTTTCTTCTTCACTAAGAGCACAGGCGCTCCCCATGGTGATACGCTCGGCCTGATAAATTGCTTATCCATCAGCTCTTCAATCTGTTTCTTAAGTTCAACCAACTCTGCAGGCGCCATTCGGTATGGTTGAACGGAGATGGGGGCTGCTGTCGTCACCAAGTCAATGGTGAATTCAACTTCACGAGTAGGAGGTAGTCCAGGTATTTCTTCTGGAAAAACGTCCGGAAACTCGTCCACAACCGAACGCCCATTATTGTCACTAATAGACGATCGTTCTTTTACCAATCCTCCGAATTCCTTATCTTCATGCGTCATAATCAGGAAACAGCTGGCGCCCTCCATAATGTCTTCTTTTAGTTGGCCGAGCGTTACTGACACTTCCTCTTCTTCTTCATCCGGAAAGATTAACTCCTTCGCCCCACAATCTATAAGAATGCGATTGGCAGCCAACCAATCCATTCCTAAAATCACTTCTAAATCCTTTAAAGGCAAACAGATTAAATTCACCTTATAACTACGCCCTTCAACCACAATAGGACATCTAATGCACACACAGTAGGCGTCCTAATCTCTCCAGCCGCCGGGGTTGACACCACTAGGTCAAACTGCATATCTCTCTCAACTACTCCCAATTTCTCAACACACGCCTTCGAGATGAAGGAGTGAGTCATCCCCCGAATCAAACAGCACTCGACATGGCATTCCATACAGCAAGCATTCACCAGTTATAAGATTACCTGAACTTGCTGCCTCAGCGCCAGTTATAGCATATACCCGTCCAACTGCTTGAGCTCGTCCACCTCTCGGCTGATTCCTTCCAGTATTTGGTGGCCTCATCACTGCTCGTCCACCCATGTTGCACTCGTTCTCCAAGTGCCCATTCCGCCCACAACGGTTGCAGTGTTTTCCTCCCATCAGTTGAGGACATGACGAACGGTAGTGTGGTCCTCCACACTGGAAACCAGTAACGTTTCCATGCTGCCCAGACTGTCCGGCAGAAACTAAAGCTTGAGACCCGCTCGTGTTGGCTGGTTGATTTGGACGAGCATACGGAATTCTTCTTTGATTAACATTGCCTCTGGAGACGATCGGTCCCCTCACTGCTTGTTGTTGTTTCTTGTGTCGTTCCGCTTCTGCCATATTCTTCTCCAAAACCTTGGCCCTCTCAACCATGGCAGGGAACGTCCGTATACATAAACTGGAGATTAAAACCTTTAAGTCACTCCGCAGTCCGTTCTCAAACTTCCGGCACTGCCACTCTTCACTGGTGGCCATAGTATTGAACCTGACGAGATGTTTGAATTTGTTGGTGTATTCAGAAACGGACATCCCGCCTTGAACGAGTTGCAGAAACTCCACTTCTTTAGCAAAACGGACGTTGTCAGGGAAGTATTCCTCATAAAATTTGCTCCTGAATACTTCCCACGTAATGGGATTTTGGGCGTCCGTTAAGATTGCTCTCATGCTCGCCCACCAGTTGCTAGCTTCTCCAGTCAACAGGTACTCTGTGAACGCCAACCTGTTCTTGTCCGGGCATCTTTTGGCGTTAAAGATTCTTTCCATGTCCCTCAGCCACTGATCTGCCTCATCAGGGAGGCATTTTCCGCTGAACTTTGCCGGATGGTGTTGCAAAAAGCTCTCCAAACTCCACTCGGTTGATTGAGCAGCGTTGGAAGAGGACGCTCCTGGCGTGCCTCTGGTGGCAGCAATGATCTCCATTAGTTGCCGCTGAGTCGCCTCAGAATTAGCGCGAGCGGCCTCTAAACTTTGTAATGCAGCAGCGTTCTGCTCCATCAAAACTGTATTTTGCTGCTGTAGCCTATCTATCACCGTTTCCAACAACCTAGTGTGGTTGGGTGCATCAGATTCATTGGGCTGTGGTGGAGGAGGGAGTCTAGGCGCCATTAGTTCTCCGGATCAGAGAAAACGAGCGTTAGAATGTTCAAGAGTTAAAAACAATAACTCACCAAACATACAATAAGCACACAGCAAAAACACAGTGCACTCATAATCTACAGTGTCCTTTTAATAGAACAAAACTGCTCTGATACCACTAATGTAACATCCCAAAATACAGTAATTACCATAAATCAGAATTAATTACAATTAACAGTAAAACCATGCAGTCTTTTCATTAATAAGAAACGAGGTCCAAAAGCCGAACGGATTGGATACAAAAATAACGAACGTAAAAACAGAAATAGGAATAAACTAGAACGAACGGTTTTACAAAATATTAAACCGAACGTCAAAACTAAAGCTAACATTTACCACCCTAATCTAAACGAGCGCTCTAGGGCTCGGCCTTGACTTCCACCTCGACAAGATTTTCTTCTTCAATGACGTCCTCCAGAGTGGCCTCACCTTCTGCTCACATCCACACGGATGATCATTGCAAGACAGGACGAACGTACATATACAATGGACAACACAAGGAAAACGAAAGGGTAAGCTTATATAATTTAATTCATACAATCAACATGTATATTTAACATTTCAATTCACACACACATGTAACTTAACATAGATCTATATATCTATATATCTATATATCTATATATATCTATATATATATATATATATATATATATATATATACTAGACAGACCGTCCGGACTATATGAACCGTGTAGCTACAGGCGTCCTCGCACCCGAGTGGTGTAGTAACTGGGATACACTCAACAGCTGCCACTCGAGGTTAGTCCGTTCTTACGTCGCCCATGTTAACTTATGGACTAAGGACCTCCTGCCATTCCCACACATGAACTACTCTCCTCTAAGTGAAGATGAGTATCACGGAATATCAGGATGGACCATGCCAGCATTAGCATAACCACAGTCATACTTTACCAAATTCCAAAATCAACATGTATGAGACGTTCCTCCCTGGAACGCTCGTCCAAAATCCAATATCATAATATCGCTCTATATGGCGTTCACACTTTAAATTATCATAATTCATCATCTTTTACATCTTTATATTTAAGAGCATAAAATAACGAACGCTCAATCTACTGAAGAGTTATGACGAACGTCCAAATAAAGGCACTGGATGAACAGGAAAATATATATAACGAACGTGAATATCTATTTAGTCAGTTAAATGAACTGACTCGTATGAAGGTACCCTAATACTTAGAAAATTTTCATGACGACGACCTTGGACCAGATTTAATGTAAGAGGGAAGGTTAAGAATACTTAGGATTACCTTTGTAGAATTTTGCATATGGAGAACCGATGCCAGTAATTGCACGAACGTAAGGAACATGAATATTTTAACACTTGAACGGACGCTATTTCATTCAAGGGGTTATTCAATAATATGAGCGCTTGGTATAAGACCGAGCACCACTTATGGTGAACGCCAGGTAGATGACCGAGCACCATGGATAACGAACGCTTGGTATAAGACCTAGCGCAATACAGGACGAACGCTCAGTATAAGACAGAGCGCTATTTAGAACGAACGTTCGATATAAGACCGAACGTCACTTACTTCAATATATTTTAATTTAAGGTGTACGACCTCTCTATGCTGAGCCGAACGCTCAAACATAGTAATTCAAATGAGGACGCTCGTTCTCAAACCGAATTCTTCCCAAATGAAAGAATTCTACTCTAAGTCTTTTTCAGGGGAGCCGAACGGTATAAGACCGTACGATAACGAGCGTAATTTATCATAGAGAGTAATTTAAGATTCAAATTGTTCTTCTATCCTAACTCGATATTTCTCATATAATTCATACTTTATAGTTTCATATCAATATCAATTTTCCAGACTTTATACATATCATATTAATCCTTCATAATCATACGTATCAAACATGATCATACATCACAGCCAACATATACTCTTATTCATTCAGTTCATCATCAATCATACATTTACACTCATAATATACACATACATTCATTCGTTCATCAACAGGCATGTATTATCTTCAATCATACAACAAAATATGAATTAAATACATAAGCTTCCCTTACCCGGATCAATATGTGAAACGTCCTAAAGCAAGGGTATGGTGCGTCCTCTAACAGCGTTCTACTCCAAGATTCACTTACTAACTTTCACTTAATCTATACACCAAAAATCAAAAATAACTCAGATTTCACCCATGCATGAACCCAGAACCTGGTTTCGCATGAAACCTAATAGACGAACGACTGGAGGAGAGGACTTACCATCTTAGATCCTAATTCTGTTTGGTACAGAATAACGCTCACGTCTCAGGGAACGTCCTCACGGTTCTGAAACGTGATCGGAGAAGAAGCGTGAGAATTACAGTAGAGAGAAGGTGAAGGTTCTAGAGACAAGGTGGAGAAAATGGGGTTTGAGTTCTGAGGAAGAAGAAGAGTGCGTGCAGGTGAGAGAGAGTTTTTCAAAACTCAGTTTTGTTAATTTCCACGCCCAAACGAACGAGCGTCTCCTCTGCTGACACCTGCACTCCCACTTCTGATTTCAGAAACTTCTATCGTGACATGTGGCGCTCGTGCATGCAGTGCAAAGTGCGTTTTTAATGCACTGAACCATGAACGTGGGTGCTTTAACTTGATGTGACAGAAATTATCATTGCTAATTATTTAGGTTCTTACAAAAGTTATTACTTTCAATTAGTTTTTACCAATAAAAATATTAAAAATGAATGTATAACAAACTACTTTATTCTCACATTTGTTATCTCTGAATATCTTTATTATATATCTATTAGCTTTTTAATGATTTTTATTTTGAAAGATAATCACATTTTTTAAGAGATTTTACTTGTCAAAGTATTTCAAACTTGTTACGTTAATTTTAGACAAGATTATAAAATAAATATTATACTACAAGTATCTTACAATTCTTAATTATTTTGTTTATTAATTTTTATTTCTTATGAAAGTGAAAGTATGAAACTTGAAAGAAATTATAGAGAAAAAAAAGAGAACAGTTCTGTAAATAGTCACATACTTTTGTCCATTCGTGATTTTTTGTTGACAATAGATACAACAAAATAGAATATAAAAATTTAAACAAAACTTCAAATATTTCAAACCTACTTAACAAATAAAAATATACTATAATATCTTAATTCTTCCTTGTATTGAATAGACATTTTTCTTTTCAGAATTATCAAAATATATTTAATTTAATTCTCAATTTTATTTGAGTGGTAACTTAATATACCAATTACTGTGAAGTCTCGGAAATTTAAACCATGATTACTGTCAAATCTGTCATTATTTCACTGCTGAGTCACCTGACTGCTTCCATAAATGCAACGCGCCACACGTTCAGTGCATTAAAAACGCACTAAACGCTGCATGCAAGAGCGCCACTTGTCACGTAGAAGTTTCGGAAGTCAGAAGTGAGAGTGCAGGTGTCAGCAGAGGAGACGCTCGTTCGTTTGGGCGTGGAAATTAACAAAACTGAGTTTCGAAAAACGCTCTCTCACCTGCACGCACTCTTCTTCTTCCTCAGAACCAAACTCTTCATTTTCTCCAACTTCTCTCTAGAACCAGTTCACTTTCTCTCTACTGTAACTCATCACCTTCTTCTCCGATCACGTTTCAGAACCGTAGAAACGTTCCTGGAGACGTGAGCGTCATTCTGATCCGAACAGAATTTGGAACGGAACTGGTAAGTCCTCATTGCTAAAGCTTTCGTCCTTTTGGTTTCATGCGAACCCTAGTTCTGGTTGCATGCATGGGTTCTAGGTCTGAGTTATTCCGATTTCTGGTGTTTTAGATTAAGTGGAAACTGTTGAGCGAAACCGAGGGTAGGAAGTTGTTAGAGGAAGCACTAAATCTTGCTCTTTGGGAATACACTGCTATCTAGGTAAGGGAAGCTTATATGTTTAATTTATACTTGTGTGTTGTATGAAAGAATGTTATGAAGATATGTATGTGGGCTGTTTGAGTATGCATGAACGAATACTGATTGTATGGATGAATATGAATTCTTATTTGGTTGATCCGCATGTTGGTTTGATATGTATGGAAGATGGATGATTAATGTAATATATGAGTTATTAATGTGATAAATTCTATAAGATCTGTAGATTAATATTGGATATGAAGTTATGAAGTATGAATCGTATGAAAAATGAAAAGTTAAGATAGTTGGAAAAATCTGAATATGATAATTCTCTCTATGATAAATTACGTTCGTCATCGTACGGTCTTATACCGTTCGGTTTCTCTGACAAAGACTTAGAGTAGAATTCTTTCATTTGGAAAGAGTTCGGTTTGAGAACGAGCGCCTTCATTGAATTACTATGCTTGAGCGTTCGGCTCAGCCTAGAGTTGTAGTATGCTTTAAATTAAATAATATGGAATTAAGAAACGTTCGGTCTTATACCAAGCGTTCGTCCTAAAATAACGTTCGGTCTGATACCGAACGTTCGTCCTAAATAGCGTTCGGTCTGATACCGAACGTTCGTCCTAAATAGCGTTCGGTCTGATACCGAACGTTCGTCCTAAATAGCGTTCGGTCTGATACCGAACGTTCGTCCTAAATAGCGTTCGGTCTTATGTCGAACGTTCGTCCTGAGTAGCACTCGACCTTCTACCAAGCGTTCGTCGAAATTGATGCTCGGTCATTTACCTAGCTTTCGTCATAGTCAGTGCTCGGTCACATACTAAGTACTCGTATTATTGAACAACCACTTGGATAAAATAGCGTTCGTTCAAGTATTTGAATATTCACCTTCTTACGTTCGTTCTAATACTAGTATCGGTCTTCCATGTACAAATTCCTTCAAAGAAAATTTCTAAGTATTATTAACCATCCTTCCTATATTGAATCTGGTTCAAGATCTTTATTATGAAATTTTCTAAGTATCAGTACTCCTTCAAATTGAGTCGTTTCATTTAACTGACCAAACAGAGAGTCACGTTCGTCCATCCAGTACTTATTTTAGACGTTCGTCCTTTTATGCTCTTAAAGTTAAATATGAGAATGATGATAAATTATAAGATCTTACCATGCGAACACTATATTGAGTGATTCTATGAGTATGGGATTTGAACGAGCGTTCCATGGAGGAACGTCTCTTATATATATTTGAATGTTAAATTTGGTAAAGTATGACTGTGGATAAGCTAAGCCAGGCTTGGTCCATCCTGATATTCCGTGACACTCATTCTCAAGTAGAGAGGAGTAGTTCATGTGTGGGAATGGCAGGAGGTCCTTAGTCCATAAGTTAACATGGGCGACGTAAGAACGGACTAACCTCGAGTGGCAGCTGATTAGGTATATCCCGGCTACTACACCACTCGGGTGCGAGGACGCTTGTAGCTACACAGATCATACAGTCCGGACGGTCGTCATAAATATATATATATATATATATATATATATATATATATATATATATATATATATATATATATATATAGTCATATAATGTTACATGAGTGCTTGCGTGGAATGATATGTTTATTTTATATGTTGATGTATAATTTAAATTATATAAGCTTACCCTTTCGTTTCCTTGTGTTGTCGCCTTGTATATGTACGTTCGTCCTGTCATTGCAATGATCATCCGTGTGGATGTGAGCAGATGGAGGTGCGTCACTTGAAGAAGTGCTAGAAGAAGAAATTTTGGAAGACGCTAACCTGGTGGATGTAGAAGTTAAAGCCGAGCCTTAGAGCGCTCGCGAGTGTTTGTAGTTAGTTTTATTTATGTTATTTTGAACGTTCGGTTATAGTTTTGTAAGACCGTTCGTCCCTGAACTCTTGCTTGTATAAGCGTTCGTTATTTCTTTATGATTATGCCGTTCGGCAATTAGACGCTAGTTCAGATTTTGTAAGACTGCACTGTTTTATATATGATTAATGTAATTAATTCTGATTATGGTAATTACTATATGTTGGGATGTTACATTAGTGGTATCAGAGCAGTTTTGTCCTTTTAAGGAACACTGTAGGTTATGAGTGCACTACGTTTTTGCTGTGTGCTTATTATGTGTTAATGAGTTATTGTTTTAACTCTTGAACATTACTAACGCTCGTTTTTCTCTGATCCAGAGAACTAATGGCGCCTAGACTTCCTCCTCCTCCTCAACCGAATGAGTCCGATACGTCCAGCAACACTAGGTTGTTGGAAACCGTGGTTGAAAGGCTGCATCAACAAAACACAACTTTACTGGAACAGAACGCCACTCTGATGCAGCAAAACCAGGCCGCTATTCAGAGTTTGGAGGCCTCTCGTGCCAATTCTGAGACGACGCAAAGACAATTAATGGAGATCTTAGCTGCTACAAGACACACCCCGGGAGCGTCTTCTTCCAACGCTGCCCCGCCTGCAGCTGAATGGAGTTTGGAGAGTTTCCTCCAACATCATCCGGCTAAATTCAGTGGAAAATGCCTTCCTGATGAGGCGGACCAGTGGCTGAGAGACATGGAGCGTATTTACGATGCTAAGAGGTGTCCAGATGAGAGCCGCTTGGCTTTTACAGAGTACTTGTTGACTGGTGAAGCTAGCCACTGGTGGACGAGTATGAAAGCCATCTTAACGGACGGTCAGAATCCCATCACCTGGGCGGTCTTCAGAGGCAAATTTTATGAGGAGTACTTCCCAGATAGCGTTCGTTACGCTAAGGAAGTTGAGTTTCTTCAACTGTCACAAGGGGCAAAGTCAGTGTTGGAGTATACCAACACCTTTAAACATCTTCTGAGGTTCAACACGATGGCCACCAGTGAGGAGTGGCAGTGCAGGAAATTTGAGAATGGGCTGAGGAGTGACCTGAAAGTATTGATCTCAAGTTTATGTATCCGGTCGTTTCCTGCTATGGTTGAGCGAGCCAAGGTTTTGGAGAAGAATATGGCAGAGGCGGAACGGTTGAAGAGGCAGCAACAGGTGAGTAGGGGACCGATCGTGTCCAGAGGAGGAACTGTTCAGAGGAGACCTCCATACGCTCGTCCAAACCAGCCTTCTCAGACGAGCGGATCTCAAGCAGTAGTCCCTGTCGGACAGTCTGGACAGGGAAGTGTGGTTTGTTTCCGGTGCGGAGGACCGCATTATAGGTCTTCGTGCCCTCAGTTAGTGGGAGGAAAGCACTGCAACCGTTGCGGAAGGAATGGGCACTTGGATCACGAGTGCAATATGAGTGGGCGAGCAGTAATGAGACCACCGACCGCTGGAAGGAATCAGCCAAGGGGTGGACGAGCCCAAGCGAGTGGGCGAGTGTATGCTATAACGAGCGCTGAGGCAGCGAGCTAAGGTAATCTTATAATTGGTGAATGCATGCTGTTTGGTAGACCGTGTTGTGCTTTGTATGATTCGGGGGCAACGCACTCCTTCATCTCGAAGGCGTGTGTTGAAAAGCTGGGATTAGAAGTGAGCGAGATGCAGTTTGATCTGGTGGTGTCTACACCAGCAGCGGGTGAGGTTAGGACTTCCACTATGTGCGTCAAGTGTCCCATAGAAGTGGAAGGGCGTAAGTTCAAGGTTAGCCTTATCTGCTTACCTCTTCAAGGGTTGGAGGTGATTTTAGGAATGGATTGGTTGGCTGCCAATCGCATTCTTATTGATTGTGGAGCGAAGGAATTAATCTTCCCTGGTGAAGAAGAAGAAGTTCTTTCAGTGACGCTCGGCCAACTAAAAGAAGACATTATGGAAGGCGCCAGCTGTTTTCTCATTATGACGCATGAAGATGGAGAAGTTGGGAATGCGAATTTAGGACGATCGTCCACTAGTGACAGCAATGGACGATCGGTTGTGAAAGAATTTGCGGACGTTTTCCCGGAAGAGATACCTGGACTTCCCCCTCGTCGTGAAGTGGAGTTTACCATTGATTTGGTGACGACAGCGGCTCCTATCTCGGTTCAGCCATATCGAATGTCGTCTGCTGAGTTAGCTGAACTCAAGGAGCAAATTGAAGAGTTGATAGAGAAGAAATTCATTAGGCCGAGCGTATCACCCTGGGGAGCGCCCGTGCTGTTAGTAAGGAAGAAGGATGGCAGCTCTCGGTTATGTATAGACTACAGGCAATTGAATAAGCTGACCATCAAGAACAAATACCCATTGCCAAGGATAGATGACCTGCTGGATCAGTTGCATGGGGCTGTAGTGTTCTCAAAGATAGATTTGAGATCCGGGTATCATCAAATCAGGGTTAAGGAGGACGACATCCAGAAGACAACATTCAGGTCTCGCTATGGGCATTATGAATATGTGGTGATGCCTTTTGGAGTAACGAACGCTCCAGCCGTGTTCATGGAATATATGAACCGCATATTCAGGCCTTATTTGGATAAGTTTGTGGTCGTCTTCATAGATGATATTCTCATCTATTCCAAGAACGAAGACGAGCATGAAGAACATCTTAGACTTGTACTTGGAGTGTTACGGGAGAAGGAGCTATATGCCAAGTTGTCTAAGTGTGAATTCTGGATGAAGGAGATTCAGTTTTTGGGTCATGTGGTGTCGGCTGGAGGCATCTCGGTAGATCCAGCGAAAGTGCGAGCGGTACTGGAATGGGAGAGTCCGCGTTCGGTCACTGAGGTACGTAGTTTTGTTGGACTGGCGGGCTACTACAGACGTTTCATTGAGGGTTTTGCTAAGATAGTGGCGCCGCTAACTCAGTTGACTCGTAAAGACCAGCCGTTCGCCTGGACCGATCGTTGTGAGGCCAGTTTCCAGGAGTTGAAAGTGAAATTGACGAGCGCTCCAGTGTTAGTTATTCCAGACGCGTCTAAACCTTTCGAAGTATATTGCGACGCCTCTCACCAAGGTTTGGGTTGTGTTTTGATGCAAGAGAAGCGAGCGGTGGCTTATGCGTCTCGTCAGTTGAGGATTCACGAAAGGAATTACCCAACGCACGACCTGGAGTTGGCAGCGGTCGTTTTTGCGCTGAAGATTTGGAGACATTTCTTGTACGGATCCACGTTCCAAGTCTTCAGTGATCACAAGAGCCTCAAATATTTATTTGATCAGAAGGAGTTGAACATGAGGCAGAGGCATTGGCTAGAATTTCTGAAAGATTATGATTTTGAGCTGCTGTATCACCCTGGGAAAGCTAACGTGGTAGCGGACGCTCTTAGCAGAAAGGTGGTGCATGTGTCGTCCATGATGGTGCGCGAGTTGAGCTTAGTAGAGAGTTTCAGAGATCTAAGGTTACAGTTTGAGTTAGAACCGAGCAGCATCAAGTGCTGTAACCTTAGAATATCTAGCGATGTGTTTGATCGAATTAGAGTGAAGCAACGTGAGGATGAGGAGCTGGTGAAGATTTTGAGCGCGCTCGGTTCGGATCAAGCTAAGGGGTTCAATACGGGAACGGATGGCATGTTGCGTTATCTGGGTAGGACGTGCGTTCCAGATGATGGCGAGCTGAAAAGAATTATTCTGGAGGAAGGTCATCACAGCCGTCTTAGCATGCACCCTGGCATGACTAAGATGTATCAAGATCTCCGGAAATCATTTTGGTGGCCTGGAATGAAGAGCGATGTCGCTCGTTTTGTGGCATCTTGTCTAACCTGTCAACGAGCGAAGGCGGAACACCAAAGACCTGGCGGCCTACTGCAGCAATTGGAAATTCCCGAATGGAAGTGGGATAGCATATCCATGGATTTCGTGACCCATCTACCACGTACGGTCAGAAATCATGACTCGATTTGGGTGATTGTGGACAGACTAACGAAGAGCGCCCACTTCCTGGCCGTGAACTTGAAGATGTCGATGACGAATCTGGCTAAGTTGTATATTAAGGAGATCGTTCGTCTGCATGGAGTGCCTTCAAGCATAGTTTCTGACCGAGACACGAGATTCACATCTCGGTTTTGGCAATCTCTACAAGGTGAGTTAGGGAGCAGACTACAAATGAGTTCAGCGTATCATCCACAAACGGACGGCCAGTCTGAAAGAACTATCCAGACGTTAGAAGACTTGCTGAGGACGTGCGTCCTAGATCACATGGGCGCATGGGATGAAGTCTTGCCACTGGTGGAGTTCACGTATAACAACAGTTTCCAAGCGAGCATTGGAATGGCACCGTTTGAAGCACTTTATGGGAGAAAATGTCGAACGCCACTTTGTTGGTTCAAGGAAGGAGAGAACGTGCTAACTGGACCCGAGCTTATCCAGCAAACGACCGAGAAAGTCAAGCAAATTCAGGAGAGGTTGAAGACGTCTTTGAGCAGGCAGAAATCTTATGCTGATAAGAGGAGAAGACCGTTGGAGTTCGCTGCTGGAGATCATGTGTTCCTTCGACTCAACCCAATCACTGGTGTAGGCCGAGCCGTTCGTCCAAAGAAGCTGTCTCCCAAATTCATTGGACCATACCAGATTCTGAGGAAGATCGGACCAGTAGCGTACGAGCTTGCATTGCCGCCTCAACTATCAAACCTTCACCCAGTTTTCCACGTTTCTCAACTTCGGAAGTATATAGCGAATCCATCACATGTACTGGAGTTGGAGGACGTCCAGCTTCGTCCAGACCGAACGGTGGAGCTGCATCCAGTCCGTATAGAAGATAGCCGCACCAAGTACTATAAAGGCAAGGACGTTCGTTTGGTGAAGATGGTGTGGGACGCTAAGACTGGTGATTCAACGTGGGAAGTTGAGAGTGCCATGAAGGACTTATACCCTAATCTATTTCCGGGTGAGTCTTTAATTTTCGAGGTCGAAAATTTTTGTAGATAGGTGGAATGTGAAGTCTCAGAAATTTAAACCATGATTACTGTCAAATCTGTCATTATTTCACTGCTGAGTCACCTGACTGCTTCCATAAATGCAACGCGCCACACGTTCAGTGCATTAAAAACGCACTAAACGCTGCATGCAAGAGCGCCACTTGTCACGTAGAAGTTTCGGAAGTCAGAAGTGAGAGTGCAGGTGTCAGCAGAGGAGACGCTCGTTCGTTTGGGCGTGGAAATTAACAAAACTGAGTTTCGAAAAACGCTCTCTCACCTGCACGCACTCTTCTTCTTCCTCAGAACCAAACTCTTCATTTTCTCCAACTTCTCTCTAGAACCAGTTCACTTTCTCTCTACTATAACTCATCACCTTCTTCTCCGATCACGTTTCAGAACCGTAGAAACGTTCCTGGAGACGTGAGCGTCATTCTGATCCGAACAGAATTTGGAACGGAACTGGTAAGTCCTCATTGCTAAAGCTTTCGTCCTTTTGGTTTCATGCGAACCCTAGTTCTGGTTGCATGCATGGGTTCTAGGTCTGAGTTATTCCGATTTCTGGTGTTTTAGATTAAGTGGAAACTGTTGAGCGAAACCGAGGGTAGGAAGTTGTTAGAGGAAGCACTAAATCTTGCTCTTTGGGAATACACTGCTATCCAGGTAAGGGAAGCTTATATGTTTAATTTATACTTGTGTGTTGTATGAAAGAATGTTATGAAGATATGTATGTGGGCTGTTTGAGTATGCATGAACGAATACTGATTGTATGGATGAATATGAATTCTTATTTGGTTGATCCGCATGTTGGTTTGATATGTATGGAAGATGGATGATTAATGTAATATATGAGTTATTAATGTGATAAATTCTATAAGATCTGTAGATTAATATTGGATATGAAGTTATGAAGTATGAATCGTATGAAAAATGAAAAGTTAAGATAGTTGGAAAAATCTAAATATGATAATTCTCTCTATGATAAATTACGTTCGTCATCGTACGGTCTTATACCGTTCGGTTTCTCTGACAAAGACTTAGAGTAGAATTCTTTCATTTGGAAAGAGTTCGGTTTGAGAACGAGCGCCTTCATTGAATTACTATGCTTGAGCGTTCGGCTCAGCCTAGAGTTGTAGTATGCTTTAAATTAAATAATATGGAATTAAGAAACGTTCGGTCTTATACCAAGCGTTCGTCCTAAAATAACGTTCGGTCTGATACCGAACGTTCGTCCTAAATAGCGTTCGGTCTGATACCGAACGTTCGTCCTAAATAGCGTTCGGTCTGATACCGAACGTTCGTCCTAAATAGCGTTCGGTCTGATACCGAACGTTCGTCCTAAATAGCGTTCGGTCTTATGTCGAACGTTCGTCCTGAGTAGCACTCGACCTTCTACCAAGCGTTCGTCGAAATTGATGCTCGGTCATTTACCTAGCTTTCGTCATAGTCAGTGCTCGGTCACATACTAAGTACTCGTATTATTGAACAACCACTTGGATAAAATAGCGTTCGTTCAAGTATTTGAATATTCACCTTCTTACGTTCGTTCTAATACTAGTATCGGTCTTCCATGTACAAATTCCTTCAAAGAAAATTTCTAAGTATTATTAACCATCCTTCCTATATTGAATCTGGTTCAAGATCTTTATTATGAAATTTTCTAAGTATCAGTACTCCTTCAAATTGAGTCGTTTCATTTAACTGACCAAACAGAGAGTCACGTTCGTCCATCCAGTACTTATTTTAGACGTTCGTCCTTTTATGCTCTTAAAGTTAAATATGAGAATGATGATAAATTATAAGATCTTACCATGCGAACACTATATTGAGTGATTCTATGAGTATGGGATTTGAACGAGCGTTCCATGGAGGAACGTCTCTTATATATATTTGAATGTTAAATTTGGTAAAGTATGACTGTGGATAAGCTAAGCCAGGCTTGGTCCATCCTGATATTCCGTGACACTCATTCTCAAGTAGAGAGGAGTAGTTCATGTGTGGGAATGGCAGGAGGTCCTTAGTCCATAAGTTAACATGGGCGACGTAAGAACGGACTAACCTCGAGTGGCAGCTGATTAGGTATATCCCGGCTACTACACCACTCGGGTGCGAGGACGCTTGTAGCTACACAGATCATACAGTCCGGACGGTCGTCATAAATATATATATATATATATATATATATATATATATATATATGTATATATATATATATATAGTCATATAATGTTACATGAGTGCTTGCGTGGAATGATATGTTTATTTTATATGTTGATGTATAATTTAAATTATATAAGCTTACCCTTTCGTTTCCTTGTGTTGTCGCCTTGTATATGTACGTTCGTCCTGTCATTGCAATGATCATCCGTGTGGATGTGAGCAGATGGAGGTGCGTCACTTGAAGAAGTGCTAGAAGAAGAAATTTTGGAAGACGCTAACCTGGTGGATGTAGAAGTTAAAGCCGAGCCTTAGAGCGCTCGCGAGTGTTTGTAGTTAGTTTTATTTATGTTATTTTGAACGTTCGGTTATAGTTTTGTAAGACCGTTCGTCCCTGAACTCTTGCTTGTATAAGCGTTCGTTATTTCTTTATGATTATGCCGTTCGGCAATTAGACGCTAGTTCAGATTTTGTAAGACTGCACTGTTTTATATATGATTAATGTAATTAATTCTGATTATGGTAATTACTATATGTTGGGATGTTACAATTACTATTAATTTAACGATAACAAATTTATAACAATACTGTTTAAGAAAAATATGAAATATATATGATTAATTAAAATTAACTTTTTCTTTACGAAAATAATATATATAAATAATAAATATCGAATGGCACTATAGAATTACAACAACGCAAATTTAATAAAAGAATTATATTAACTCTTCTTTCAAAATATAGAACAATTTAAAAATATTAAAATAATAAAAATGTTTGTTTTTAAAATCGTTTTCACAAAAGAGAAAGTCTTTAAACTTTCTTGAATCGTAAGTAAGAATGTGTGCAATGCTGCAGTTTACTTAATCAAATGTAATGATAGTATAATCGATTAATGCAGAAAGAAGGGATAAGAAAATTCAAACACTGAGTTTTTATACTGGTTCGGCCAAGCCTACATCCAGTGTCCTTCCAATCAACCCGAGATGGAAGTCAATGCACTATATAGATCTGAGTTTTTACACCAAGGGCTTTACAACAACCTCACGTCAAAATGTAAATCACCTCTCTAACTCACTAATCTAACTATAGGCAATACAAAAACAGACAAGCAGCAAGAACACTCCTCTTCTGCTGTCAACCCTTTGAGACACCCTTAAAGTCAAGAACCAAGTTCTTCTTCCTGTAACACCATAGGAAAACTAGCAACACTCAACGTTTGCCAAAGCTTTTCCTGATCAAGCAGAATGCACCTTCCTGTGCAGAACGACCAGACTTTGTATATCAAACTTGCTTCTCAAGAAATCTTCAAGACTTTATCACCATGGTAATTCTTGTTTTTTGGAGCTTTTCTGATACGCGGGGACCAAGGCTAATTAGTTTAGTATAGTATTTCTTTTACTTTTATTAAAAACATGTGTTAGGCATGTGCTAGATAGGAGGGACTTTTAGTCCTATATATAGACATGCCACCACCTATTGTAAGGTACTTTTGAGCATAATGAATTGTTATTCTGTTGAGAACACTCCAGATCAATTCTACCTTGAAAGTCAAAGCTAGAGAATCCCAAAGGATCTCCTCTAGCCACCTTCCATTCACACCATCCATTCTCTCATTTTCCATTATCAGATTCTCTCTCCTCCGTAGCATCCATCTCACGCCACTCTCATCAATTGAAAGCTTCCTCGGGGCTTGCATCATATCTAATGCCACGCGTGCCTTATTCCCTCACGAGATTTCATCAGCGAAGCCTCCGAATCCTTTTCCTCATGAGATTCGTCACCTCCGAATCTCAAACTTCTCACGTCTGATAGATCCCTCCGAACCACATCTTCATCTCTGCTTCACGACCATTCTCCACCGATTAGATCCTTTCTCATCGCCTAAAACACTTCTCCATCGCTCAAACCGCTTCCGCATCAAACCTTAGGTTTTCAACCGAACAAACCTCGAATCTCTGGTTTGTTCCTCGCTGTTCATCTTCGAATCCAAATGCTAGGGTTCTTGACTACGTCTGTTTCTTCCGCTGCTTCCCGGTCTTCATCTCGAGCAAATCCCGGTTTCTCGTCGTTTCCGGATTCAGCTCAAGCCGTCGCCTATCATGTGGTAATCAGAGCTCAGGTTCTCCGCGCTTCGAAAGCTAAGTATCTCTCCATTGATTCGCGTCTCTGATCTGAGTTTAAGTTTCTTGCGTTGTTATGAAATTCACGAGTTGTTTCGATTCTGTCTTGATCTTATTCATTCGTGTTGAATCTCTTCAATATTCGTGTTGTTCATTATGATTCCTTCTCTGTCTTGTGTTGATTCATGTGTTTTTGGTCTTGATCTGTTCATTAGGTTTCTGCTTGAGTCATTTCTTGTATGCTAACCTTGTTTTGGTTGTGTCTTTCATCATCTTAATCGGTCCAAATTTTTGTTGAGTCATTTTCATTGATGAATCATATTCTGTCATGTTTACAGTCATGTTTAATTGCTTAAAATGTCATAAATTTTGTGTTCAAAGTTGTGTTGAGTTTTTTCTGAGATTCTGGAATATATGATCAGTGGCTATACACCATATGAGCTATGATACCTTCATTGTGAGCTCGGGTGCATGCAAAAGTGACCGTAATCTCAGATTTAACGTACTGTTGATGTGTATTTTGATTTGCGTTTATTGTCATGGCCAATACATATTATTTTGGTGATAAAATGATTGAATGAGTTAGTATCAGGTGCACACCACTTAAGCCATTAATTGCTGAAGCAAATAGCTTGGTGGCATCTTGTGAACACTCCAATAGTATCAAAGTTGCAGTTGACCGATCTGCATTATCTTGTTTGAGTCTAGTTTTTTTGTTTTAAAATCTGTTCTGGCATATAGATCATGCTGGAAATCTTGCATTAACTTCCTTGTGTCGTGTTTAAGCTTCAAATTGCTGTTTTAAAGTCATTTTCATCAATAATTTGTCAATTGACTCCATAAAACTTAAAACTGGTGGTGTAGTTGAGCTGTTTGATTGCATAATTGGCTATTGCAAGTTCAATTTTCGAATTACTACTTTCTGCATCCAATTTCAGAGCAAAACAAGTTGTTTTGATATTTCAAACATGATGCAATAGCTTAATTCGAGTTATATCAGCCTTTGTGCAATTTCACCTTTGAAACCCCAAATTTTAAGTTCAAATTTTTGTACAAGTTGGAACTGCAGTGCTGAATTTTCTTGTGAATTAGATCATTTCAAGAGAACTGGATTGTAGCAATAGCAAGGATCTGTGATAAAAAAAAAATATACAAAAACATGAATATGATATATTCAATGTAAAAAGCTTTTCAGACCTGTACAATCCAGTTGAAACCAATTTCAAAACAGATTTCAGATTTAAACATATACACTGGTTTCTTTGTGGCATTCCATTTAACAGTTTTGAAAATTCAGTTCTGTACGCTGCATGTGAATTCAGTTTCAACTTGTTGTGGGTTTTGATTTTCTTGCTTTAAAAATCTGTTCTAGCTCTATTCATTAAGTTCCATTTGAGTGCTCACTTTGATCAAAAGCTTTGTTTCTTGCTTGTCATTTGTTGGTTATCTAGTTTTGTCTCTCACATGTTAATCATGTTCTGCTGAATCATAATTGGATCTTTTATTTGCTTTATTAATCTGATCTCAAGTCAGTTGCTCTGCTGTTTTTGTCATTCCATTACCTTGTTTATCTTAGCCATTTTCCTGATTGAGAAATCTGATTCCATTCTGGTTTTTGGGATTTGAAAGAAGGTAAGTGTGAATGGTAGCATTCTAGGTGGTGGTGATCCACAGGATTCTCTGGCTTAGACTGAAAATTTCATTTGAGTGCCTTAAAATGTTTTAAAAAGAAATTTGGGTGCTGTGAGATTAGTGGCTATTGGCATTTACAAGAGTTCAGTTTCAACTAACCATTTGTTGATTGTTCATTGTGCAGGAAACGAAAATGAGATGATCAGAGTGGAGAGTTGTGACTGTTTAAGAAGTTATTGAAATCAATTTCGTTCATAAACTGTTTGATGAAGTCAGTGAGATATTAAATGCTTGAATGTTTAAACTGTGCTTGTGATGCTAGTTGTGCTTGTGAGTGTTTAAACTGTCATTGCATTCATTTTAGTTTCAAACATTGCTTGCTGAATTCATTGATATTCTCACTGTTTTGAAAGTGAATTGTTGATTTTATGGTTTAATTGGGCATGTTGAATGTTGCTTCTGATTTGATAAAGACCTATGGGACTTGGTAGATGCATAGGAATTGCAAATAATGTGCTGATTGTTTTATGAGCATTTCTGGAATTGCAAGAACACTGTTTTAAAACTGCCAATTTCTGATTTGCCTCACAATACTCTGTCCATTGATTTGATTAGCATGGTCCACTGATTTCTGAATTAGTTTAGGACATTATTCTTGACTGGTTTGGTCCATTGTTTCTGTCCAGTGTAATTCATTGAATTGTTGAAAAGGCTACTCTAGTCATAATCAGTTGTGCATCAATCTGTTTTAATTACCAATGTATCAACCAGTTTTCACAAGTGATTAAAGCACCTAAATTCCAGTTCTGACTTGGTGGTTGAATTAATTAGGTGGTTATTTTCTGCATTGAATTACATCCAATCTGAATTTAATTCACTGTGCTGGATTCTGTTGCTGGATTCTGTTGAGATTTAGGTGTGCAGAGCTGATGTGAATGAATCATTAGTTGAGCAGAATATTATTGAAGAAACAGTAGCAGGAACACTTCAGTGTGGATCTTGAAACAGGCTAGAAACAACCATTCAAATAGGGAAGTTGTCTAACTTACCTTTGTTGTGAATTGCTATTCTGTTTTAGCTTGTAAGTGATGTAAGTGATAATATTGAATGAATGTCCTGCTGATTTTGGTTGAAAATTAACTATGCAGAATACTTGGAACCGTTTGAGAGCAAATAGGAATGATGTTTGAGAGTTTAGTTTGAGCAGATGTTTATTGAGAAAACAGCAACCTAAGCACTTCCTGTGGAAGTTTTGAACTGAAGGGATTTTTCTTTTACCTTAAATGGCTTATGCTTTGCTTGAACTGTTCTTGTCATGGTTTGTAATTACTTGTACTGTGTGAATTGTTGATGTTGGTCTGAATATCTGTGCAGGTTTTCTCTGTGCAACACATAGCACTGGACAGTCAATAGGAACCTTTCTCTGCATCAAGTGTACAAGCCCAAGAAAAGGGAATACTCGTTTAATTGTAAAATCCCTCTTCCAATATATTTAGTTATCAGTTCTCTGATCCAGCTTTGTACATTTGTGACAGTAGAGTGAACCCAAGAGCTAGGAGACCCCAAAGTTATCCAGAAGCAATAAGTCTAAGTGCGTATAAGGCTTTGAAGAAAAACATGCAGCAATGAACTGTTTGGACCAGACCGTGCAGCTATTTGAATCTTTTGTAATTGTTTTCTTCATTTTTTGATGTGTAATAGGCTGATAGGCTAGCTTTCTTTTAGTTTCAATTTTTTTGTAAAAGGCCTTTTAAAAAGTCCAAGTATTTGGAAGAGTCCTTGGTGCTCTTTCAATTCTTGGCAACTTTTCTTGATTGTTTGAACTTTAATTTGTGTTCACGTTGATAACAGTTGAAAAACTGTTATTTTCATGCTTAAAAGTGATACTAAAAGCAACCTTTAGACTTAGAAACTAGCTTGAAATCATGCATTTTGTTTATATTTTCAGAAATAAGAGAGCTGGACAGGTTTATGCTTGATTTGAGTGTTTTTGTGCAGGTTTTGAGGTGAATTTGGTGAAAGAAGTGAAGAATGAGAGAGAGGACATTAGAAAAGACAAGAAAGAGTGCAAAAAGAGAAGTCGAAGGCACCGCTCAGCGGCAAACTACCGCTGAGCGGCACTCAAGAGGTGGCGTTGGAACCGCTGAGGGGCAAATGGCCGCTGAGGGGAAGAAAGAAGACGCGTAACCACCGCTGAGCGGTAAATGGCGCTGAGCGGCACTTTTTGGGCTTGGACTTTTATAATCTTTTGTAACTCTAGATTAGTATATAAGGGCTTGCACGTCCTTTAGTTAGGATCTTTGGCAGAAACGAGGCAAACACTCTCTCTTTCACCCCTTTGAAGGAGGATCTTGGATGCTCAGGCTACCTCTTCACCTTTATTGGGTTTATTCTTTCATACTTTCATTGCTATTCATCTAGGTTCACCATGAATATGGTGAACTAAACCTTGTATGTTTGTTGGGGAATCAATGTAATCTCTTGAAGCTCTCATATATGGATTTGTTGAATACATCTTTGAATTAAGACATATGCTTTCTTTTCATCATTAGTTAGGGTTTTTCCTCTTTGCTCATGCTTGCATTGTTTAACTCATTCTAATGCATGATTATTGGTTTTGTTGATACGGACACGTACGGGGAAATCTAGATCCGGGGAATTTCTCCCAATATTTACTGACAATATTATATTGGTTGCCTTAAGCTCCTGCACTATGAACTAATCATTAGGAATGCTAGGAATTGTATGAACTATTTGATTAGGGAGAAGCCATCTAGAATGGTACATTAGTGAGTGGCATTAACAATGATGATTTGAATGTTGAATTCCTAAAATATATGAGAGTGGATGAGATGAAATTGACCCCCAACAACATATTCATTCATATATTCCATTGAAAGTGTTTATCTTTTATCTTTGCCATTGATCAATTCATGCATACATGTTTATTTTCTGTCTTGCATTTAAAACCCAAATATTTCGTTCATAAGTCTTAGTTAATCAAGAAACCACATAACTAAACTAGGCCGTGAGTCCTTTGGGAAGAACGATACTTGGTCTTACCAAGTTTTATTACTTGAACGATTCGGTCATACTTGCCGATTGTGAAACAAGTTTGTGACATCATATTTTGGTGCTTACAAATTTGTCCATCAAGTTTTTGGCGCCGTTGCCGGGGATTCATGGTTTAACTGGTTAATTTGTGTGATTATTGATTATCTTTGACTTATTTTTTTTTTTTTTTTTTTTACTTTTAAATTTCGAATTTTTATTTTTATTTTATTTTTCTGTTTATATTTTTCAGTTTGTATTTTATTTGATTTGATTTGATTTTATTTTTTCTGTTTTCTGTTTTCTGTTTTTATTTTTATTTTTTTATTAATTTCGAATTTTTTATTTTTTGTTTATATTTTTCTCTTGTATTTTATTTTATTTTGTTTTATTTTCTGTTTTATTTTCTGTTTTATTTTCTGTTTTATTTTATTTTATTTTATTTTATTTTTTTTGTTTTTATTTTATTTTATTTTATTTTCTGTTTTTATTTTATTTTATTTATTTTTCTGTTTTATTTTATTTATTTTTCTGTTTTTTTTTCTATTTTTATTTCCTATCTTCTTATCTTTTCAATTATATCCTTTGATTTTTTTTTTCTTTCTCTATCTTTTGTGCTAACAATTGTTTTAGGGTTTTGTGCCTAATGTCTGCAGAATGCAATTTGGTCAAGAGTTTAACTATAGGGCACTCAATTCTACCAAAGTAATCTCAACCAATGGTGGGAACCTCACTCAAGCATGGATCAAAGCCAATTTTGGCAAGCTGCTGGACAATTTGAGAACCAACCACAACAACAATGGCAGCAACAACCCTTTCTATCAGGAAGTTTGGATAGGTTGGAGGACACCCTTCAACGATTTTTGAAAAATTCCGACTCTACTCAGAAAAGCATTGAAGAATCATGTAAAAGAATGGAGATGCAACTTCGTCACATTAGTCAGATATTAAATGATGATGTTAATACTGATGTTAACCTTAAGGAGGAAGGGCAAGTCATTATCACTGAAAGTGACAAGATTCTTGATGAGGAAAAATTAGAGGGAGATGAGGAAAGGGTAGAGAGAAAAGAGAAAGAAGAGTTGAGTGAGAAAGATAAAGATGAAGAAAAAGAAAAAGAATTGGTTGAGAGAGAAGAGAGAAAGAAAATTTGTGTGAAGATAAAGAAGTTGAGGAGAAAAAGAGAAAGGAAGAAAAAAATAAAAGAAGAGAAAAAGAGAAAATTTAGGGAGAGAAAAAGGAAGAAAAAGAAGATGAGAGGAAAGAAGAAGAAATCACATGAAAAATCACATCCTCATCTAAAGAAGAATCATAGGAAGGAAAAGAAATTTAAGTGCTTTATGGAAATCTTCAAGAAATTGGAGATTAAAGTTCCTATGATTGAGACATGCAACAGGTTCCTGGTTTGATCAAATTTCTGAAGAAGTTCAGTAGAAAGAAGAAAAAGAAGAAGGAACTTGAGCTTTACTGGGTCAAGCTAATGACGTTAAAAGAGCGCTTGCTGGGAGGCAACCCAGTGATTTAAAACTTTTGATTTGGTTTTGTAATTTTAATTTGTGAACATTATTTGTAATTATTTTGTTGGATTAGCATCTACTGAAGGATGCTAGGTGGTTAAGTATCTACTGAAGGATACTAAGTTTGTAACACCTACTGATGGGTGTTGGTGAGAAGATTTTGCACCTACTGATGGGTGCTGGTAAGTTTGAAACACCTACTGATGGGTGTTGGTGGATTTTGGGTCAGGCTCGTGACGTTAAACAAGCGCTACCTGGGAGGCAACCCAGTTGATTGATTGTTTTCTGTTTGTTTATTTTAGTTAGATTTGCATAAGCATTTTTAACATTGAATTGCAGGGAACCTATGAGGGGTATGCTAGGAAGGCACGTAGGTCAAGAAAAGAAGGAGAAGGGCACATCACGAAAGTGCCGCTGAGCGGCATTACCGCTGAGCGGTACTATCGCAGATGGGCTTAAGTTCCCCTTAGCGGAACCCGAGCCCATTGGGGTATTTTTAAACCCTAAGCTGCGCGTTTTTACATCTTTCAAGTCTTCTCTGCATAAACACTTCCACACCTCTTCTCTAGGTTTCCACATCTTTTACTCTTCCCTCTTTAGAAAATTTCTCTTCCACTCACTTTTACACTAGTGTGCTATCAAAGTTTGGGGTTGGAAGAGAGCATTCTAGTTTGGAAGCATTCTCATATCATCTAGCATCTCCACCCAAGTAAGTAAAATGCATTTTGTTCATTCTAGGGTTCTTGAATTGAATGTGATTGTCAAAGCATGAATATTTAGGGGTTTTGTTTCTATGCATGATTTGATGATATATTTGATGTTTGAACCGATTAAACTGCTTGATTATGAACTGGAAAACTGAAAATTGCATTTGGGTGGAGTTAGGACAGTTTAAAAAGAGATTTGCAAAAATCTGCAGATCACCGCTGAGCGGCATTTACCGCTGAGCGGCACTCTGCCAGATTTGTTTTTTCTGGTTTGTTGCGTGTTTGAATGTGGCACTGGTGGCGCTGAGGGGAAATTCTGGCCCTCAGCGGTGGTTTAGCTTCAAAGGAGTTTGTTTGTGTTTACTAATGATTAACATCATGTTCTGTGGTTTTGGATTTATGTTTGAATGCAGGAATGGCATCCTCTTCAGGAAAGAGATTGAAAACCATGGCAACCAAGAGGAAGGAAAAGGAACCAGAGCAGCCCCATAATGGCAGGTTCCTCTCTAGGAAACATGAGAAGCACTTTAGGGTGGTTCAGGACAGGAGACTTCTAATGGAGAGAAAGGTTGGAATGATACCTAACTTTGCTCCTCAATTTGGAGAGCAAGTGTTAGGGAATGATTGGGGAAAGCTAGCCACCTATCCAGCACCTGCCAACATAGCTGTGGTCAAGGAATTCTACACCAATGCAAAGAAGATTGGTGATCATCCAGCTGAGAATTATTTGGGCTATGTTAGAGGCCATGCTATCAGGTATGATCCTGACTCCATCAATAACTTCCTGGATACTGTGTGGGCTGGTGAGCAATGCCAGTTTGCTCTTAGCATGGAGGAAGGTGCTGACTTTGAGGATGTTGAGAGAGTATTGTGCATACCTGGAGGACACTTTCAAAGGAATAGATCTGGAGCAGTGGTTAACATTAGGAGGACAGACTTGACTCCTCTTGCAAAGTATTGGATGGCATTTTCTCATGCCAACATTCAGCCATGCTCACATGTGTCAGATATCACTCTCAGCAGGGCACTATTCATCTATTGTGCTATCAGAAACTTGAATGTTAATATTGGGCAGGTGATAGCTGATGAGATTAGTGTGTGTGCTAACACCTCAAACAACAAAGCACCACTGGGACATCCTTCTTTGATCACTCACCTTTGCAAGCTAGCTGGGGTGGATACTTCTGTTCCACCATTTGAGAGGCCAAGAAAAGCTATAGATGAGGCCTATTACAGACAGTACTGTGGAGGTGAGGAGGCAGCCCAGCCAGTTCCACCACGCCAGGCTCGTAGAGAGAGAAGGCCAGCACAGGGCAGGACTTCTACTAATACTCATGAGGCAGAACCATTCCAGATGAGGGACATGTATATGTCTCTTATAGGTGCTCAGTTGCAGTCCATCCACAGAGGGCAGGTGGCCACGGCTGAGATGATAGTGGGGATGTATGATACCCCTCCAGCACACAGGTGGACTATGGATGAATTCCATAATGTGGTAGCTTGGCCAGAAGAACCAGTATATGGAGGAGCTGGAGCAGCTGAAGCTTCAGCCAGAGATATGGAGGAAGATGAAGCAGAGGAGGAGGATGCATTTGATGAAGATGATGATGAAGAGGAAGAGGAAGATACAGAGAGCTCGGACTGATGAGGAGCTGAGATAGCATTTACTGATGAATGCTATCATATGATTATGCTTTTATGGTTTAAGTTTTCTGAACTTATTTGTTTTTGTTTTTAGATTAGGGTTTGATGTACTCTATTGAACACCTGGTTTGTTATGATGGTTTGCTATTAACTGTGATTGTGTGATAAGTAATGCTTGATGATGCTTATTGATTGATTGATGTTGAGATGATGTGCACATTAAAATGCTTATACAGGTGATTCACAAGCTTTGTGAACAAATGCAGGGTATCATGATTGTGATTGTGAAATTAAGCAGGATGTGTATGTCAAATGTGAATGAGCTTATATGTGAGGTTTTGAGCTCCAGAGTTGTTATTGTTGAATGCTATTACTTTGAAAGCATGAATGACTTTGCCCAGGTTTTCTATGATTGAATCAATTGCTTGTTTTGCATCATATGATCAAAGGCCGTGTTATTGAAACCCTTTTTATTGGCCAAATTCATAAAGTTGGCCTTCTAAAAGAGAACACGTTGTGTTCTATCCTTTGAACCCTTAGCCTTAAATATACACTGAACACCCTTGATTGAAAATCTTTACCTTGAGTTAAGTAGAAGATCTTGTGTGGTATTGTTAAATGTTCAAGTTTGGGGTTATTGGGGAAACATGAAAAAGGAAAAAGCATTGAGCTAAGAGCTAAAAAGTAAGAATATGCAAAGAAAAGAAAAGAAAAAGAAGCAAAGCTCAATGCAAATGCAAAAGCAAAGGCAAAAGAAAGTTGGGAATGAATAAGAAGATTGTGTTGTTATTCTCTTAACTCAAGGATTTTGTGATCCAGAAAAACCAATTTTCTTGTTAGCCCAGCCACATTATAAGCCATTGAAAAGTCCTTGTGATGATGCATGCTTGTGAATGTATTTGATTGTGGTTAAATGAAAGGCAAAGTTGATTCATGTGACATTGTGATAGTGGAGTGAATGAGTGAAACACTTTACCTCTTATACACTTGTGTGTTGAGTGAAACACTTTACCTAGTGAGGAAAGATTCCATAAGCACATGAACATCCATGCTTAATTGATTGATCATTCATGAAAAATAGCATTTGTTGGAATTTAAATGACTTTGTGAACACTAAAGCATGTGCACATCTTGAATTAACTCTTGGTCATAAGTTTGAGTGAAGTTATTACTTATCTTGAAAAGAGGATTTTGAATGAGTGAACCATCATATGAATTGGTTGGAGATGGAGTTACATTTTGTTTGCTTGAGGACAAGCAAAGTTCTAAGTTTGGGGTTGTGATAACAGTTGAAAAACTGTTATTTTCATGCTTAAAAGTGATACTAAAAGCAACCTTTAGACTTAGAAACTAGCTTGAAATCATGCATTTTGTTTATATTTTCAGAAATAAGAGAGCTGGACAGGTTTATGCTTGATTTGAGTGTTTTTGTGCAGGTTTTGAGGTGAATTTGGTGAAAGAAGTGAAGAATGAGAGAGAGGACATTAGAAAAGATAAGAAAGAGTGCAAAAAGAGAAGTCGAAGGCACCGCTCAGCGGCAAACTACCGCTGAGCGGCACTCAAGAGGTGGCGTTGGAACCGCTGAGGGGCAAATGGCCGCTGAGGGGAAGAAAGAAGACGCGTAACCACCGCTGAGCGGTAAATGGCGCTGAGCGGCACTTTTTGGGCTTGGACTTTTATAATCTTTTGTAACTCTAGATTAGTATTTAAGGGCTTGCACGTCCTTTAGTTAGGATCTTTGGCAGAAACGAGGCAAACACTCTCTCTTTCACCCCTTTGAAGGAGGATCTTGGATGCTCAGGCTACCTCTTCACCTTTATTGGGTTTATTCTTTCATACTTTCATTGCTATTCATCTAGGTTCACCATGAATATGGTGAACTAAACCTTGTATGTTTGTTGGGGAATCAATGTAATCTCTTGAAGCTCTCATATATGGATTTGTTGAATACATCTTTGAATTAAGACATATGCTTTCTTTTCATCATTAGTTAGGGTTTTTCCTCTTTGCTCTATGCTTGCATTGTTTAACTCATTCTAATGCATGATTATTGGTTTTGTTGATACGGACACGTACGGGGAAATCTAGATCCGGGGAATTTCTCCCAATATTTTACTGACAATATTATATTGGTTGCCTTAAGCTCCTGCGGTAATGAACTAATCATTAGGAATGCTAGGAATTGTATGAACTATTTGATTAGGGAGAAGCCATCTAGAATGGTACATTAGTGAGTGGCATTAACAATGATGATTTGAATGTTGAATTCCTAAAATATATGAGAGTGGATGAGATGAAATTGACCCCCAACAACATATTCATTCATATATTCCATTGAAAGTGTTTATCTTTTATCTTTGCCATTGATCAATTCATGCATACATGTTTATTTTCTGTCTTGCATTTAAAACCCAAATATTTCGTTCATAAGTCTTAGTTAATCAAGAAACCACATAACTAAACTAGGCCGTGAGTCCTTTGGGAAGAACGATACTTGGTCTTACCAAGTTTTATTACTTGAACGATTCGGTCATACTTGCCGATTGTGAAACAAGTTTGTGACATCATATTTTGGTGCTTACAAATTTGTCCATCACACGTTTAGAGGTGATTTAGGCTAAAAGGGATTAAACTCTAAGCCTTTTCACATTAGAGTCCGAATAGTTGTCTTTTAGTGTTTAATTGTTGTGATTGTTTGTGAGTTGTGTCCTTTGATTTTAAAAGTGATTTTAGTTTAAAGGGTAACTAGTAGTAACCTAAGACATTTCTGGCAAGGCAAGACTTGGTACTTAAGCAGTCTTCATGACTCACCTCTCTTACCTGGGACTTGTCTAAGTGTGAATCTTGTATATCTTTTACACTAGAAAACTTTTAGAAACAAAGATGTCTTGTTATCCATATAGGTCTTCTAGGAATTTTAATTTTGATGAGCAACTTAGTTACAAAGGAATCAAAAGAGAACATGATAAAGCTAGAAGGAAGTCTTGTTCATCTTATGAATTTGATAGGATTGAAGATGATTTGTATAAAAAAGCTAGTGAAAATATTCCATTCTTTGGTGATGATATTGGTGCATTAACATACCTAGCTTGGGAAAAGGAAATTAATGACATGCATTCATTCATGGTGAGAAAAAGTAAATATGAATCCTTCTATTCTAGAGATGATGAATCTTATATTCTTAATCTTTACACTTCTAGTTTTAAAAAGCATGCAAGAGAGTGGTGGGATGATAGGCAATATCATGTTAAGATAGGTAGAAAATATCCCATTCATGATTGGAATGAATTGAAAGCTTGTATGAGAAGAAAGTTTGTGCCTCGAGAAATTGAAAGGAACTTAGAACTTATGAGAGAGCTTATTAGAAAAGGTGAGTCATTCATTCAAAATTTAAGTGGGTTCTCCCGTAGGGAAAGTGAGTTTCTAGAAAAACTTAGGAGGCTATGGGAAGAGACAAGCAAACATAGAATTGAGAGATTAAAAAGAGAAAAACAAAAGCAAGAAGTAAGAGAAAAAAGAGAGATAGAGAAAAGAGAAATAGAGAGAAGAGAAAAAGAGAGAAAGAGAAGAGAAGAAGAGAAAAGAAGAGAACAAGAGAGAAGAGAAGAGGAAGAAAACGAGAGAAGAAAAGAGGAAGAAAGAGAGAAAAGAGATGAGGAAGAAAGGGAAGAAGAGAAAAGAAGAGAGAAAGAGAGAAAAGAAACACTTAGAGAAAAAAAGGAAGAAGTTGAAAGGATAGAAATGGAAGAAAAGAAACCAAAGCAACTAAGGGCAACATCTCCTCCTACATTAGAAGTTAAACTCTTAAGGGGAGGTTTTCTATTCTCTCACTTTTCTCCATTTATATTTGAATTTTCCAAAGTTCACTTTTCTTTCAAAGAATTGGCCACTCCATCTTTAAAAATGTTATCACTTTCAACACATGCAAATTTCCAACTTGGGTTATGGTTATCTTTATGGTTACCAATAACTCAAGATACAAATAAAATTTCAAATGAAGAAAGGTTTCTTTGTTATATTAAAATTAAAAATTTCAAAATTTGGAAACCTTCTTCTACACATATTCTTTTATATATCTTATTGGGTCAAAGAAAACTAATTAGAGATATGTTTGATGCTTATTGCAGATGGATATTTGACCCAGGAGGAACCCTTATGACGCTAACAAAAATAAGTCTTCAAAAGCACCATCAGATTTGAGGACAAATCCTTTCCAAGGGGGAGGGGATGATACGCGGGGACCAAGGCTAATTAGTTTAGTATAGTATTTCTTTTACTTTTATTAAAAACATGTGTTAGGCATGTGCTAGATAGGAGGGACTTTTAGTCCTATATATAGACATGCCACCACCTATTGTAAGGTACTTTTGAGCATAATGAATTGTTATTCTGTTGAGAACACTCCAGATCAATTCTACCTTGAAAGTCAAAGCTAGAGAATCCCAAAGGATCTCCTCTAGCCACCTTCCATTCACACCATCCATTCTCTCATTTTCCATTATCAGATTCTCTCTCCTCCGTAGCATCCATCTCACGCCACTCTCATCAATTGAAAGCTTCCTCGGGGCTTGCATCATATCTAATGCCACGCGTGCCTTATTCCCTCACGAGATTTCATCAGCGAAGCCTCCGAATCCTTTTCCTCATGAGATTCGTCACCTCCGAATCTCAAACTTCTCACGTCTGATAGATCCCTCCGAACCACATCTTCATCTCTGCTTCACGACCATTCTCCACCGATTAGATCCTTTCTCATCGCCTAAAACACTTCTCCATCGCTCAAACCGCTTCCGCATCAAACCTTAGGTTTTCAACCGAACAAACCTCGAATCTCTGGTTTGTTCCTCGCTGTTCATCTTCGAATCCAAATGCTAGGGTTCTTGACTACGTCTGTTTCTTCCGCTGCTTCCCGGTCTTCATCTCGAGCAAATCCCGGTTTCTCGTCGTTTCCGGATTCAGCTCAAGCCGTCGCCTATCATTTTCTCTCTTCTGTAAGAACTCAGATCATTCACTGAAAACAGATATGAAAGTGTAAAATCATTATTCTTCTTACATAATGCTTGGTCAACATATTTAAAAATGTTAAAATAGAATGACTTAATTTTCAACACCAAGAGGGGGGTGAATTAGTGAAATACAAAACCAATGTTTTCTTTAAATCTTTTTCGCAAAGTAGATGACTTTAAAAACTTTCTTGAAACACAAAGAAAAAGATTTTTAAGTGCAGCGAAAATAAAGTTGATTAAACGCAGTACAAAGTCAATTAAGTAAAAGTGTAGGGATAGAAAAATCAAACTCTGCTTTTTATACTAGTTCGGCCAAGCCTACATCCAATGTCCTTCCTCACTAGGAAGCAAATGCATTATAGTGATCAAGGTTTTTACAACAAGGCTTTTATAGAGACCTCCACGTCAAAAATATAAAACACATCTCTAACCTTGTAATCAAAAACCAGAAGCTCTAAGGTCATATAATCATAATCATGAAAGTAATGAACATGTAACACATAAACACATGTGTTATTAATTATGTGTTGTCATCATAAAAAACCAGAAGTCTGAGATTGTAGGTTCAACTAAACCAGTGCTCCCCCTATCAACAATCTCAACAAAAAATATAGTCGTTGTGACAGTTATATCAAGCATTAAGAATTATTCAAAACATAACAAACTTAGTCGAATGCAACATGCATGTAATCAACTTTATAACAGAGTAAAACAATTTTGAAAACTTTTCTCTTTGAAAAACTCTCACAACACACTTGAAAAAGTTTGTGCAAAGACACGAGTTTTAATCGACTCACCCCATAATGAAATCAACTTAAAACTATTGTTTTGCCACACAATTTAAGTTCAACAAAAGTGCTTGTGGTTTTTCTTTTCCAAAAACATGTGTCATGCATTCATGTATAAAATCACATATAGTGAAATGCAATGAACAACACAAACAACACAATCATGTTCTCAAAAACGCATATAACATGTAAGCATAGAACATGTAACACCAAATACATGTGTGTTATTAATTATGTGTTGTCATCATCAAAAACTCAGATATCACTTAGATTGTGGGTTCAACTAAATCAGTGCTCCCCCTATCAACAATCTCAACAATAACAAACTTAATTGAATACATAGAGCATATAATCGATTAAGCTTCAACACTGGGATCATCTTGATCAAGGACAAGAGCATGAAAGTCGACATCAGTAAAGGTAATAGGTGGCCAAGATTGAGGTTTTCTCTCCACCATGTGAATTGTTTTCATATTCCTTAGGTGCTTTTTGCGGACCGAGGATGATGCCCATCCTCCAACAAAACCTCCAGAAATTGTATCGATACACCCACGGATCGAGCGGTCATGTTCATGACTGCAACTAGGACTATGACTACAGTAGTGCCTCCGACTTCGATAGTGCCCGACTTCGGTCGTCTCTATGATATGACCGTTCGGGACTTCTACGTAGAGATTTTCCTCTATGGGGACTTCTTATTTGGGCCCCTTCTTCCTTTACGTACTTATGGAGATGGCCCGCTCGAATGAGCGTTTCTATTTCATCTTTCAGTAGCATACATTCTTCCATAGTATGGCCGCGGTTTTGATGGAAATGACAACTTTTTCTCTTGTCTGCATTCTGGGGAGTTGCCTTCCTTTGGAGTGTGAGAAGTTCAGCATTAAGAGCCTCCTCGAGAACCTTAGCCCTTGGTGCACTGAGGGTTGTATAGTGATTGAACTTGGGTATCCGGGGGAGATCCCTCAAATGTTGACCTTACGATCGCTTCCCTTCTTTCTTGTTCCCCCTGCAGAAGCTTCTTGATGTTGTTTCCTCCTTGAGTTTCTCATGTCTTCAATACGAATGAACTTTGCATCCTTTCTTGAAGTTCCTCCATAGTTTTTGGTGGTCGCGCATATAATTTTTCAGCAAAATATCCTGGTCTCAAGCACGAAGGGAAATTGCTAATGATAAACGTGTGATTAACATCTTTAATCCGTTGTGCGGTTTCATTATACCTTTTCATAAAGGCCTTCAAAGTTTCATCTTTCTCTTGTTTGGTGTTCACCAATTCCGCCGGTGTCATCTTCTGTCTCCGATTGGAGGCGTATTGCCTTCTAAAGAGGGTTTCCATGGTAGCGAAACAATCTACTGTGTTTGAGGGAAGAGTATCGTACCATTCCAACGCCTCCTCCTTGAGTGATAATGAGAAGGCTCTGCATATGATCGAGTCGTTATTTGTGTAGAATGCCATATCGTTAAAAAACGTCCTGAGGTGATCATCTAGATCAGTTGATCCATCGTACTTATCTAATGCAGAAGGGTTTTCTTCTGGCATTGGAGTTTGCATGATGGTCGCCGTAAAAGGGAGTAAACTGGTAGGTCAAACTGTTTGCAGGGGCGTTGGTTCCCTTCTTCCTCGGGCGTTCGGGTTGGTGTGATTATGGCTTGCTTCATTGTCATTTTCTCAGTTTGAGGCCGACCGCTCGGGAGAGACTCATTTCGCCCTTAACTCCACAATCTCTTCTGTGTGCTTTCACTACATCTCTTGTTGTGCTTGTGCCTACGCCTGTATGGTCTCCGTCTGTGCCTGCATCTATGCTTGCATATCTTTAATCAGTTCTCTAGTGCTCTGCTCCTCCTCTTGGTTTCTTGTGGTCACCATTGAGTTTCTTCTGCTTGCTCTCGGCCCCACGGTGGACGCCAAAATGTTTCGGTAGATATTTGTGTAGGACTAAGAGACTAACATTTCTGACGTGACTTTCCTGCTTTCCAATGCTTGAGTCGTAGGACGCCAAATGTTTCGGTAGATATTTGTGTAGGACGCCAAAATGTTGGGTTATCTTTCTGAATTCATTGTTGGAGAACATTTAACTACAAACAAATGGAATTTTTTTATTAAAGATTACCGTAAGTTAATAAATATTTTTATACAATGATTTCATTAGTTGCAAACAAATTCTAATTAAGTTTTTCTTATTTTGTAATGAATTATTCCAACTATTTTAGATATATATTTGGACATCAAAGTTATCAACTTTGCGACAAAATTTGGTTGGTAAATATTCCTGATAAATCATTGTGTAAGCGTGTTTTTCCTTATGTTATATGACATTTTAACCATTATGAGTCAAGAATTTAATAGTATACAACTTAGATTAGTACATGGATAATGATTAACTTTAGTACCTTTAATAAATAAAAGTTATAAAAGAATTTACTTTTATTGTACCTTTTAGGTTAAAAATTACTTTCAATATATACGTTCTTTGGGTGCAATCTTAACTTCAATTTAATTGGACCCATCAAACTTAAAAAAAGTAAGGAACGAACGGTTGTCCAGCAGTAAGAGGTCGACGAGCGTTCGTTCTCTGGTGGACGAGCGTTCGTTCTCTGGTGGACGAGCGTTCGTTCGCTGGTGGACGAGCGTTCGTTCGTCATCTCAGCATCCACTCATGAATTTTTTTAACGCCGTCCAGCCAACTTAACGGAAAGGACTCAATTGATATGAATTTTCAAAATTAAGGACCATTTTGATACACTTTAAAAAACGAGGACCCAATTGAGACATTCATACATAAATAGGGATGTACTAAAGGATTAAACCTTTTTTTATCTATTAAATAAAGATAATGAGTTTGTGATTTTTTTTATATGGTGTTTAGTTTTATTATTTTTACTTGAAACTTAAACTTATAAATGGATTATTTTTTATGTCTTTTTTATTATATTCTCAAAAGTACACTGATAAACACTAATTTTAATATTTTAAAATATATTAAAAGAAATTACCACATAAACAACAATGTATTTATAAGTTTAGGCCAAAAAAACACAAAAAAGAAAAAGAAAAATAAATCTAACATAAAATATGCTACTTATGAAAATAGTACATACATTGGATTGCATGTGAATGATGGGAAACAAACAAGAAAAAAAATAAATAATTGAAGTCAAATGAACCTATAAAGTTGTTCCACTTGGTAGGGTTGAAAGAGCAAAATCAAACTTTAAAATTGGGTGTGGGATCCACCTCTCTATGTCACTTATGAAAAAGAATTAGCACCATTTAGGGTTCTTTCAAAACAAACTTCCTCGGTCATATTTGTTTTAAGGGTCAGAATATAAGTGAGTATATCACTATCAAATAAATAAGACATTTCAAAAAAATATATGAAAAAAAGAGCATAACTTTGTTTTTTGGTTTCAATTTGTTTTTGTTGAATTGGTCGAGGGTCGGTTGTCCTTCCTTGCTTTGCTCTCTTTCGATCGTTCAATCCTCTTCGAGAATGCAGTCCACTCCGATGGGTTGTTGACTTGCATAAAACACTCTAACGCTCAAGTCAAATATCTTTTTCAAAGAGGTCTTTATTTTATTAGGATAGATCAAGGTTAGAAAAGGATGTCTTTACTTGGACATCAATTGTATATTTATAGGACTTGTGGCAGCCAAGCCCCTTGATTAACCATTAATGCAATATATTTTTAGGCAATCAAACCCAATAATCAATTACTAATACCGTATATTTGTAAAGCGTAAGGTAATCTGACCATTAATACCTGCTAATATACCTGTTAACTGCCCATAAATGATCATTACCTCGGATTGGTATATTTCATATAGTACATAAGTCCCCCAAGCCCAAGCAAGCTTTGTTTTGAAAGAGGTGCGCAGGGATTATTATGAGCTTAAGAGAGGTCGCTCACGTTGTGTTAGGGAGTCTATTTTCGATGCGCTAGTCTTCATTCCTTTTTGTACCAAGCAACGGACTCTAGGAGTTCTCTATGGAACTGTTCCATAGACTGAGCAAAAAATGCTAGGAGTTATTTTTGGAACTTTTTCCTAGGTTGAGTAGTAAACACTAGGAGTTCTATTTGGAACTTTTTCCTGTGCAAGAAATTTTCACTCCAAAAAATATGCGTTAAACAAAATAAAGTAAACACTTCAATATTTTATAATCTATTTTTATAATGAAAAAGCATTGGAACATGAGACAGCTGAACGTAGGTGGTCCGAGCGGAAAGGGACTGAATCTGTTAAGTAGTTAACGCTAGGAGTTCTTTTTGGAACTTTTTCTCTAGGCCGAGCGACGAGTGATAGGAGTTCTTTTAAGAACTTTTTCCTATGTTGATCAGGGGCTCTAGAAGTTGTCTTTGGAACTTTTTCTCTAGGCCGAGCGACGAGCGATAGGAGTTCTTTGTATAACTTTTTCCTACGTTGATCAACGAGCGGTAGGGATTCTTTTTAGAGCTTAAGGGCTCCAGAACCTTTTCCTACGTTGAAAAATGAGCAATAGGGATTCTTTTTAGAGCTTAAGAGCTCCATAACCTTTTCCTACGTTGAACGACAAGCGATAGGGATTCTTTTTAGAGCTTAAGAGCTCTAGAACCTTTTCCTACATTGAACGACGAGCGGTCGAGATTCTTTTTAGAGCTTAAGAGCTTTAGAACCTTTTCCTACGTTGAACGACAGGCGGTAGGGATTCTTTTTAGAGCTTAAGAGCTTAAGAACCTTTTCCTACGTTGAACGACAAGCGGTAGGGATTCTTTTTAGAGCTTAAGAGCTTCAAAACCTTTTCCCACGTTGAACGACAAGCGATAGGGATTCTTTTTAGAGCTTAAGAGCTCCAGAACCTTTTCCTACATTGAACGACAAGCGGTAGAGATTCTTTTTAAAGCTTAAGAGCTCCACAATTGCTTTTCACACCTCGCTCAAACTTTTAAATAACTATTTTATCCTCCGAAAAAATGACTCTCGAATTTCGTACGAAGTTTTCTGGAACAAGTTTTCCATTGTTTTTGGAATAGCATTTCCGAAACAATTTCTAGAATATTGGATGTCAGAGGAAAGTATTGTTGTTTAGGATCACCCAAGAACTTCTAAGCATAGAGATGTGAAATACTGGATGTATCTTTGTAAAATCCAACAACTACAATTTATAAACAACATTCCAATCTTCTTAATTATCTCAGATGGCCCAAAATACCGAAGGCTCAATTTTTGTTCTTTCTTAAAACAATGAAATGTTGTCTATATGACTATAATTTCACCAATGCTAGGTCCCCTACCTCTAACTGTACATCCCTCCTCTTTTTATCCACTTGCAATTTCATGTAGTTCTATGAATGATGTAGTTTTTTTAAAGTTTTGCTAACATCGCATCACGAGCTTTTAGACAGTCTTGGAGATCTGTTGGATCATGCTCACTATGTTCATATCTGATGATAGAAGGTGGTGATTTTCCATACACGGCCGGATAAGGAGACATGCCAATGTTGTGATGGAATGAAGAGTTATACCCATACTGATAAGCCCATAACAACATATTCATCCAATCTTTAGTATGATCAAAGACAAAACACCTTAAGTACATTTCTAAGGTCTTGTTTAAATTCTCAGTTTGACCATCTGTATGGAGATCATGGTGCCTTGAGATTTAAACAATTATTTCCACAAATTGCTGATAAACACCTTATCCTGATCCGATCACTAGTGCAGAAAAGGCATTTAACGTCTGTTATTTTGGCCTTTTAACGTCAGCTTCAAAACTGACGTCTTTGTGGATGACGTTAATCAAACGTCGGACTCAAACAGGTCTGACGTCTTTATAGACATCGGTTACTGCATGACCTCGACGTCTAAAGGGCTCCATAAACGTTGGACATTGCATTAACCGACGTCTACCGCAGCTTGTGTCTTTGGGTACCGTAGTAGCACCTTCTTCCTTTGCTAGTTTCGTCATAGAAAAGGTTGCGCTGATGAGTCAATATTTTGTTCACTTCACTTAGTTTATTGTGCTAGAATTAATCGGAGAATTGTGCTTAATTGTTCAGTATTTTCCCAGTTTTACTAATTGTGCTTAATTTGACCAAAAATTCTAATTTTAATTAATTTGAATTATTTGAGCAAATTATTTGCATTATTAATTACAGGGAAAATGTTGGAAATACAATTTGGAACATTTGGAGGTCAAAATAAATGCCACATAAATTATACTTTAAACTAAGAAGAGAAAGGAGGTGTGGATTTATTTTTTTTGGGGGTGCACTCGGTAATGGATCTTGAAGCACGGCCTGCACAGTCCAGCAGAAGCTGTTGCACGCGGACTTAAATGAAAGTGGTGTGTGCTGGATGAATGAGGGGTGCACGTGAAGCAGCTCATTCGCTCTTCAAACCCAGCGTCCAACAAGGCACGGAGGGCTTCACGCGGACAGCTACTGGCACAGGGGGCCCGTGGAGAAGCACGGTGCGTCCAGCAAACTTGAGGTGTGACAAGCAGAAATCAACACGTGGTCTTGAGAGTTGGGCTTGGGGTGTGTGCTCTAGCTGCCACGGAAGAGAGAAAAGGCTGGCACGTTTTGTCTTGCATCCAGGAGGCACTCAAGACCTTGGACCAGAAAAGAAGAGAATGGAGGTGCAGCAAGTCCAGTAGAGGGCAGCGTCTAGAGCGTAGAGAAGCCCAGCAGCAACACGTGGTGATCCAGAGCACAACACACACACTCCACGCCCACGGTCCAGGGCAGCATTCACCTTGATATATTTGGAGGTGTCCAGCCGCTAAGGGGGGGGCTGGACGTGGGAGGAGCCAGCCGCCACTTGCCACTATCTCTCGGTCTCAGTCTTTGGTTTTTAGGCCTTTGTTTTTGAACTTTTCTTTGGCTGGAAACGCTGTTTTGAATGAATGAGAAGAGAGTTTTAATGCTTCATTCTTTTGGCTGATTTTCTCATTGCCATTTTCATTTTAGTTTTGTGCACCTTTTGATTGAGCTTGGGTTCAGCTGCTGTTGCCACATCTACACTCATTTTCGTTTTTTTTTACTTTGTACGCTGTGATGCTGGACTGAGAAGCACGGTGGTTTAGTTTATTTTTCTTTGCTTTGCTGGAGAGGCGATGATTCAATATTAGAAAAGGTGTGACGTCCTAGCTTGATTTTAGGTGATGACACATTTCAGAATAGGCAACCATTTGGCTGGAGTATGTGCACGTGATTTCATTGGGAAAAAGGATTGCATTTTCTTTATTTGAAGGCTACGGTCAAGCTGCTACAGGAGAGTGGATTTTTATCATTATTTTGTTGCTTTTACAATTGAAGTTTGTGCGATTTTCAATGAAGAAAAGGGGATACAGTATTTTCTTTCTTTTAATTTAGAAGCTGGGTGATTTATTTGCTGCAAGGTGCTTGATGTATTGTTTGAAATCTCGTTTTTTTTTTTTATTATGGTTTATGCATTTAATTAGTTTATGTATTTAATTAGTTTATGATCTAGTGCTCCCTAGGGTAACATAGAGCGTTCGATTTCATAGGCTAGCTCTTTCATGTGTTTTTAGTCACTAGTTTGTTTGGTTTTATTTCATTTCCAATTTTAATTTAGTCATTTGCATTCACAAAAATTTTCAAACCCCCCCACTTCGTGTTTGACCTGATTCTCGAACCACATATTGGTCCTTGAGAGACGACCTAGGAGTCACTACCTAGTCTATAATGCATTCTTTTATGCACAACTTTTGTGGGAGGTGCGACCCTCCTATCAAAATGGCGCCGTTGCCGGGAACCAATGGTTCGGTCTTAGGTCTTTCTGTTGTGTTAGTATGTGTTGTGTTTTGTCTTGTGTTGTGATGTGACGTGACGTGATGTTCTGTTGTGTATGTGTGTGTTGCATGTATAAATGTGTTGTGTTTTATTTGTTTCGTGATTTTTAGTATTATTCTTTTTCCATGTCTACCTATTTTGATTTCGTGAATACTGCTTGTTTTGCTAGTGCCTCTGATTATGATTCTCCTTCTGCATGTTACTCTGATTGTAATTCATATTCTGCTGATTTCTATGTTGAGAACAATATGACTCATCCTCTAATTTATGAGAGTGCTCTTTGTGAGCCGGTTTCACTTAAGGAGGATGATCTTCATTGCGATCTCACCCCTGGACTGATACATTTGCTGCCTAAGTTTCATGGTTTTGCAGGAGAATGCCCACACAGACATTTGGAGGAGCTCCACATCATGTGCTCTTCAATGAAGCCTCCAGATGTCCCTCTTGATTACATTTTCTTGAGCGCATTTCCGCATTCATTACAAGGAGCAGCTAAGGATTGGAAAGACTCTCTTCCTCTGAGATCCGTTACCGATTGGGGATATCTTGAGCACCAGTTTCTGAGCAAATTTTCCCCTGTGCAATATGCTTACAGCAACGGTCTTGGATGGAATGACCCTACATTGGGATGGTATGATGCTCCACAGCATCAATATCAAGAACCACCATTCCAGAGTACTTTTATGCCTCCACCAGTCCAGCAATACCAAAGTCAGCAATATGATGCTCCTGCCCAAATAACTCCTCAGCCTTCTACTTCTGAGCCTACATTGCAGGAGTTGTTGGAGCAGATGACCATGCAGAACCTTCAGTTTCGGCAAGAGAACATGCAGTTCCAGCAAGAAATAGGAGCTGCCATTCAGAGTATGACTGATCAGATAGGGCAGATGGCCACTCAACTCACTGAGGAACAGTCTCAAGATTCAGAGTTACCATTTCAGACTGTTCAGATTCCAGATGATGATGATAGTGGCATCAACATAGAAGATGGGGAGAAGAGTCATGAACTTACTATGGTGCCATCTACTTTCCCATCATCCTATGTCCCTACTCTTGCACCTGAGGAGAGTGATGAGTATTTTGAGGAGCAGGCAGGTATAAGCAGCAATTTTGAGCCAGGTAGACCATTTTCATCCTCCACCACTATTCCAATCTTTAGGGAAGTGGAGGTAAACATACCTCAAATTGATTATTCTGTTGATGATTGTGCGATGCATGATTATGATGTTGATAGGTGTGTTGATGATTATATTGTTGATGAGTCTGTTCTTAATTGTCCTTCTCTGCATGATGAGAACCACTTTTTGCTATCACATCCAAATGTTTATTCTCCATGCACTGAACATGAATCTGAGTCTGTTGTTGATATTGCTTTTGAATTTGAAATTGATTCATGTTCTGAGAGTATATCTGTTGTTCAGCCTGTTACACTGGGATTGGGTGTTATACCCCTGCATATCATTTCTTTGGAAACACATCGCACTAACCATGTTGCAGGAGGTACACATGAATTTGATAGACAAACACCCACAGTGGAAAATAAAGGTGCTAACACTGACAAAAGCTTCAAGATCAATAGGCACCAGCTGAACCTGCTCATCAACAATCTTTGCTTCTTAAATCCAGCTGTGGATGATATCTCCCTGCTAGATCAAATCTGGAGGATGAAGCAGTTCGTCCTCAAAACCTTCTTGCTGGATACTGTGGTGGAAGACATCTCCCTGAAAGTCCAAAATTGGCAACTGCCACCATGATCAGGGGAGTTTTCTTTTTCTCTTCTCCCCCTTTCCCTACTTTTATTGCACTTGTCCATGATCTGTTGACTGTTCTGATTGTTTGATCTGCTGATTGTGACACATTGAGGACACTGTGTAGTTTAAGTGTGGTCTATTGGGGGAGATTCTGATTTTTCTTTGATAGTTTTTGTTTTCCGTGTTAAATTTTTTCTTTTCTAGGTAGTTTTTGTTTTGTTTTGTGTACAGTTTTACATGTTTCTCTTGATTTCTGGACTTTGTTTGGGTTGTAAATATGTCTTCCACTTCATTGATACTCTGATTGGTTGAAATCTTTGCTTTTCTTTGCTTGGAAGATGATTATGATTTTTGAGAGTTGAATTGATTGTGGCAGAATTACCCTGTGTGAGATTTGAGCCACTTTATGTTCTTTCTTGTGTGTGATATGTCTCTTGATTGCTTGCGCATATGCCTTGGCTTGACTCTTGCTGATAATTCTTGATTGATATGCATGTTTGGAAGTGATAAAGGCATTTTTGTTCTTGAGCCTCTCTAGCCAAATAAGCTTACCTTGTTCTAATCCTTTGATAACCCATTTTGAGCCTATACATTCCACATTTCTTTGTTTTGAAGCTCATACACTAGCCCTAAGTGAAAAACCATGATTACCTTAACCTTAGGGAATTTTGGAGCTTTGGAAGTGTTTTGGGAACAAGTGTGGTCTCCTGGGGGTTTCTGATGAATTGGCTGGTTGGTTCCTCTTCTTGTTTTGTGTTTGTAAATATGTTGTGTATCTTGTCTCTTATAGTTGTGTCCTAAACAGAGAGAAAAGAAAAGAGACAGGATGAGAAAAAAATATAGAGAAAAATAAAAAAAAAAAGAAAAAAAAGAAAAAAAATAGACAGGATGAAAAAAAAAATTTGTGAATAATGGAGTCAAGAAGAGGATTGAATTAGAGGTTTGGGTGTGATTTGATTGTGTTTACACTTGTTCCCTATTGCTCCTCTATTTCTTTTGGTTTATAGCTTCTCATCCATATTATATCCTCCCTTGTCCTTGGCCCCATTACAACCATGAAAAGACCTTTTGATTTGAACATGCATATGTTTTGAGTGTTGATATTAGAGGCTTGCCAAGTCTGTTGTTGCTTGCTTTCTTGAGTGCATTGAGTTGAAATCCTTTACCTTAGACACTTGAGAGAAACACTGATATTGCATCTGTGAGGTTCTGTTGCTTTTGATTCACCTCTTGAGCTGATTGATCATTTTGCCATGTCTTGAATTGCTTGGATGATGTCATGAGTATCTGCTTTCTCTGATTCGTTCTGTGTTGGAATTGTCTACTTCTTTTCTCTGTCCAGATTTCTTGAGGACTGTGTAAATTCTGTTTGTTTCCTTGCGAGTCTTTGTTTTCTGTGTGCTAAGTTTGTGTCATACCCTGGATGTCCTTTGAACTATTCCCTGATATGCGTCTTGATTTTGCCCAGGAGTGCAAAAGACTAAGTGTGGTCTATTTTGATGAGTCAATATTTTGTTCACTTCACTTAGTTTATTGTGCTAGAATTAATCGGAGAATTGTGCTTAATTGTTCAGTATTTTCCCATTTTTACTAATTGTGCTTAATTTGACCAAAAATTCTAATTTTAATTAATTTGAATTATTTGAGCAAATTATTTGCATTATTAATTACAGGGAAAATGTATGAAATACAATTTGGAACATTTGGAGGTCAAAATAAATGCCACATAAATTATACTTTAAACTAAGAAGAGAAAGGAGGTGTGGATTTATTTTTTTTGGGGGTGCACTCGGTAATGGATCTTGAAGCACGGCCTGCACAGTCCAGTAGAAGCTGTTGCACGCGGACTTAAATGAAAGTGGTGTGTGCTGGATGAATGAGGGGTGCACGTGAAGCAGCTCATTCGCTCTTCAAACCCAGCGTCCAGCAAGGCACGGAGGGCTTCACGCGGACAGCTACTGGCACAGGGGGCCCGTGGAGAAGCACGGTGCGTCCAGCAAACTTGAGGTGTGACAAGCAGAAATCAACACGTGGTCTTGAGAGTTGGGCTTGGGGTGTGTGCTCTAGCTGCCACGGAAGAGAGAAAAGGCTGGCACGTTTTGTCTTGCATCCAGGAGGCACTCACGACCTTGGACCAGAAAAGAAGAGAATGGAGGTGCAGCAAGTCCAGTAGAGGGCGGCGTCTAGAGCGTAGAGAAGCCCAGCAGCAACACGTGGTGATCCAGAGCACAACACACACACTCCACGCCCACGGTCCAGGGCAGCATTCACCTTGATATATTTGGAGGTGTCCAGCCGCTAAGGGGGGGCTGGACATGGGAGGAGCCAGCCGCCACTTGCCACTATCTCTCGGTCTCAGTCTTTGGTTTTTAGGCCTTTGTTTTTGAACTTTTCTTTGGCTGGAAACGCTGTTTTGAATGAATGAGAAGAGAGTTTTAATGCTTCATTCTTTTGGCTGATTTTCTCATTGCCATTTTCATTTTAGTTTTGTGCACCTTTTGATTGAGCTTGGGTTCAGCTGCTGTTGCCACATCTACACTCATTTTCGTTTTTTTTTTACTTTGTACGCTGTGATGCTGGACTGAGAAGCACGGTGGTTTAGTTTATTTTTCTTTGCTTTGCTGGAGAGGCGATGATTCAATATTAGAAAAGGTGTGACGTCCTAGCTTGATTTTAGGTGATGACACATTTCAGAATAGGCAACCATTTGGCTGGAGTATGTGCACGTGATTTCATTGGGAAAAAGGATTGCATTTTCTTTATTTGAAGGCTACGGTCAAGCTGCTACAGGAGAGTGGATTTTTATCATTATTTTGTTGCTTTTACAATTGAAGTTTGTGCGATTTTCAATGAAGAAAAGGGGATACAGTATTTTCTTTCTTTTAATTTAGAAGCTGGGTGATTTATTTGCTGCAAGGTGCTTGATGTATTGTTTGAAGTCTCGTTTTTTTTTATTATGGTTTATGCATTTAATTAGTTTATGTATTTAATTAGTTTATGATCTAGTGCTCCCTAGGGTAACATAGAGCGTTCGATTTCATAGGCTAGCTCTTTCATGTGTTTTTAGTCACTAGTTTGTTTGGTTTTATTTCATTTCCAATTTTAATTTAGTCATTTGCATTCACAAAAATTTTCAAACCCCCCCACTTCGTGTTTGACCTGATTCTCGAACCACATATTGGTCCTTGAGAGACGACCTAGGAGTCACTGCCTAGTCTATAATGCATTCTTTTATGCACAACTTTTGTGGGAGGTGCGACCCTCCTATGCGCCTTTTGGATCTCTTATGGCATTTCAACCGAAAACCGAATCTGGGTCCTTGCCTAGTTCCATTAAAACCGCCAATGAAAACGAACGGTGACAATAGAACTAGGTAAGGACCGAAGTTCAGTTTTGGGTTGAAACGCTATAAGACATCCAAAAGACGCAAACTTTTCTTACAAGGAAACTAGAAAAGGGAGAATGCGGTACAACGCTGCCCAAAGACACGAGAAAAACTGCACCAAAACATAACAAAAACTCATTTTAATCGGTTCAAATGAAAGATAATCAACAAAAGACTAATATAATCAGAATAAAAGTACGTTTGAACGGTTCAAAAGAGGCAAAAATGCACTTGGAAAAGCAATGCCGCAGAGAGAAAGTGCGAGAAGGAAGACGATGAAGTGCTCGTAACAGCGGGTTTGATGTATTATTTAACAGCAAACTAGACGTCGGTTCCCCAGGTGATCCGACGTTTGTACGGTAGAAAAAAATAATTTTTCATCTACCTGTCAGACATATACACGTTCGTTAGGAGGGGCACCGACGTCTATAATCGAATATAGACGTCAGGGTGACAGGATCAGACGTCTCTAAGGCGGAAAGAAATGACTTTTCACCTACCTATCAAGCATTAAGACGTCTATATGCCCACTTATTTACGAAAATGCCACCAGTCAATAATTTACGTTGGTTATTTTGTGGTTCAACGTCTACGGGGTGACGTTAAAGCCCAATTTTGCACTAGTGGATACAATGGACTTTGGAAACCCATACAGTACGAGCATGTTTAGCAATGCAAAATTTACACATCAGTTTAATTTCAAAGCATAAGTTGAAACAATATAAGGATGCACAGATATTGATTGATCATAGACCACGAATCAATGATCTAAGAGTCCATGTCACACGCATTAAGTGAAAAACAAATGAAAGCTTTACTTGTCTTGGATTTCTCATTAGGTGAATGACCAACCTGAGAACTTACATTCACTTGCACTGATGAATACTGATGAGTTTTTCACATTGTTCAGTTCTAAGATCTGACACCACAGATCTTGATGAGTTTGTAATTGTTTTGCCAATCATTTCATATAACAGTAGAAAAAGTTTTGTTAATTGTAAGAACCGGATAAAATAAAAATATTTTTTTATTTTATATATAATTTTAATAATCAATATTTAATTATGGTATGATATTGGATGGTAAAAGTATTTAAGAGTTGTATAAATATTTTAATTTTTAAAATCTGTTTAGGTAAGGTTTAAGTATAATTAATTGTGTTATTAATCTAACGATTTAAGGTTGTCCTAGTGGTTAAACCAGGTTTGAGCTTGTTGTGCGTGTCTTGGAACCTGAGTTGGAATCCTTTTTTCAGATAATATAAAGGCTTTTGGGCATTTGTTTTGTATTGGTTGAAGGAGTGGGGTCCGCAATTAATGAAGGTGAAAGAGAGGAGTGTGTTTTGTCAGTGCACGTGGAAAGAGAGTTTTTGGAAACAATTAGTATGACAAAAAAGATGAGTTTGCTTCCTTTGGGTGGGTCCCATAGAGTATTTTCCACCAATGGGGTTTATGATGAATAATTTTATGAAAAGAAAGGGTAGATTTTTGTTGGTAGGAGAAAGGTACCATTTTATAGATTCTTTTCTGCATGCAACATGTCCTCAATGTGAAAAATCAAAATCTCTCCCATTAAACCACACTTAAACTACACAGTGTTCTCAATGTGTCATAAGCATAAGATTGGAAATCAGAACAATCAACAGATCATGGACAAGTGCAATAAAAGTGGGGAGAGGAAGGAGAAAAGAAGAAAACTCCCTGATTCATGGTGGCAGATTCCACACTTGATTAAGCAGAGAAGTCTCTTTCACAACTGCATCTACCAATGAAGGATTGTTGATTAGCGGGTTCAGTCGGTGCCCTTTGTCCTTGAAGTTTTTGTCTAGGAATGGGCCTTTGATTTCAATTTTTGGTGCTTTCTAGAAAGATTTATGCGTACCTCTTGCAATAAGGATAGTGCATTCCAAGTCCACAAAACTTAAATACGGAGGTGTAACACCCAAGCCCAATGCATCAAGCTGAACATCAAGTATACTCTCAGGACATGAATGAGGTTTAGATGTAGAGTCAATATCAACAACAGTCTCATATTCATGTTTAGTGCATGGAAAAGAAGCATTGACATGTGACGGAAAAAAGTGGGTGTTATCATGTAAAGAGTGAGAAGTATAAACATGCTCATCAACAGTATAATCAAGTATTTCAGCACGAAAAACAGACTGGTCCTCAGATGGAATTTTCATGTTATTAAGGATATTAAAATGAACAACAATGTCGCCAAACTCCATAGACAAGGTACCAGCATAGACATCAATTTTAGTTCGTGCAGTTTTCAAAAATGGTTTGCCTAAGATGATTGGGGCAGACCCACGGGAAAATCCTTCCTCCATTTCAAGAATGTAGAAGGCAACAGGAAAAATGAGTTCCCCAACCCTAACTAAAACATCCTCTATGTAAACAGTGGGGTGGGCAACACTCTTATTGGCTAATTGTATGACTACACCCGTAGGTAGCAAAGTTCCAAGAGAAAGAGATTTAAAAATTGACAGAGGCATGACATTTATGGAAGCACCCAAATCAAGCATGGCATTCTCAAATTTATGATTTCCAATAATGCAAGGAATAAGGTCAGATACATTGAAAGTGGGATGAACTCCATATTCTGGAGGAAGATCAAGTTGATACGCATTATTATTGATCCTCCTAAGAACTTTAAATGGACCATCTCCTCGGGGATTGAGTTTGTATTTCTTAGATTTGGAAATCTTTCTTTTCTAAGATGACGCCAAACTAATTCTCCTTCATTAAAGATTATCTCTTTCCTTCCCTGGTTATGAATCTTGGCATATTTCTCATTTTGGTGTTGTATTTGTGATGAGTCAATATTTTCTTGACTTCACTTAGCTTATTGTACCGGATTTAATCAGGGAACATTTGGAGGGGCATTCATTTCATGACCAACATGTAACGCCCCGACAACTTACAGGGAATATTGACTACCCCCACACATCACCACGAGGCTTTCATATGTGCTTTGTCCTCACTCGCACACTTTTCGAGAAAACTTCCCAAAAGGTCACCCATCCCTAAATTACTCTAGGCTAAGCACGCTTAACTATGGAGTTTTTATGAGTTAGACTACCGAAAAGAAAATGCATTTTGGTGATATGAATAGCCAAATCAATCCCTTTAAGCTATCCTTCAACTGTATAGTCCCATACCTATACAGTCTCTAGATCCCTCTCATTCCAGTGTATGTTCGATTCATCCATGTGCCCCTTCCACTAGAAGCCTGCCAGGAGCCACTCCTTGTTTGTGCCCCTTGCACTTCGTGTCTCTTGCACCGGCGATCACTCCCCGCCCTCGTCAGTGCCCGGGTGTCACATGAAATGTAAGACACATATAAATAAATTGATTTCTCACTTTAAGTATTTTAGTTGGTGGTATTATATAATGAATTGTGATGTGAGACCATGTTAAGGAATAGTTAAGGAAGGAAAGAAAATCAAATTAATATTGGTTTTATATTAATTTTCGAAAAAGGTTGAAAAGGTATTTAAATATATTGTTTGTGCTATTATATTAGTGGATGGAGTCTGGTCTAGTGGTTGTTGTGTGCATGCATGGGAGGGGTGTGCGTTTGGTCTTAAGTTCAAACCCTCCCAAGATCGAAAAGGCTCCTAGGTATTTTTTAATTTTTTAATTTCCACCTTGGCATGTGGGTCCCACTATGAGGTAAGAAAGATAGAATTAATGTGTTTGGTCGTGGAGTGTTAAGATGAGCATGGAAGTGGCTTCCAAAGCCTTGTTTTGCTTTGCTTTTCACGCATTAAATGATGAAAGAGAAGGGGTGAATGTTATATTATTTTATTGGTATTGAGGAAAGCATTCATGTTAATTAGTGAGGGCTGCAACATGTGCCTTTCATTAATTGATTTTTTTTAAAATTTTTTTTATGCTTTTACATTGCATGGTAGGAGAGAGGAAAAGTCAAAACATTTGAGGCTTTGGGTTGCTTGTAAAGAATAAAAACGAGAATGTTCCAAGGGGAAACTTTTATTCTCATTTAATCTCTCTTTCACGTGAAAATGTTGCATGGGTGCCTAGTCATCTCTTTTTCCACTTTGCTTGGGTGGGCACATTTTTTCTAGACTTAGGAAGCTTGTAAGTGACCTTGGAGTTCCTTGGAGAGGGTAATTATTGCATTGAAAATTGTAAGCCACATAAATAGATATTATAGAGGCACTTAAGCACACTTTAAAACTATCATTTAGTCACATTAAAGTGAAGTTTTACTGGGATAACGAAGAGTTAGGAATGAGAATCTGAAGTTAGTAGTGTAAGGTGTCCTTGAGAGTAACCTTGAGTGGTTAGTGAAAGGTTGGTGAGGCTAGAGTTAGTTTCTACTTAGGTGTGTAAGTTTAAGTTAGTAGGGTTGAAAAAACAAACACTTGGAGAGTGGAAAAGAGAGAGAACCGTGTGTTGGAGAGGCATTTTTGGAGAGCAACCAAGTTGGTGAGAGAAAGGAAGAACCCCCCTAGCCTTGAAGTTTTTGGACGTCACTTGTAGGAGACCAAGAGGAGTGGAAGCTTGTTGTCTAGTGAGGAAAGAAACCTAAGAGCCTTTGGAAGCTAGCTTGGAATTGAGGTAAGGGGTTTAACTTGGGATATACCATAGTGTATGATGGGTAGAAGGTAACATTATAATGTTGTTGCATGCTTTCTTTCTTGTGTGTTGGAATTAAATTTAACATGTTGATGAATGTACTTTTCTTTTTGGTTTAAGTTTCATGTGTTGTTACATGGAGAATGGGTATTCACATGTTCATTTTCGTTTTTCTACTATATGGGGTAATTAATGGATTATACATGTTTATATTTTATGAAAAAGTGGTGTTGTTGTAATGGGTATACATGTTGGATGTTTTGGGGTGTTGTTTGTGTATGAAAAAGTGTCATGGGTACACTTTAAAATCATGTATGTTTTGTATATCTTGGTTCTTATTACCTTGCAAGAATTATATATTGTTGGGAGCACTTATCTACACTCTTCAACCAAGAGTGTGGGTAGGAGGGTATTGAGAATTCTCTTCCATTGTTGGAAGAGAAAAGAATGAGTTATGAGAATGAAAAGATTGAAAGTGATATTTTGGTGGAGTTGGGTACATGGGATTGATGAAAATAGTGAAGATGAATGGAATTGGTGTCATGGGTGGAAGAAGAGCATGAAAGAAGAAGCTTAAAAGTGGGGGATGGAGATGGGCATGGCTTGGTTGATGTAAAAGTGGCAAAGAAAAAGAAAGGTGTTGGAAGAGGACCAAAAACCGTGAAGGAAGAAGCTTGGGATGGTCTTTGAAAGCAAAGAAGAAGAAAAAAAAATGAAAGAATGGTGGGAAGATGGTTGACGTGAAATGAAGGGGATGAAGTTTGGTGTTGAAAAGTCACATAGAGATAAAACAAATTAGAAGTGTGTTACTGGTAGGGTGCATCAATTAAAAAAAAAAGTGGAAGTGTGAGGAGAGGTGGTTACGTAAATGGTGTTGGTGCATGGAATGAAGTGTGTAGCTTTTAGCATTAGAAAAGAGAGTGAAAGTGGTAGATATTGGGAGTGGGGCCACGATAATTGTGGGGAAAGGTGGGTGAAGTAGAGTTTTATGTAAATGCATGGAAAATAAAAGAGAAAGAGGGAAGGAAGAAGGTTTGGTTACGTAAAAAGTGGCTAAAGGAGAGAGAGAGTTTTGATGAGAAAAGAATATTTTAAGTGGGGTTCACTTGGTGAGAGAAAATATAATTTAATAGCCTTGGGACCCACTTGAAAAGTTGGATGTAGAAGGGAGTGTGTTTAGAGTAAAAAGGGGTGTATTGAAATTAGGTGTTTTCTTTGGTGTTGGGAATTTAGTAAAAGTGGGGTGCACTAGAAATGTTGTTATAGTTTATGGAAGTGTGAAATTAGTAATTTCACGGGGGTGCGATAGTAGGATAAATAATTAAATTAAGTTATTTAATTATTTGTTAGTCAATGAATTTGGTAGACTTTATATATGATGATGATGGTTGTGATGGTGAAGTTGTGAGAGCAAACGTTCTGTCATTTCCTTAGAATTTTTGTCGAACCGATGGTGTTCGTATTGCGATACGATAGTGTGTCGAGTTCTCTACAGAGACTGAGATTCGAGTGTTACCCTATCCTCGTGCGCGAGGACTAGAGAGGGTTGGATGTCTCGCCTAATGACTTCGGCTCGTGTGAGTATAGTGCTCGGTGGGTGCGTCCAACCGAAGATTTTACTCGTAATTCCTTGAGGAGTCGGGGAGATAGGTCTGAAGTTGCGATGGAAGACGGCTCGAATCACCCTGTTTTGCGAAACAGGTTTCGTACGACAAAATTCAAGGAAACAACAAAAGCTTGTGAGAATGATCTGAGTCATTGTTTCGAATACCGCGATGTATTGTAATGTTATGACTATGTTAGTCTGGGTGGTGATGATCTGAGTTATGAGTTGAATATTGTGTTGTATTGTAAGGTTGTGACTAGGATCATCTATGTTATGATGTTTTGATATTGAAATTATATGCTATGTTAGGTTCTTAGTTACTCACTCATCCTTTCCTTTTGTGGTTGTGGTTCCACCTACGATGATCGTACTTGTACATGAGTAGATGGCGTTGCAGATGAGGCAGAGATAGAGTAGCACGACGAGAGTTATGGGAATAACTATGGGGAATTTATCATGTTTTAAAGTAATTCTATGTTTTTGAATAATGAATTTGATAATTGTAAAGTTTGAACCTTATGTTGTAAGACGCTTATACTTTTGAGATTTTTTTTCCGCGATGTTATTTAAAAAAAAAAAAAACTGGCGTAAAATTTTTGATTTTGTTATTTTCTAGTGGCACTCCGTAAGGGGTGTTACAGTGTGCACGCTGGAAGGAAAGCAATGGGGGGTGCACATGGAGAGGAGAACATTCGGCTTGGGCTGGAAAAAAGCACCACGTACACTGATGGGTGTGCTTTAGGAAGCACATGGGTGATTGATTGATTGGAGAAGATGCACACAACAGCTGCCACGGCCCAAAGCAGAAGCAGTAGCACAAGGTGGGCTGATTCACGTTCAACAAGCCTTCACGTCTAGCAAGTGTCACGGCCTGCACGTCCACTTAGAGGCTCATTTTCCTTTTTGGTTTGGAGGACGTTGTGCATCAGAGGCCACGGAGAAGACCTATATCACTTTTTTTCATTGGAAGGAAGGGTGACTTTTACTTTGGTGCAGTCCAGCCGCTACCTTCATTTTGAGTTTTCTTTGAGCATTTTTTTAAATTTGTAGAAATGGGTAGCATGCTGTTACGGGATTTTGGATGAAATTTTAGAAGCACTTTTACTTGTTCCATAGGCTAGACGCACACAACTATTTACTTCTTGGAGATTCACGTTTTCTTTCAATTGGAAAAAAGGCACCTCTATCACGTCCTGGAAGCACAGAGATTCACGTTTTCTTTCTTTAAGATCCACAAGCAATGCATTTTCTTGATTTTAGATAAAGCACGATGATTGATTATTGAGGGCAGTGGTGTCAGGTTCTGGAAAGGGACCACACTGTGCTTTTATTTTTTTAAGATAAAGCAATTCATTCCGATGGAGCTTGATAACAGTTGAAAAACTGTTATTTTCATGCTTAAAAATTGACACTAAAAGCAACCTTTACACTTAGAAACTAGCTTGAAATCATGCTTTTCTGCATATTTTCATAAATAAGAGAGCCGGACAGGTTTATGCTTGATTTCAGTGTTTTTGTGCAGGTTTTAAGGTGAATTTAGTGAAAGAAGTGAAGAAGGAGAGAGATGAAATCAGAAAAGACATCAAAAAGTGCAAAAGGAGAAGCCGAAGTCACCGCTCAGCGGCAGTTTACCGCTGAGCGGCACTCAGGAGCTTACGGGAGATCCGCTGAGGGGAAAAATGGCCGCTGAGGGGAGAAAACAAGTCACGCATTTACCGCTGAGCGGTATTTTACCGCTGAGCGGCACTTTAATGGGCTTGGACCTAATTTTTTGTAATTTACGAATGGTATTTAAGCTTTAGGGTTTCCTAGGGTTAGGTATCTTTGGCAGAGACGAAGCAAACACTCTCTTTTTCACCCCTTGGGGGTAGATTGGGAGATGGTGACAGCTCTCCTCTTCTCTTTCTCGGGTTTTTTCTATCTCTTTCATTCTTTCATTGTTATTCATCTAGGTTCACCATGAATATGGTGAACTAAACTCTGTATGTTTGTTGGGGAATCAATGTTATCTTTTGAAGCTCTCATATATGAAATTTGTTTTTACATCTTTTATTTAAGATCTATGCTTTCTTTCATAATTAGTTAGGGTTTTTCCTCTTTGCGTAATGCTTGCATTGTTTAACTCATTCGATGCATGATTATTGGTTTTGTCGATACGGGCGCGTACGGGGAAGTCTAGATCCGGGGAATTTCTCCCAATATTATATTGGTTGTCGTTAAGTTCCTGTACTTATGAACTGATCATTAGGAATGCTAGGAATTGTATGCACTCGTGATTAGGGAGAAGCCTTCTTGAAAGGTACTTTAGAGAGTGGCATTAACAATGATGATTTGAATGTTGAATTCCTAAAATATATGAGAGTGGATAAGATGAAATTGACCCCCAACAACATATTCATACATATATTTCATTGAAAGTGTTTATCTTTTGCTTTTTGCCATTGATCAAAACTTCATGCATACATATTTAATTTTCGTCTTTTGCATATAAAAATCTAAATATTTCGTCTTTAAGTCTTAGCTAATCAATAAACCACACAACTAAACTAGGCCGTGAGTCCTTTGGGAAGAACGATACTTGGTCTTACCAATTTTATTACTTGAACGATTCGGTCATACTTGTCGATTGAAAAACAAGTTTGTGACATCATATTTTGGTGTTCATAAATTTGTCCATTAAGTTTTTGGCGCCGTTGCCGGGGATTCGTGGTTTAACTGGTTAATTTGTGTGATTATTGATTATCTTTGACTTATTTTTTTTTATTTTATTTTTAATTTAAATTTCGAATTTTTTTTATTTTATTTTATTTTTCTGTTTATATTTTTTCAGTTTGTATTTTATTTGATTTTATTTTATTTTTCTGTTTTCTGTTTTTCTGTTTTCTGTTTTTATTTTCTGAATCTTATATCTTCTCTTATATCTTTTTGTGCTAACCAAATCTTTTCTAGGGTTTTGTGTTCTTGTGTATGCAGGAGGCAATTCGAACTAGGAGCAAGAAAACAACAGAACCTCTGCCTGAAGGATTAGAAGACAATAGACGGAGGAGAAGAATCAGAACATCTAGAGAACTTTTTCCTCCTCCGGAAACTCTGTTGCAACCATCACCACAAGGTTCTGACAATAGCACAGAAAATATGGAGAACAATAATATCAGAAGAACTCTTGCTGATTACACCAATATAGCTGGACCTCAGCACTTTAACAGCATAGCTAGACCTAGAGTCAATGCAGTCAATATGGAGGTCAAACCAGCACTGATCCAACTGGTGAAAAGCAATCAATTTAATGGGTTATCTCATGAAAGCCCATATGAGCACCTTACTACATTCAATGAAATTTGCAACACAGTCAAAATTAATGGGGTGCCAGATGAAGTGATCAAACTTAGTTTGTTTCCTTTCTCATTGGGAGGCAATGCTAAGCTTTGGTTGAATTCTTTCCCAGAAGGAAGTTTCACAGAGTGGGAAGCAGTGGTAACAAAGTTTTTGAACAAGTACTTTCCACAATCAAAGGTGACAAAAGGCAAGCAAGAGATATCTTCATTTAAGCAGGGCATGGAAGAATCATTGGGGCATGCATGGGATAGATACAAAAGTCTGTTAAGAAAAACACCCACGCATGGCTTTGAAGAACAGGAAGTAGTCTTAACTTTCCTTGGAGGGCTTGGTTCACAAACCAAGATGATGCTGGACGCCTCAGCAGGAGGCAATATTAAATGGAAAACTCCAGAGGAAGCCACAGAAATTATAGAAAACATGGCTACTAGTGATAATGAGCTGCACAGTGAGAGAGGAGCTCCTATGCAACAAAAAGGGGTTCTTCAATTACAAACGCATGATGCCTTGCTAGCTCAAAATAAAATTCTAACTCAACAGCTGGAGACTCTGACTAAAACTCTTGCACAATTACCTAAAGAGTTGAAAACTGCTGCACAGGTACAAACCCAGTTGTGCGAATTATGTGGAGGTGATCATATCAATGGTCAATGTGCTTTTCCAGTGGAAGCCGTGGAGGATGTTAATTTCATGGCTAATCAATTTCCATACCGTCAAGGGAATTACAATCAAGGGTGGAAACCACATCCAAGCATTGGTCAAGGACAAACTGGGCAAGCTAATCAATATAATAAGCAGCAGCAGCAACCAACCTTTTGGCAACAGTTATCTATGTTTAATGAAAGATCAACAAGGTTGGAAGAAACTCTTCAGCAATTCATACAGAAAACTGAATCTTCTCAAAAGAGCACTGAAGCTGCTATAAAGAATTTGGAGATTCAAATGGGTCAGATTACCAAGCAATTGGAAGAAAGGCCAAATAGAAATTTTGGGGCTAATACTGAGGTTAACCCTAGAGAAGAGTGCAAAGTGGTAAAGAGTGTGAATGAAGAGATAATTGAGTTAGAAGAAGGAGAAACAGAAGAAAGAAGAGAAATAGAGAGCAAAAATACTTTTCCTTTTCCAATAAATCAAGAGAAACAAATGGACTTCACAGAATTATTCAGAATGGTGGATAATGAAGCACCTTGGGAACAGATTCTACAGAAAATTGCAGTTTACACAAAATCTGATGAAGAAATCTCTACAAAGAAGAGACGTAGAGATGATGAGGCAAAAGAGTGTATAACTGTTAAGAAAGAGTCATTCCCTCCTAAAGCATCAGATCCAGGCAGTTTTTCTATCCCTTGTACTATAGGGAAGAAAAAGGTAAAGAAAGCTCTCCTTGATTTAGGTTCATGTGTTAACTTGATACCTTATTCTTTACTGGAGCAAATCGGCAATGTTAAAGTGAAACCTGCAAAGGTTAAAATAGTAATGGCTGATGGATCTTCAAAGGAGCCATGTGGGATTGTAGAGGACATTATAGTGTGTGTTGGCAAACTTCAATTCTTGGCAGACTTTGTGGTGATGAAGATGGAGACCGAGAAGATACCTATCATACTTGGAAGACCGTTTATGAAAACGGCCAGGGCTATCATAGATGTAAATGAAGGTATAGTGGTGCTCCAGGACAGAGAGGAGAGAGTGGTGGTAGATGTCTTCAAAGATGAGACGCAAGCAAAGGAGGAAGAAGCTAGTTATAAAGCTGCATTTCGAGATGCACCCATGACTAGCCGTAAAGATGAAAATCTTGAGGTTTCAGGTAACCATTGTTTGTTGTTTCAGGTACCCAAGGAAGAAGAGATTGGAAGAGGAGAAGAAATTCCTAGTGATTGGAAGAAAAGAAGACTCCAACTTGGCACACCTGTAAGAATCAAGAACAAGTTGTGGGTTGTGAAGGGCTTTAAAGAGAAGGAGATGATAGAGATAGAGTCTCCATATTCTAGAAGGACCAAAACAGTTCAAAGGAAACAGCTGAGGAGTTGGTGGAATGACAACATCAACTATAAAGAAGATGGAACTTGAACTTTATTGGGTCAAGCTAATGACGTTAAAAGAGCGCTTGCTGGGAGGCAACCCAGTGAATTTAAAAATTTTGATTTGGTTTTGTAATTTTTAATTTGTGAACATTATTTTTGTAATGATTTTGTTGAAAATAGCATCTACTGAAGGATGTTAGGTGGTTAAGTATCTACTGAAGGATACTATGGCTGTAACACCTACTGATGGGTGTTGGTAAGAAAGTTTTGCACCTACTGAAGGGTATTGTGGATTTTGGGTCAGGCTCGTGACGTTAAACAAGCGCTACCTGGGAGGCAACCCAGTTGATTGAATATTTTTGTTGGTTTGTTTTAGTTAGGGTTGCATAAGCATTTTAAACATTAAATTGCAGGGAACCAGTGAGGGGCACATATGGGAGGCACGTAGGTTAAGAAAAGAAGGAGAAGAACACATCACGAAAGTGCCGCTGAGCGGTACTTTACCGCTGAACGGTATTCTCGCAGAATGGGTTTTATTTCCCCTTAGAGGGACCCGAGCCCATTAGGGTATTTTTAAACCCTAAGCTGCGTATTCTTTCACACTTTCATATTTTTCTCTGCACAAACACTCCCACATACCTTCTCCAAGGTTTTCCACATCTTTTCACTCTTCCACTCAATTTTTCACTAGTGTGCCATCAAAGTTTGGGGTTGGAAGAGAGCATTCTAGCTTGGAAGCATTCTCATTGCATCTAGTATCTCCACCCAAGTAAGTAAAATGCATTTTGTTCATTCTAGGGTTCTTGAATTTGAATGTGATTGTCAAAGCATGAATATTTAGGGGTTTTGATTTCTATGCATGATTTGATGATATATTTGATGTTTGAACCGATTAAACTGCATGATTATGAACTGGAAAACTGAAAATTGCATTTGGGTGGAGTTAGGAAAGCTTTAAAATAGGTTTTTCAAAAACTGCATAATCAGAGGCACTAGCAAAACAAGCAGTATTCACGAAATCAAAATAGGTAGACATGGAAAAAGAAGAATACTAAAAATCACGAAACAAATAAAACACAACACATTTATACATGCAACACGCACACACAAAACAGAACATCACATCACATCACAATACAAGACAAAACACAACACACACAAACACAACAAAAACCTAAGACCGAACCGTTGGTCCCCGGCAACGGCGCCATTTTGATGAGAGGGTCGCACCTCTCACAAAAGTTGTGCATAAAAGAATGCAGTATAGTACTAGGAAGTGACTCCTAGGTCGTCTCTCAAGGACCAATTTTGGTTCAGTCTCAGATCAAACACGTAGTGGGGGGGTTTTGTGATTGCAATTTGACTAAAAAAATGAAACCGAAAATTAAAAACAACCGAACATAAAATCATTAAAGTAAGTGAAAATATTAAATTCAACTGTCCTAAAGTGTGTAAACTAATTAAAGCATAAATCAAGTTTGGAAGAAAATGTATTTAACATTATGGAATTCAACGTAGCAGAAGTATAATTCAGCGAATGCGGTTAACCTGTTAAAATGCAACTATTGAACTAAAGAAATGAATTGCTTATTGAATACATAACAACGCATATCATTCACGGACATACCACTTAAAAGTAAATGCATGAACAATAAAGTTAAGACTGAAATGGGCCAACTGCTCCAAATGAAATCATCAATCACCGTGTGCTTCTAAAAAAAGAAAATGAAATGTGCTTCTGGAATAAACTTCAATCAAAAGAAACGGGTGCCTATTCTAAAGAGAATGACAAATTCTTCTCGGTTACTCCAAATGAATCAGCGGATGCGTTCCATTTTAGTCCGCGTGCACCACTTCTCCCAGCTGGAATTGACGCTACTCTTCAGCAAATAAATGCACAACTCCAGAGTGTTGTTTCCAGGACGTTCTACACAATGCACCATGCTTCCCTAAAGAAAGAAAATCTACATCCTTTGCTACTGAAAATCAACCTAGAGTCCCTGCCTCAGCCGTAGCCTCCATAGCAGAGAAGATATGTTTCTACATGGTTGCGGCTGGAGCATTCCAGAAAAAATTAAAAATCCAGGACCCTACCCGTGCAGCTCCTCCTTTCTGGATAAAAATTCCTCTCTTTTCTAGGTTGCGGCTCTCCTCTCCGTAACCCTTCCATTCTCCAAAGCTGGACTTGTTTTTCTCTGTGTGCACCTTCCATTCTCTCCACGCACCCCTCTATTTTTTTTCTGGACCGTGTACTTGCTTCTGAACTGTGTATTTTCTGCGTGCACCGCTGCTCTCCTTGCTGGACCATGAACGTGGCAGCTGCTTCCAGATGCCACTGGACCTACCGTGTGCACCTCCAAAAGTGCTTACAGCTGCCACTGCACCGTGATGTTTGTTGATGAAAGCTGGACTGCTGGATGCCACCTCCTGGACGCTCCTTCACGTTGCTGTGCACACCCCTGTTGGACCATGCCTTAATCTCCAAGCTGCTGGATGTGTGCAGCCAAGTGTGGGCCGGGTGTGCTGAACGCTAGCTGGGCCGTGGCGTGGACGTGTGCTGCTGTGTGCTGGACACACCCCCAATTAAATGGAATCCGTAAGCTGCTGTGTGGCGTGTGCAGTAATTGCCTTTTGCACATGGGCTGCACCTCATCAAATTATCTCCGTGAATATGTGCTTGACAAAATGAATTGTCATGGGCCCATGTGGTTTCTTTCTTTTCACTAAATGAAGCCCCTTTCATTCACGTGCTGGATGCTCCAAAAGTGCTGCTGGAATAAACGTGTGCTTCCAAAAAGAAAAGTGGATCAGCGTCTTCACTTCTTCCAGCCGTCACACCCCTTTAAGCTTCTCCAAATTAAATCAGCTACACTTTTTCCTAAGCCAAAAGAATGAATTTCCTCTCCTGCCTGCTACCTCCTTCCCGTGAGCTTTACTAAGCCAATGTAAAATAATGTGAGTGGTGGCCCCCTCATTCCTTCCAGCTTCACGGACTCACACATTTAATTTTCCAAAGAAAAATTCTCCAATGTGGCAACTTGCACTTTTTCCTCTTAAAGCACAATTATGAGATGTGGAGGCCGTGAGTGCCTCCCAAGCTGTTGGATTCCTTGTTTAAGAGTGTTGGGAGGTTTTAGCACTGTCCAATGATCAATTCCAGCCACCACAATTACTAAACAGCAAGCAAACAATGCAACAGATTAGAAATCACTCAAACAGTAATTACTGGACTGACATATGAGAGTAAAATAAATACTGGGAACAGCACAGAACGAATTTGAACAAAGTAAAAACTATACGTTAAAATAGACATCCAGACGAAACTATGAAAAAAAATTGCATGGAAAACGGATAAGAATTGAACTCAAACGAAGACACACAAGTTGACACAACATTCACGCGGCAGCCAGCGAAAATAAAAATGGCTAAGATGCATTGGCTCAATTTCCATTTCTCATTTAGCTTTCTAATGTCCCAAAAAGTTATCCAAAATTTTCCCATAATTAATAATGCAAAATAATAAGCTCAGATAATTCAAATTAGTTAAAATAAGAATTTCCGATCAAATTAAGCACAATTAGGAAAAACAGGAAAATACCGGACGTTTAAGCATAATTCCCCGACTAATTCTAGCACATTAAACTAAGTGAAGTGAGGAAAATATTGGTTCATCACCGTGCTCGTAGAGAGAGAGGGCCAGCATAGAGCCAGACATCTGCTGATACACATGAAGCAGAACCATTCCAGATGAGGGACATGTATATGTCTCTTATAGGTGCTCAGTTGCAGTCCATTCACAGAGGGCAGGTGGCTACGGCTGAGATGATTGTGGGGATGTATGATACACCTCCAGCCCACAGGTGGACTATGGATGAATTCCATAATGTGGTAGCTTGGCCAGAGGAACCAATGCATGGAGGAGGAGCTGGAGCAGCTGAAGCTTCAGCTAGAGAGATGGAAGAAGATGAAGCTGATGATGATGATGCATTTGAAGATGAAGAAGATGAGGAGGAAGAGGAAGATACAGAGGACAACTCAGACTGATGAGGAACTGAGATAGCATTTACTGATAAATGCTATCATATGATTATGCTTTTGTGGTTTAAGTTTTCTGAACTTATTTGTTTTTGTTTTTAGATTAGGGTTTGATGTACTCTATTGAACACCTGGTTTGTTATGATGGTTTGCTATTAACTGTGATTGTGTGATAAGTAATGCTGAATGATGCTTATGATTGATTGATGTTGAGATGATGTGCACATTAAAATGCTTATACAGGTGATTCACAAGCTTTGTGAACAAATGCAGGATATCATGATTGTGATTGTGAAATTAAGCAGGATGTGTATGTCAAATGTGAATGAGCTTATATGTGAGATTTTGAGTTCCAGAGTTGTCATTGTTGAATGCTATTACTTTGAAAGCATGAATGATTTTGCCCAGGTTTTCTATGATTGAATCAATTGCTTGTTTTGCATCATATGATCAAGGCCGTTTGTTGGAAACCTTTTTATTGGCCAAATTCGTAAAAATTAGCCCACTAAAAGAGAACACTTTGTGTTCTATCCTTTGAACCTTTAGCCTTGAACATACACTGAAACCCTTGATTGAAAATCTTTACCTTGAGTTAAGTAGAAGATCTTGTGTGGTATTGTGAAATGTTCAAGTTTGGGGTTGTTGGGAAAACATGAAAAAGGAAAAGCATTGAGCTAAGAGCCAAAAAGGAAGTATAGGCAAAGAAAAAGAAAAGAAAAGAAAAAGAAGTAAAGCTCAATGCAAATGCAAAGGCAAGTTGGGATGAATAAGATGATTGTGTTGTTATGATTCTCTTAACTCAAGGATTTTGTGATTCAGAAAAACCTATTTTCTTGTTAGCCCAGCCACATTATAAGCCATTGAAAAGTCCTTGTGATGATGCATGCTTGTGAATGTTTTTGATTGTGGTAAAATGGAAGGCAAAGTTGATTCATGTGACATTGTGATAGTAGAGTGAATGAGTGATTACCTCTTATACACTTGTGTGTTGAGTGAAACACTTTACTTAGTGAGGAAATATTCCATTAGCACATGAACATCCATACTTAATTGATTGGTCATTCATGAAAAAGAGCATTTGTTGGGTATTAACTGACTTTGTGAAACACTAAAGCATGTGCACATCTTGATTGAACTCTTGGTCATAAGTTTGATTGAAGTTTTTACTTATCTAAAAAGAGGATTTTGAATGAGTGAACCATCATATGAATTGGTTGAAGATTGAGTTACATCTTGTTTGCTTGAGGACAAGCAAAGTTCTAAGTTTGGGGTTGTGATAACAGTTGAAAAACTGTTATTTTCATGCTTAAAAATTGACACTAAAAGCAACCTTTACACTTAGAAACTAGCTTGAAATCATGCTTTTTTGCATATTTTCATAAATAAGAGAGCCGGACAGGTTTATGCTTGATTTTAGTGTTTTTGTGCAGGTTTTAAGGTGAATTTAGTGAAAGAAGTGAAGAAGGAGAGAGATGAAATCAGAAAAGACATCAAAAAGTGCAAAAGGAGAAGCCGAAGTCACCGCTCGGCGGCAGTTTACCGCTGAGCGGCACTCAGGAGCTTACGGGAGATCCGCTGAGGGGCAAAATGGCCGCTGAGGGGAGAAAACAAGTCACGCATTTACCGCTCAGCGGCACTTTAATGGGCTTGGACCTAATTTTTTGTAATTTACGAATGGTATTTAAGCTTTAGGGTTTCCTAGGGTTAGGTATCTTTGGCAGAGATGAAGCAAACACTCTCTTTTTCACCCCTTGGGGGTAGATTGGGAGATGGTGACAGCTCTCCTCTTCTCTTTCTCGGGTTTTTTCTATCTCTTTCATTTTTTCATTGTTATTCATCTAGGTTCACCATGAATATGGTGAACTAAACTCTGTATGTTTGTTGGGGAATCAATGTAATCTTTTGAAGCTCTCATATATGGAATTTGTTTTTACATCTTTTATTTAAGATCTATGCTTTCTTTCATCATTAGTTAGGGTTTTTTCCTCTTTGCGTAATGCTTGCATTGTTTAACTCATTCGATGCATGATTATTGGTTTTGTCGATACGGGCGCGTACGGGGAAGTCTAGATCCGGGGAATTTCTCCCAATATTATATTGGTTGTCGTTAAGCTCCTGTACTTATGAACTGATCATTAGGAATGCTAGAAATTGTATGAACTCGTGATTAGGGAGAAGCCTTCTTGAAAGGTACTTTAGAGAGTGGCATTAACAATGATGATTTGAATGTTGAATTCCTAAAATATATGAGAGTGGATAAGATGAAATTGACCCCCAACAACATATTCATACATATATTTCATTGAAAGTGTTTATCTTTTGCTTTTTGCCATTGATCAAAACTTCATGCATACATATTTAATTTTCGTCTTTTGCATATAAAAATTTAAATATTTCGTCTTTAAGTCTTAGCTAATCAATAAACCACACAACTAAACTAGGCCGTGAGTCCTTTGGGAAGAACGATACTTGGTCTTACCAAGTTTATTACTTGAACGATTCGGTCATACTTGCCGATTGAAAAACAAGTTTGTGACATCATATTTTGGTGTTCATAAATTTGTCCATCAGAGCTCTCGGGTTTTTTTTTTCTTTTAAAGTTGGAAGCAATAGCACGTTGGTGGAGGATGTGTCATTGCTTAGCTGGGAGAAGCATATTTCATTTTTTAGAAGCATATGGTGCATTCATCTCTTAGAAGAAGAACTCGGTGATTTAATTGGAAATATTCAACTTTGGTTTGCAAGAGGAAGCTGTGATGCTGGCTGGAAGAATGTGCACACGCTGGATGTCTTTGGGAGAGGTGTTGCACAGTACTGTTTTGACATTTACTTGAATGCTTTCAATTCTGTTATGTTTAATTTCATGTTTTAGTTTAGTTCAATTGCATTCACAAACTCTTCACCAAACCCCCCACTACGTGTTTGACCTAAGTCTCGAACCACATTTGGTCCTTGAGAGACAACCTAGGAGTAACTTCCTAGCACTATACTGCATTTTTAGTGCACATCAATTTGGTTTCTAACTCTTTGATGTAAGTCCTTTATAAATTTAGATTTAGATACTCCTTTCTGATGAACAAAGTCAAATGACTTAGGAAGAGGTATTAAATCTGTAGGTCAAAGGGTTGAATCCATATACAACCTCAAAAGGGGAAATTTTAATAGATCCATGAACTACTCTGTTATAGGCAAACTCTACATGAGGAAGATATTCGTCCCAAGATTTATTGTTTCCTTTTAGAATGACTCTCAATAAAGTTGATAGAGATCTATTGACTACTTCAGTTTGTCCATTTGTTTGTGGATGACAAGTTGTAGAAAAAGAAAGCTTAGTCCCTAATCTAGACCATAAGGTCTTCTAAAAGTGACTAAGGAATTTTGTATCTCTATCAGAAATGATAACACAGGGTAATCCATGAAGTTTTACCACATCTCTAAAGAAGAGCTTAGCAATGTTGCTTGCATCATCTACTTTGTGACAGGGTATGAAATGAGCCATTTTACTAAAACGATATACTACCACAAAGATAGAATCAAAACCCTTTGAAGTTTTTGGGAGTCCTAAGACAAAATCCATACTGATTTCTTCCCAAGGAGTTGAAGCAACATGCAAAGGGTTATAGAGTCCATGAGGCATTGCTTTAGATTTTGATTCTAAACAAGTAATGCATTTGAAACAATGCCTTTGGACGTCTTTCCTCATATGAGGCCAGAAGAATTTTTCTTTCAACATGCCAAGAGTCTTTTCTACCCCAAAATGACCCATTAATCACCCTCATGCATTTCTTTGACAAGGAACTTTCTATGTGATCCTTAAGGTATACAGATTTTGCCTTCTTTAAAGATACCCCTCTCTCACATAAAAACCTCCTTAAGCTTTGTGTATGCATTCCTCATAAATTTTGGAAAATTCAAGGTCTTGAGCAAACAACTCAATTATGTTATTAAAGCCAAGAATTTGTGCTCCTATTGTGGCCAAAAGATTGTTTCTTCTGGATAAAGCATCAGTCACAATATTAGACTTGCCTTTCTTGTATTTAATAACATAAGATAATTGTTCAATAAATTCAAACCACTTAGCATGTCGCTTCTGCAACTTGTGTTGGCTCTTCAAGTACTTGAGTGACTCATGATCACTGTGAATGATAAAATCTTTAGAAACAAAATAATGTTTGATGGAAGACCATCTAAGACATACATTGGACCTCTTACTAGAGCCATGGCTAAGAGAGTTCAAGAGGAAGAAGGATCACTTAATATTTTGCTTCTATGGAAGGTGAATGATAACAGTTGAAAAACTGTTATTTTCATGCTTAAAGTTGATACTAAAAGCAACCTTTAGACTTAGAAACTAGCTTGAAATCATGCCTTTTGTTTATATTTTCAGAAATAAGAGAGCTGGACAGGTTTATGCTTGATTTAAGTGTTTTTGTGCAGGTTTTGAGGTGAATTTGGTGAAAGAAGTGAAGAATAAGAGAGAGGACATTAGAAAAGACAAGAAAGAGTGCAAAAAGGAGAAGTCGAAGGCACCGCTCAGCGGCAAACTACCGCTGAGCGGCACTCAAGAGGTGACGTTGGAACCGCTGAGGGGCAAAATGGCCGCTGAGGGGAAGAAAGAAGACGCGCAATCACCGCTGAGCGGTAAATACCGCTGAGCGGCACTTTTTGGGCTTGGACTTTTGTAATCTTTTGTAACTCTAGATTAGTATATAAGGGCTTGCACGTCCTATAGTTAGGCATCTTTGGCAGAAACGAGGCAAACACTCTCTCTTTCACCCCTTTGAAGGAGGATCTTGGATGCTCAGGCTACCTCTTCACCTTTATTGGGTTTATTCTTTCATACTTTCATTGTTATTCATCTAGGTTCACCATGAATATGGTGAACTAAACCTTGTATGTTTGTTGGGGAATCAAAGTAATCTCTTGAAGCTCTCATATATGGATTTGTTGAGTACATCTTTGAATTAAGACATATGCTTTCTTTCATCATTAGTTAGGGTTTTTCCTCTTTGCTCAATGCTTGCATTGTTTAACTCATTCTAATGCATGATTATTGGTTTTGTTGATACGGACACGTACGGGGAAATCTAGATCCGGGGAATTTCTCCCAATATTATACTGACAATATTATATTGGTTGCCTTTAAGCTCCTGCACTCATGAACTAATCATTAGGAATGCTAGGAATTGTATGAACTATTTGATTAGGGAGAAGCCATCTAGAATGGTACATTAGAGAGTGGCATTAACAATGATGATTTGAATGTTGAATTCCTAAAATATATGAGAGTGGATGAGATGAAATTGACCCCCAACAACATATTCATTCATATATTTCCTTGAAAGTGTTTATCTTTTGTCTTTGTCATTGATCAATTCATGCATACATATTTAATTTTCGTCTTTGCATATTAAACTTCAATTATTGTGTTCTTAAGTCTTAGCTAATCAACAAATCACATAACTAAACTAGGCCGTGAGTCCTTTGGGAGAACGATACTTGGTCTTACCAAGTTTATTACTTGAAACGATTCGGTCATACTTGCCGATTGTGAAACAAGTTTGTGACATCATATTTTGGTGACATCATATTTCATATATGTGATTTGTTGATTAGCTAAGACTTAAGAACACAATAATTGAAGTTTAATATGCAAAGACGAAAATTAAATATGTATGCATGAATTGATCAATGACAGTGAATTATCTTAAACCTTCTTCTCTTAATTAAGCATGTTTACTTTGTTTTGTAGGATTAAATAAATTGGAGGGAGCAGCTGCCAACATGGCATTTGGCACGTGAAAGGAAGGCCTGGTTGGAGAAGCTTGCTGCCAAAGTCATATGCACCCAGCCAAAACCCCAAAATAGCCCAACGTTGGATGAGAAGATGCTTCAAACACGTGAGGAGCTGACCTGGAGCAAGGCATGGGATTTGCTGGAAGGATTTGGTGTTGCTGTTAGGCTTCCCATTTGAAATTAGGCCGGAGTTCAATTCAGAAAAGAGACCCATCTTCACTTATAAATAGGATGGTTTCTTCCTTGTATGGTACTTTAGAGCTATGCCCAAATGCTGAGAAATATATTCCAGTCTTGCATTCTGCTCTTGAGTCAAAATTGCTTGCTAATTCTTCATTTTCTCTCAAGCTTCCTTCCATTATATGAAGGCTTTCTGAGCTGAGAGGTTTCACTCATTTTACCTTGCTTCATTCAAACATCTCCATCACCATTTACTCCATCAATTCCGCTGCACACCAACACATCTACCACACCTCTGATCTGGGATCTTCCGGCCACTGGTTTCCTCTGGAATTTGGCTCCATCAAGTGGTATCCAGAGCTTAGGTTCTCCACGCACCAAGGAGCTAAGCATTTCTTCTCATTCTGCAATTTAATTCTGCTGAATTCCATCTCTGTTTCTATTTTCTGTTTCTGTTTCAGTTTTAATTCTGTGTCAGTTTTTGTTCTTTTAATTCTGCTTCTGTAATTTTGTTCCAGCCTTTAATTCTGTGTTCTTATAGTGTTTTATGTCCATTTTTCATTTTAAACGGTGAATCATTTCTTGTTTGAGTTAATTCCAGCTTTGAACTTTAAATTCTGTTTTGTCTAAAGTCTTGTGCAAACTACTGTTGCTGTTTTATAGTTGTCACTGTTTTGAAATTGTTTCTGTTGAGTTCTGTGCTTACCAGTGCTATACAAGCTGTTTGTTACCATCAGAGGCAGTGATGAGTTGATCTAGCCTTGGTAATATAGGCTGAAGCATCCAATAAGCCAAACTGGTTTTAAAATTCTGTTTAAATCTGATGCAGAATTTTGTTTGCTGTTCTAAATCATCAAATCTGTTTTCAGCTGGTTTTGGTTGATTCTAAAGCTTGATACAACATTGTTTAGTGTTGTTGAATGATGCTAAGAGTGTAGCCAACCATAACAAGCAATGAAATGCAATTTGCATAGCTTGGTTGTGCATAGACACTAGTCATTTGCTATTTCAGATTTAAATTTGGTTTATCACCGTGCCAATTTTCATTGCATAGTTTAATCTGAGTTTGGTCATGCTAAGCATCTTTAATTCCAACTTAGATCTGTGTATTCACATTTCCTAGAGTCTTTTCCTTGCTGATTCAAACTTTGATTCCATAAAACTGAATTTGGTTGGTTATTTTGGTGCCATTTACTGCATAAGTGGTACAGCAGTAGGGAATTTCGAAAATCTGTTGTTTCCTTGCTGTTTTATAGCTTGAGCAAGTTTCAATTGATGGTTCAAAGTTGCTAGTACTGTTCATTTGGTCAAAACATGACTTATATGCAAATTTGCATTTGAAACCATCAATTTTTGAGTGAAAATGGAAGTGAAACAATGATTTTGAATTATAGGCAGTTACTGTTACGTACCTGAGTACGTAAACTAGCCAAATACAACCTTGCACACTCTCTCACACGTAATAGAACAATAAACACACGTAATAGAACAATAAACGAATAACAATGGATGAATGAATCTCTTTTATTGATGGTAATATCTGAATAAACAAGGGTAAACAATAATTGGGAGCATAACCTCCTTCAATTACTTTGAGAGCATAACCTCCCTCACAAGACAATAATGTCTGTCACAAAACTCAATAATCACCAGCATACCTTTAACCCTAGACTCTAACTTTATTTATATTAATTATTTCCAGCCCATCTCTTATTAAATATTCCTCTATCTGCATTTAATATAAATATCCTTATATTTAATATAAATATCCCTATATTTAATATAAATATCTCTATATTTAATATAAATATCTCTCCGTATATTATCCTAGCATATATCCTTAATTATAAATATCTTATATTGAATATTTCCCTAAATATATATTTATTTACTCTAATTAACTTATACTATATTTATTTACTCTAATTAACTTATACTAAATATTCTCTCTGCTCATATACTTTCCAACCCTTATTATTACCCCTACCTTAGATCGTAACATTACTCCTCGCTGCAAAACAACCTTGTCCTCAAGGTTGGATTGGGGAGCTTGATCTCATGGCTCCTCATCAATTCAAGTCTGGAGGTTTGGGTGGTGGAAATTCTTCGTCGTCCTCTGCATATATCAGGACTCTCAAACTCCTGTCCGGACAACGGTGCGCAGGACCGAACCGCTCGCCGCATCTAAAGCACCTTCCTTCTTTCCTACGTTTTTCATATTCCTCATAAGGTAGATCCCTCACGTTTCTTTCCTTTCGTCCGGTCCCCACATTCTCCGTGATGTCCGCTCGGCTCTCCACGACAGTTACCGTTCGGCCTTGGTTCGGGCGACTGAGCTCCAGTCGCGTATCTCAAACCACCAAAATTCAGTCTAATTTTTCTGGTGCAGTTCTGTTTTCCAACTGCTGTTTGGTAATTTTGATGCAAAAAAATTCATTACTGGATTGTGAAAAAGCTGGTTCCATGATTAAAAAATGAAATAGATGACTCAAAGAAGTAATATCAAGTGATAAAAAGCTGTTGAACTGTGCAATCCAGATTACAGGCCCTGAAAAATCAAAATTCAAAAATCTGAAAGTCATTGGGGCATTTTATCAAACAGTTTTGAAAATTATCAAACAGTTTGCATTTGGAATCATTTCTGAACTGTGTTTGCGTTTTTTTTTTGCTTTCTTAATCTGTTCTAGCACCTTTGGTAGGTTCCTTTTGTGTACTTGCTGTGTTTCCATACCTAGTTCATTTGTTTACACATTTTTGGCTTCCAAAATTGTCAATTATTGCTGGAAATTGGTGTGGAAAACTGGTGCAGAATGGTAAATCTAGCTTGGTTTGTTTGAGTGGATTTAAGGTACTGTGACAGCTGTTGTGAAGCATCCAGTTGCAGAAACCTTTACTTATAATGGTAGCATACTAGGAAGTGAGGGGAAAGCTGAAATGAAAAGCAATTAGGAGCTCTTGAGTAGATGCAACTCTGCTGTCCAGCAGCTGCAGAATACATTACAGCAGCATAATTTGCCACCAGAATTGGAACAACTTGCATACTGTTTTTGAGATACACTTGGCAGCAGCTGAAGATTGAAGTCCACACTATTTTTACACATTTAATTGAGCTTGTTTGAGTACTCATATCACGGAACCTTGTAGTTTTTTTTATATTTCTGTTGTTGTGCCAAGTGACTTGGGAAAATGCTTTTGAAGCAATTCCAAGCTCACAATTGAACATTGTAATAGTCCAATTTCGTTTTCTTAGTGTGAAAGTGTGTCAAGGGGCTCCAAGTGTCACTTGCACTTTCACTTAGGGCCGTCTAGCATTTACATTCTTGCATCTTTATTGCTTTCCTTAAATGTCTTGAGTAATCCTTTTGTTTTTAGGTCTCCGTGGTATCTAGGATAGCATAGCATATAGTAAACCTTTCTTTGGTTTGTAGGTTCATAACATTTAAAAAGAATTTGAAGAATTTCTACTTAGAAACTAAAGTAAAAGAACATTCTAAGGAAACTCTGGCTAAGGAAGAACTTGGTTTCTAAGCTTGTCCATTTGTGACTCACCTCTTCTTCCTGGGAGCTACATAGAAACATCTTTTACTTCTAGAATCTCTTAGAAATTTTTCACCAAAAACAAAGAAAGTTTGTGAAAATTTTTTCATTCATTACTTGTCAAACATTTTGAAAACCTTTTGAAAATTTTTCTTTGACAAGAATGAGTCAATCAAGTGTGCAAGGAAGTTTGAAACCCAATAGTGAAATGTCTTTAAGGGAAGAATTTGAGCAAAGATTTGAACAAAGGGATAAAGAGATTAGTGAGCTCAAAGATATGATTAGTCAACTTTTGATTAATCAAGATAAAAAGAAAGAGAGGTCTTCCCATAGGAGAAGAGAAGAATCATCATCTTCTCCAAGTGAAATTGAGCAAAATAGTAGTCATCACAATGATGACCACTACCAAATGCCTCCTAGAAGACAACATAGAGTTAGAGAGCATTACCCAAGAGAGCCTAAGGTTGATCTTCCTTCCTTTCATGGAAAAGATGATGTAGAAGAATACCTAGAGTGGGAAATGAAAGTTGAGCAATTGTTTGAGTGCCACCAAATAGATGATGAAAGGAGAGTCACCATGGCTTCTCTAAGCTTCCAAGGTTATGCCTTAATATGGTGGACAGCCTTAGTCAAGGACCATAGGCTAAGACACTTACCTCCCATTAGGTATTGGAATGAAATGAGATCTGCCTTGAGGAGGAGGCATGTACCAGCCTACTATGATAGGGAGATAATGGATAAACTCCATAAACTCCAACAAAGGAACATGAGTGTTGAGGAATATAGACAAAAAATGGAGTTACTCATGTTGAGAGCTGGGATAAGAGAAGAACCTAGGATAACAATTGCTAGGTTTCAAAGTGGACTCAACTATGACATAAGAGATAAGGTTGAACTTATACCCTACAATGATCTCAATGAGTTAGTCCAACTTTGTGTGAGGGTAGAGCAACAACTAAAGAGGAAAAGCTACACCAAGAAAGATTACCCTCATAGTTCTCACCATAAGAAAGAGTATAAGAGGGAGGGTAGTCAAACCAAGCCAAGATATGAAGAAAGAGAGAGAGAGAGAGGAAAAGAAAAAGTCAAAGAACCTTCAAGAGATCATAAGAGTAAGGAGACTAAGTGCTTTAGATGTGGGGAAAAAGGGCACTATGCATCTGAGTGCCGCAATAGAAGGTCAACTTACATCCTTGAGCATGAGAGTGAAAGTGAGGGTTCTTCATATAGTGAGTCTGAAACATCCACTTCTGAAGAAGAAGAAGCTTTACCTTGTGATGGTGACTTACTTATGGTAAGGAGACTCCTGGAAAGTAAACATGTAGAATTAGAACAGTCACAAAGAGAGAACCTATTCCACACAAGATGCAAAGTTTTAGAAAAGACATGTTCAATGATAGTGGATAGTGGCTCTTGTTGCAACTGTTGTAGTTCTAGAATGGTAGAGAAGCTTGGCTTAACCACTACTCCTCATCCTAAACCTTACAAACTTCAATGGATCAAAGAGGATGATGGAATAGTAGTTAAAGAACAAGTAAGTGTACCCATTTCCATTGGCAAATATGAAGATCAAATTGTTTGTGATATAGTACCAATGGAAGCTGGGCACATATTACTTGGAAGACCTTGGCAATATGATAAACAAGCTTTACATGATGGAGTCACCAACAAAATCACCATTCAACACAAGGGAAAGAAAATTATTTTGTGTCCTCTTACACCTTCACAAGTAAGAGAGGACCAAATAATTCTTAAGAAGAAGTTGGATGGAGAAAAGAAAAAAGAAAATAAGAAAGAAAGAAAGAATTTGGTAACCCATGCCTCAGCCCATGAAGTTGTCCAACCTCAAACCTTGAATATTTCCAAAAATCTTTTTCTTGGACAACATCATTTCCTTCTTTATTGCAAAGAGGCATTTGTTTCAATCACTCATGGACTTGGTTCTCTACCGAAGGGGTTGCAAAAACTTTTAAAGGAATTTGATGATATATTTCCCAAAGAGGTACCAAGTGGATTACCACCTTTGAGGGGAATAGAACATCAAATAGATTTGGTACCTGGGGCAAGCCTACCCAATAGGCCAGCCTATAGAACCAACCCTATGGAAACAAAAGAAATAGAGAAACAAGTTAATGACTTGTTGAACAAAGGGTGGATCCAAAAGAGTTTAAGTCCCTGTGCTGTGCCTGTGTTGTTGGTCCCTAAAAAGGATGGGTCTTGGAGAATGTGTACAGATTGTAGGGCCATCAACAACATAACTATCAAGTATAGGCATCCCATTCCTAGGCTAGATGACATGTTGGATGAATTACATGGAGCAAATCTCTTCACCAAAATTGATCTTAAAAGTGGATACCATCAAATAAGAATTCATGAAGGAGATGAATGGAAAACTGCTTTCAAGACCAAGTTTGGTTTATATGAATGGTTAGTCATGCCCTTTGGCTTGACCAATGCTCCAAGTACATTCATGAGATTAATGAATCATGTGCTTAGGGAATGCATAGGCAGATTTGTAGTGGTCTACTTTGATGACATCTTAATCTATAGTCAAAGTCTTCAAGAGCATCTTAGACATATCAAGGAAGTCTTGCTTCTTCTTAGAGAACACCACCTCTTTGCCAACTTTGACAAATGTACTTTTTGTCAAGAAAGTGTGATTTTCCTTGGTTTCAAAGTTGGAAAAGAAGGTGTGCATGTTGATCCAGAGAAGATCAAGGCTATACAAGAATGGCCAACCCCTAAAAATATAGGAGAAGTAAGAAGCTTTCATGGGCTAGCTAGTTTTTATAGGAGATTTGTGAAAGACTTTTCCACCATAGCTGCTCCTTTAAATGAGTTAGTCAAGAAAGATGTTCCTTTTCTTTGGGGTGATAAGCAAGAGTTGTCTTTTGAGACTTTGAAACATAAGTTAACTCATGCACCCATTCTCGTTTTACCTGATTTTTCCAAAGCCTTTGAATTAGAATGTGATGCATCTGGGATAGGTATAGGAGCTGTTTTAATACAAGGAGGACATCCCGTAGCTTACTTTAGTGAAAAACTTAGGGGACCTACCTTGAACTATCCTACCTATGACAAAGAGTTATATGCCCTCATTAGAGCTTTAAAAACTTGGGAACATTACTTGGTTACTAGAGAATTCATCATCCACACTGACCATGAATCTCTCAAGTACATAAAAGGGCAAGCAAAGCTAAACAAAAGACATGCCAAGTGGGTGGAATATCTGGAGCAATTTCCCTATGTCATCAAACACAAAAAGGGGAGTACTAATGTTGTTGCGGATGCTTTATCTAGAAGACATGCATTATTAGTAACCCTAGGATCCCAAATATTAGGATTTGATGACATAAAAGAGTTGTATGAAAATGATGAAACATTTGCATCCACTTATTCATCATGTCTTAAGAAGCCTTTTGATGGATTCTATCTTTCTGAGGGGTATCTTTTTAATAAAGGAAAACTTTGTATACCCCAAGGATCCATTAGAAAACTTCTTATCAAAGAGAGTCATGGAGGAGGACTTATGGGCCATCATGGAGTTGATAAAACTCTAAACATTTTGAAAAGTAAATTTTATTGGCCACACATGAGAATAGATGTTCAAAGGCATTGTTCTAAATGCATAGCTTGTTTACAAGCTAAGTCAAAGATTATGCCTCATGGACTCTATACACCTCTTCCCATAGCTAATACCCCTTGGGAGGACATAAGCATGGACTTTGTCCTAGGATTACCAAGAACTCAAAGGGGTTATGATTCTATCTTTGTGGTAGTAGATCGTTTTAGTAAAATGGCTCATTTTATACCCTACCACAAAGTAGATGATGCTAGCTATATATCTCGACTCTTCTTTAAGGAAATAGTGAGATTGCATGGTTTACCCAAATCTATAGTGTCTGATAGAGATGTGAAGTTCCTAAGCCACTTTTGGAAAACTTTATGGGAAAAGCTTGGGACTAAACTTCTATTTTCTACTACATGTCACCCACAAACTGATGGGCAAACTGAAGTAGTTAATAAATCTCTATCTACATTATTAAGGGTAATATTAAGAGGTAACAATAAATCTTGGGATGAACATCTACCTCATATTGAATTTGCTTATAACAGGGTAGTCCACAAGACTACTAATCTTTCTCCTTTTGAGGTTGTTTATGGTTTTAATCCTATCACACCTCTTGATTTACTACCTCTTCCAAAACCATCTCTTTTTCTTCATAAAGAAGGTGTTTCTAAAGCGGAGTTCATCAAGAAGTTACATGAGAAGGTCAAAAACCAAATTGAAAAACAAACTCAAAAATATACAGAATACAACAACAAAGGGAGAAAGAAAATAGTTTTTGAAAAAGGAGACCTAGTTTGGCTTCATTTGAGAAAGGAAAGATTTCCCTCTCAAATGAAGTCCAAACCTAGTCCAAGAGGAGATGGTCCATTCAAGGTGGTCAAAAGGATAAATGATAATGCATACATCTTAGATCTTCCTGAAAGTTATGGTGTCAGTCATACTTTTAACATCTGTGACTTAAATCCTTTCACAGGAGATGATCAACAGGATGCAACAGATCTGAGGACAGATCCTTCTCAAGAGGGAGGGTCTGATGGAAGACCATCTAAGACATACATTGGACCTCTTACTAGAGCCATGGCTAAGAGAGTTCAAGAGGAAGAAGGATCACTTAATATTTTGCTTCTATGGAAGGTGAATTATCTTAAACCTTCTTCTCTTAATTAAGCATGTTTACTTTGTTTTGTAGGATTAAATAAATTGGAGGGAGCAGCTGCCAACATGGCATTTGGCACGTGAAAGGAAGGCCTGGTTGGAGAAGCTTGCTGCCAAAGTCATATGCACCCAGCCAAAACCCCAAAATAGCCCAATGTTGGATGAGAAGATGCTTCAAACACGTGAGGAGCTGACCTGGAGCAAGCATGGGATTTGCTGGAAGGATTTGGTGTTGCTGTTAGGCTTCCCATTTGAAATTAGGCGGGAGTTCAATTCAAAAAAGAGACCCATCTTCACTTATAAATAGGATGGTTTCTTCCTTGTATGGTACTTTAGAGCTATGCCCAAATGCTGAGAAATATATTCCAGTCTTGCATTCTGCTCTTGAGTCAAAATTGCTTGCTAATTCTTCATTTTCTCTCAAGCTTCCTTCCATTATATGAAGGCTTTCTGAGCTGAGAGGTTTCACTCATTTTACCTTGCTTCATTCAAACATCTCCATCACCATTTACTCCATCAATTCCGCTGCACACCAACACATCTACCACACCTCTGATCTGGGATCTTCAGGCCACTGGTTTCCTCTGGAATTTGGCTCCATCAATGTTCCTGATGACTGATGCATAGTAGCTGATCTACTGATCCGAGAGATCTGATTCAACGGAGATCTACTGAACTTCGAAAATTGCACTTCGAGATTCAACTGAGAGTAATTCTCGGTAGCTCCAGCAGAGATCTGGAAGAGGTGTTAATGGCAACAGAGGAAGTGTACGGTGAGATTAATGTAGATGGATGCTATGCTCAGTGAGTGACTACAACTCAGGCAGCCGTCCATACAAGGAAGGAAGTTGCAGGGAAGGTTTAAGCAAGTAATGACTTTCGGAGGGAGAGTTGGCAGAAGCAAATCTCAGCAGAATTTCATTCATCCAAAAGTGTCTTTTCAAGGGAGCTACCATGAATTTATATCCATGGAGCTGCAGGGAGGATGGAAGGAAGTGACCCATGTGTAAAATGTGGAAGAATTATGAAAAACGTGCTAAAAACGAAAGCAGTATGTGAGCTGGTGGTGTTGAGGAACGGAGGTGCTGCCGTGGTGTGCTTAGCAAAGAGTGGTGGTGCAGCTAGCAACTTTGACCATCAATTTGACAGTTTTACCCCTTCTCTTGGTGTCTTCAAACTCCACTTAAATTGAAGGAAAAGAACGTGCCCTGTTGTGTCCATATCTTCAAACTCTTCTTGAATTCTTCTAGCCATACTTCTAGTAATGGGTCCATGCCCTAAGTCATCATCTCCTTCCCCTTGAAGAGGATTTGTCCTCAAATCTACATCATCATCTGTATCAACTCCTGCAAAAGGACGAAGATCAGTAACATAAAAAGTAGAATGGACGCCATACTCGGATGGAAGGTCTAACTGATAAGCATTATTGTTGACCTTCTTAAGGACTTTAAAAGGACCATCTCCTCGAGGACTTAATTTGGACTTCCTTTGAATAGGAAATCTTTCCTTTCGAAGGTGAAGCCAAACCAAGTTACCTTCATTGAAAATGACTTCCCTTTTACCCTTATTATGATACTTAGCATATTTCTCACTTTGTAGTTGTATTTGATTACTAATCCTCTCATGAAAAGTTTTAATGAAATTGGATTTAGATATTCCCTCTTGACGAACGAACTCATGTGAAGAAGGTAAGGGAATCAAATCCATAGGTGTGAGAGGATTAAAACCGTATACAGCCTCAAAAGGAGATATTTTGGTAGTTCGATGAACTACCCTATTATAAGCAAACTCCACATGTGGAATATACTCATCCCAAGATTTGTGGTTACCCTTGAGGACTAATCTTAATAGAGTGGATAAAGATCTATTTACTACTTCAGTTTGACCATCTGTTTGAGGATGGCAAGTAGTAGAAAAAGACAGCTTAGTCCCTAATCGAGACCATAAGGTTCTCCAAAAGTGACTAAGAAATTTTGAATCTCTAGCAGAAATGATGACCCTAGGTAGTCCATGAAGTCTAACCACATCTCGAAAGAATAACCTAGCCACATTACTTGCATCATCTATCTTGTGGCATGGTATAAAATGAGCCATTTTGCTAAAACGATCCACAACCACAAAAATAGAATCAAATCCCCTTGCTGTTTTGGGTAGTCCTAAGACAAAATCCATGCTAATATCTTCCCAAGGAGTTGAAGCAATGGGTAAGGGAGTGTAAAGACCATGAGGCATTGCTCTAGATTTGGATGTTAAACAAGTAATGCACTTGAAACAATGCCTTTGGACTTCTCTCCTCATGTGGGGCCAAAAGAATTTCTCTTTTAGCATGCTTAAGGTTTTATCAAACCCAAAATGCTCCATCAACCCTCCCTCATGCATTTCTTTGACAAGGAGTTTTCTTTGTGAGCCTTGGGGTATACAAATTTTGCCTTCTTTGAAAAGATACCCATCTCTCACATAGAATCCTCCTTGTGGTTTTTGCAAACATTCCTCATATAAGGTGGCAAAGTCACTATCTTAAGTATACAATTCTTTTATGTTATCAAACCCAAGAATTTGAGCTCCTAAAGTGGCTAGTAAGATATTTCTTCTTGACAAAGCATCTGCCACGATATTAGCCTTTCCTTTCTTGTATTTGATAACATAAGTGAACTGTTCAATGAATTCCAACCACCTAGCATGTCTCTTTTGCAACTTGTGTTGGCTCTTCAGATATTTTAGTGATTCATGATCACTATGAATAGTAAACTCTTTGGAAACAAGATAATGTTCCCAAGTTTGAAGAGCCCTCACAAGAGCATAAAGCTCTTTATCATAGGTGGGGTAATTACAAGAAGCACCATGAAGTTTTTCACTAAAGTAAGCAATTGGGTGTCCTTCTTGTAATAACACAACACCTATTCCGTGTCCAGAAGCATCACATTCTAACTCAAAAGTTTTGGCAAAGTTTGGAAGAGCTAGAATGGGAGCTTGAGTGAGCTTTTCTTTAAGTAGCTCAAAAGCCTTTTGTTGTTTGTCTCCCCAAATGAATGTAACATCCTTTTTCACCAACTCATTGAGAGGTGAAGCTAGACTAGAGAAGTTAGGCACAAATCTTCTGTAAAAGCTGGCCAATCCATGAAAACTCCTAACTTCTCCTACATTCTTTGGAGTTGGCCATTCTTGGATGGCCTTTATTTTCTCAGGATCAACATGGACCCCACTTTTATTGACTACAAAACCGAGAAAGATGACACTATCAACACATAAGGTGCATTTGTCAAGATTTGCAAACAATTTATTGGTTCTAAGAATTATTAGAACAACTCTCAAATGTTTTTCATGATTCTGCAAATCTTGACTATATACCAATATGTCATCAAAATAAACAACTACAAACTTCCCAATGCAATCCCTTAAAACATGATTCATAAGTCTCATGAATGTACTTGGGGCATTTGTAAGACCAAAAGGCATTACTAGCCACTCATATAACCCAAACTTAGTCTTAAAAGCAGTTTTCCACTCATCACCTTCTTTGATTCGAATTTGGTGATATCCGCTCTTAAGATCTATTTTTGAGAAAATTTGAGCCCCATGTAATTCATCCAACATATCATCAAGTCTAGGGATGGGATGTCTATATTTTATTGTGATGTTGTTGATAGCCCTACAATCACAACACATGCGCCACTTCCTATCCTTTTTTGGCACCAACAACACCGGTACATCACAGGGGCTTAGGCTCTTTTGAACCAAACCCTTATCTAGTAATTCTTGGACTTGTGACTCAATCTCTTTGGTTTCTTGGGGATTAGTCCTATAGGCAGGCCTAGTAGGAAGAGTTGCCCCTAGAATAAAGTCAATTTGATGTTCTTTGGGAAATAGATCATCAAATTCCTTCAAGAGTTTTTGTATTGAAAGAGAAAGAGTAGTAGTCTGAGACTCACTAGATGTGCAAGTGAGTGTTCCTTGGCAAAGAAGAAGGTATGAAGGTTGCTCAACTTGAAGTGTGTTGTTTAAAGTCTTTTTATTTAAAAGTACTTCATGTTGAGTGACCTTGTGGGAAGGAACACTGGACTCTATCACCTCTTTTTCTCCACTCTTTTGTTTTGTAATTTTTTTCTTTTTCTGTTTCTTTTCCTGATCCCTAGCGGACTTCATTTGTGCTTGATCTTGTGCCACTTGAGTAGGTGTCAAAGGTTGAAGCACAAATTTCTTGTCTTGTTTGTGCACAGTTATGGTATTGGTAAGACCATGGTGTATAGTGTTATGATCAAATTGCCATGGCCTTCCCAATATCACATGGCAAGCTTCCATAGGAACTACATCACAAACAACTTCATCTTTGAAGTTCCCTATGGATAGAGCCACTTTAACTTGATTCTTGACTGTAATGTCCCCATCTTCATTTAGCCAATGAAGTCTATAAGGTTTGGGATGGGGTATTACAGCAAGATTCAGCTTTTCAACTAGTCTGGTACTACAACAATTGCAGCAAGAACCACTATCAATAATGAGAGAACAATAGTTTTCTTGAATTTTACACCTTGTATGAAAGATGTTCTCTCTTTGTGATAGTTGTTCCAGACTTGGTTGACTGCTAAGCACCCTTCTCACCATGAGAAGTTGACAATCATCCGCAAACACTTCCTCTTCTTTTTCCGTTTCACTCTCACTATCACTGGTGGGGGATTCACTTTCACTGCTATAGATGTCCTTTCCCTTTAAAAGAATGGTTCTTTTAGTAGGACATTGAGCAGCTATATGACCCCTACCTAAACACTTGAAACACTTTATATCACTTGTGCGAGTGTGTGAAGAGGACTCTTTGTTTGGTTTTTCAACTATTTTGGCTAGAGGTTTGAGGGGTTCTTTTGCTTTAGTAAATTTCTGCTCAAAGGGAGACTGAAATCTTTTAGCAGAAATTTTCTGCTGATTTTGTTGTTCTACCTTTATACACATTTGAACAAGTTCATTCAAATCTCTATAAGGTAGAAGTTCAACTTTATCCCTTATTTCCAAATTTAACCCACTCAAAAATCTAGCTAAAGTAGTTTCCTCTGCCTCTGTGATCCCTGCTCTCATTATGTATAGCTCCATTTGTTGTCTATAGCCTTCAACAGACATAGACTTTTGTTGCAACCTTTGGAGCTTATCCATGAGTTCCCTTTTATAGTAAGAGGGCTTTTCTTGAGAGCAGCTGTGAGTTCATTCCAATATTTAATGGGAGGAAGTTGTTGTCTCAGTCTTTCTTTGACTAGAGCAGTCCACCAATACATTGCATACCCTTGAAAACTAAGGGTAGCTAGAGAGACTTTCCTTTCCTCCGACACTTGTTGACAAGCAAATATTTGCTCTACTTTCATTTCCCAGTCAAGGTAAGCCTCAATGTTATCTTTCCCATGAAAATGAGGCAATACCACATTGACTTCCTTAGGAGGAGGAGGAAAATTTTCATACTCACGCCTATGCCTTCTTGATGAAGAAGGGTAGTGATGGACAAATTTATGAACACCAAAATATGATGTCACAAACTTGTTTTTCAATCGGCAAGTATGACCGAATCGTTCAAGTAATAAACTTGGTAAGACCAAGTATCGTTCTTCCCAAAGGACTCACGGCCTAGTTTAGTTATGTGGTTTCTTAATTAGCTAAGACTTACAGATAAAATATTTGGAGTTTAATATGCAAGACAGAAAATAAACATGTATGCATGAAGTTTTGATCAATGGCAAAAAGCAAAAGATAAACACTTTCAATGATATTAATGTATGAATATGTTGTTGGGGGTCAATTTCATCTTATCCACTCTCATATATTTTAGGAATTCAACATTCAAATCATCATTGTTAATGCCACTCTCTAAAGTACCTTTCTAGAAGGCTTCTCCCTAATCACGAGTTCATACAATTCCTAGCATTCCTAATGATCAGTTCATAAGTGCAGGAGCTTAACGACAACCAATATCATATTGGGAGAAATTCCCCGGATTTAGACTTCCCCGTACGTGCCCGTATCGACAAAACCAATAATCATGCATCGAATGAGTTAAACAATGTAAGCATTAAGCAAAGAGGAAAAACCCTAACTAATGATGAAAGAAAGCATAAGTCTTAATTAAAAGATGTAAAAACAGATTCCATATATGAGAGCTTCAAAAGATTACATTGATTCCCCAACAAACATACAAGGTTTAGTTCACCATATTCATGGTGAACCTAGATGAACAATAATGAAAGAATGAAAGAGATAGAAAAACCCGAGAAAGAGAAGAGGAGAGCTGTCACCATCTCCCAATCTACCCCAAGGGGTGGAAGAGAGAGTGTTTGCTTCGTTTCTGCCAAAGATGCCTAACCCTAGGAAACCCTAAAGCTTATATATCATTCGTAAATTACAAAAAGTCAAGTCCAAGCCCATTAAAGTGCCGCTCAGCGGTAAAATACCGCTCAGCGGTGAGTGCGTGACTTGTTTTCTCCCCTCAGCGGCCATTTTGCCCCTCAGCGGACCTTACGTGACTTCCAGAGTGCCGCTCAGCGGTAAATTGCCGCTGAGCGGTGACTTCGGCTTCTCCTTTTTGCACTTTTTGTTGTCTTTTCTTATTTCAACTCTCTCCTTCTTCACTTCTTTCACCAAATTCACCTTAAAACCTGCACAAAAACACTGAAATCAAGCATAAACCTGTCCAGCTCTCTTATTTCCAAAAATATAAAGAAAAGCATGATTTCAAGCTAGTTTCTAAGTGTAAAAGTTGCTTTTAGTGTCAATTTTAATCATAAAAATAACAGTTTTTCAACTGTTATCAGGTAGTAATCTCCTACTCTTAAGTTTTCTTGCTCACTTTGGGATTCTCCACTCATGCTTCTCTCCCTATATTGAACTTGTTCATCTCTTAGCATTTTCAACTCATTAGTAACCATGGCATTGTGCAATTCTCTTTGAATCTTTTCTTGCCCTATTTTCCTTTCAATCTCTTTGAGTTGATTGACAAGAGTTTGAAAACAAAATTGTTCTTTAGGCTCCTCATCAATTCTAGGGGAGTGTCTTCCAGACATTTTATGAACTTAAAAATTTTCTTGAAGTAAAGACTAAGAGAGTTCACTTGAGGACAATATTCCAGGTAAGAGAGGTGGACCTTGTAGGTCACTTAAGTACCAAGTCTTGCCTTGCCAAATATATCCTTAGTTACTTACTAGAAGTCTTTAAATCAAAATCACTTCTAAATTCACTAAATATATAGAGACACAAACAAACACAAAGAAAGAAAACCTTAAACTCTAAAACTGGACTCTAAGACTTCCTAGGCGAAGCTTGCAAAAATAAAAAGAAATGAAAGGTGAGGTCTCCTAGGTGAGGCTTAGAAATTTTGGAATCTAAGACACACTCATCGTCTACCAATTTTAAAGTGATGAGACTTTAAGTCTAGTTTAGCAAATGAGGGAAGAACACTTATGAGCTCTTCCACTTCACTTGCTTGAAATGGCCAACTTACAAATTTGAAAAAAAAAAGTAAACAAAAAATACAAGGGAAACAACAAAATTTGGAGGAACAAGAATGTAGTTTAATGTGGCAGCTTTGGTTGCTCTCAAACAAGTAATGAATCAGACTGGATTCATGCAATTCTCTCAGCTGCAAAGTGACTCTCTCCTAGGCTGTAACCGTGAAGAAAATCTGCTGTGAAATTGTTGCAGCAACACCACTCTACCACTCCGTCAGCTTTACCATGTTGGCTTGTATAACCATTCTCCTTACTTCCTTTGATGCCTCCTTGTATGTATGGAGTCTAAGTTGTAACACACCTACACAGCAGTCCAGTTCAGAACTTACAGTATCTCCTCATACTGCCAGTAATTACCAAAAGATTGACACCAACACAGAACCTTTTATCAAACAGGTTATGTGCAAGAATTCCAAAAATTTTAAAATCAATGAATTAAGCAGGTGGTAATCACGGTGGCACTTCAAATGGATCCTAAGAATAGTTCTAGAATAGATTGGACACACAGCAATGACAATCAGCTAACAATTGGATAAAAAAAAACATTATCCGGCATATGTCACAAACTGTTTGTGAATTTGCCTCAAAGAACAGTCAGCAATTATGCAGAAATGACAAAAAAAAATGTTGTTTCGACAGTTCACACTATTGGATGCATTGGTCCTTTCAGCTTTTTACTTTGCTTTTCTGATATTTTAGATTTTGTTTATCAACTGTATGTTATGAAACCAAGCTTCTACTACATCCAAATGTATTAACTAATCAAACACATTTTCTATGATAATTCCATCAAGTTACTGCACTGCTACTGTTTTAAAACAGACTTTTGACCCAAAATTTGAACTAGTCACATATACTTTTTGCACAGAACAGCTACTGCCAAACTTCAATTCATTCAATCATGTTTAAATGATTAAAACAAACTTGTTGAACCACAATTTGATCCAAAATTCTTTATATATCCAAAATTGAAAGCAGTAGTTCTGATGCAAGCAATTTGAAGTAACTGTGCTAGTTAAATTTTACAACTAACAATGATTCAGCTCAAACAGCACAAAAATACACTTAAGACAGTCAAAGAAATTTGCTCAGGATGGCAGGATGTGATTTAGATGGCTGGACATGATCTAAAACATTCAGCCACTGGACACGCAGAAAGAACTGACTAAGCCAATTGCAGTTCGGTTAACTGCCAGTATTAACACAACATGACTTTGCACAAACATTCCATATTTAAAATCAGATGTCTATGGCTAGTTTCCATGTAAACAAAACAATGCTTATGCAGGAACTATTCTCATAGCAGTTGCAGCCAATGAAACAGTCATTTCAGATTTTCCAAAATAGATGCAGAATTTTCTGTATTGATATACTGGACTCTCCAAACTTTGTTAACAATTCATGCACATGAGCTCATTATCTCAATTGTCATTGCTCATATATTATGCAGAAGAATCATGAATCTTACAAAGTTTCCAATACAGATGCAGATTACATGGTATTTAACCAGAATTTTGACAAAATCGGGATTGCACATAACATATGACATAACATAATGGATGTTCAAATTAAAATGACTCAAACAAAAATTCAACCGATTAAAATGAAAAGACTGAATCAATAAAGCAATAGCACGGTTCAAAGACTCAACAATCCTAAAGATATGAAAAAAATTATCTATGATATACTGAATCATAGATAATTCAAATTAATTAAAATAAGAATTTCTAGTTAAAATAAGCATAATTAGGAAAAATGGAAAAATATTGGACATTTAAGTAGAATTTCGTGATTAATTATAGCACATTAAACTAAGTGAAGTGAACAAAATATCGATTCATCACTTCTAAACGGAAATCATTAACATCTTGTTGAAGCTTTTTGACCATACCTTGTGTGATGGGGCCTTTATGTATCATTGTGCTTGGCTCCCGCGTATCAGGAAGTAGATGAAGTTGACGAAGTGGAGGAAGTGGGGGAGGTGGACAAAGTGGAGGAAGTGGAGGAAGTGGATGAAGTGAAGAAGTACTGGAAGAAGTGAAAGAAGTGGAAGTAGAGGAAGAAGTGGACGCAGTTGACGAAGTGGAGAAAGTGGAGGAAGTGGAGAAAGTTGACGAAGTGGAGGAAGTGAAGGAAGTGGAGGAAGTGGAGGAAGTAGAGGAAGTGAAGGAAGTGAAAGAAGAAGAAGAAGAAGAAGAAGAAGAAGAAGAAGAAGAAGAAGAAGAAGAAGAAATAGAAGAAGTTGAATTTGAAGAAGTGGAAGAAGTGCAAGAAGTGGACGAAGTGGACGAAGTTGACGAAGTGGACAAAGTGGACAAAGTGGAGGAGGTGGACGAAGTTGACAAAGTGGACAAAGCGGACGATATTGACGAAGTTGACGAAGTGGACGAAGTGGAGGAAGTAGACGAAATGGACGAAGTAGACGAAGTGAACGAAGTGGAGGAAGTGGAGGAAGTGGAGGAAATGGAAGAATTGGACGAAGTGGACAAAGTGGAAGAAGAAGTGCAAGAAGTGGAAGAATAAGTGGAAGAAGTTGACAAAGTTGACGAAGTGGATGAAGTTGACGAAGTGGACGAAGTGGAGTAATTGGAGGAAGTGGAGGAAGTGAAGGAAGAAGTGGAAGAAGTGGACGAAGTAGACGAAGTCGATAAAATTGGACGAAGTGGACGAAGTTGACGAGGTGGAGGAAGTGGAGGAAGTGGAGGAAGTGGTCGAAGTAGACGAAGTGGACGAAGTGGACGACTTGGAGGAATTGGAGGAATTGGACGAAGTGGACAAAGTGGAAGAAGAAGTGGAAGAACTGGAAGAAGTGGACGAAGTGGACAAAGTTGACGAAGTTGACGAAGTTGACGAGGCGGAAGAAGTGAACGAATTGTACGAAGTGGACGAAGTGAAAGAAGAAGAAGAAGAAGAAGAAGAAGAAGAAGTTGAAGTTGAAGAAGTAGAAGAAGTGGAAGAAGTGGACGAAGTTGACCAAGTTGACGAAGTTGAAGAACTTGACGAAGTGAACGAAGTGGACGAAGTGGAAGAAGAAGAAGAAGAAGTGGACAAAGTTGACGAAGTGGAGAAAGTGGAGAAACTGAAGGAAATGGAGGAAGTAGAGGAAGTGGACGAAGTGGAGGCAGTGGACGAAGTGGACGAAGTGGAGGAAGTGAAGGAAGTGGAGGAAGTGGACGGAGTGGATGAAGTGGACAAAGAAGTGGAAGAAGAACTGGAAAAAGTGGAAGAATTGGAAGAAGAGGACGAAGTGGACGAAGTTGATGAAGTGGACGAATTAGATGAAGTGGAAGAAGAAGAAGAAGAAGAAGAAGAAGAAGAAGTTGAAGTTTAAGAAGTGCAAGAATTGCAAGAAGTCGACGAAGAGGACGGAGTTGACGAAGTGGAGGAGGTTGACGAAGTTGACGAAATGGACAAAGTGGACGAAGTGGACGATATTGACGAAGTTGACGAAGTGGACGAAGTGGAGGAAGTGGACGAAGAGGAGGAAGTGGAGGAAGTGGACGAATTGCACTAGCTATACATGTTTCAGTTTTTCTTGCTTTCTTCATCTGTTGAAGAACCTTTCTTAGAATCCATTTCAGTGCCTACTTCTATTCTACACCTATATCTATTAGTTTTAAGCTTGTTGGCATGTTAAAATTGACCAATTAAAGTCATATTTTGGTGTTGTCCTTGTACATTTCTGGTCCAGTTTTTGATCTGCTTTGGTGCTAATTTATGTGTCAAATAGTGGTGTTCTAAAGACTTTGAGGTGCAGTCCATTTTTAGAAACATTTGAGTGATTGGAAGTAGGTAGGCTATAAGGGAAAAAATAGTGTTGTGGTTGCTAATGATCAGTGATTGGATTTGGTTAGGTATCAACATTTGAGTGAATTATCAACAAAGGTGGAAGATTTGCACAAACAGATGTGCTTAATCTGATTCAGTTATTGCTGAATCAATTGCTTAAAGTAGATGGTATCATGGTTGAAGGGGATGTGAAATTAAAGAGGAAAATTCAGGTCATGCCAAATACTGAGATGCATTTTACTGAATTTTGTTTATCACTATATCTCAAACTACATTTGTTTAACCACTTGTAGTTCTAATGTTAGTGAAAAATTAATTTTAAAGTTAAAAAGAGTTCAAAACTATGTTGAAACTCTGGATTAGCTAAAGATTAAGAATTCCTTGCTTGCTAGCAATGGACATCATGCACCATTGAGAATTGTGTGTAGTACCATAAATAGTTTAAGGTACTTTTATCCTTCTACATCAAGTAGTAAGATTAACGCTAAATCAATCCTAAGTTCAGTAATGTCATATTTCACTCACAGTCATACAGTAGAATTTGTTCTTACATGGGATTTGGCACACTTTTTTCTAACCATTATGGGATCACTCAAAGTATGACAAAAAGGTAATGAATTTGGAAATGAAACTTTACTTTAGCATGTCAAGAAGAAGATGGAATTTTCTAAGACTAGCTACTAAAACACAACTTACAAAAACATTGATTCAGTTTAGCCATTTACTTGAGATCAGAGAGACCAACCACACAAGCACAGTCCACTACTTTAGCACCAGCAAGTTCTACAATTGAAAGCAAACTTAACCATTTTAGGAACAACAACAAAAATTGGGGGTTAATTCATAAAGCTTTTATATATATATATATATATATATATATATATATATATATATATATATATATTTAAACATGTTTTTTATTTCTAGTAGTTACCTAGGAGTGTGACAAGACAGTTACATGTATGAAACCTTAATTTAAAGTGAACCGTGGTCTACAATCATGAAATATCAAAGCTGAATGCATCTTTACTTACTCACCACAGAAATACATTCACTTAATAAGACATTTATTCTTGCAAAAGAGAATTTAGAACAAAAGAGTACCTTCAATCGTAAAAGGCTGCAAGAGGAAATCACCTACAAGTCTAATTGCTGCTAATACAGTTCCACCTGTGGCCACAAAATCATCAATAATTATGACATGTTTGCTGGACTGAAGAGCACCAACATGCAACTCCAAACAATCATTTCATTTCTAGAACATATTTTTCAGAAATTACTTCCCCTAAACAAAGATTAGGCATGACTTTCCAAACCAAATCAATTGCACTGGAACAAGTACCAGTTTAAATTGACAGACACAGCTGAAAGATTCTAAGAATCTTGTTCATGTGAGTATTACTTTCAACTTACTGGTGAACCTAAGTCTAGTACAACAAGATTCAAGACCAACACATGCAACTACCTATATTCAAATTATGCAGTGATTATTGTTGCAGTGCAACTCACAGTACACAATTAAACTCAAGAGCAATCCCAAATTTCTCCTAGAATTGTGCAACTAAAACACTCTGCCTCATTAAGTTCATCCTAGTGGATCTACGTTCACCATTGTTCTCAATCATGCAAATTAAATGTTAAATGATCCATGTACTGTTGAACATAATCCCATGGTCAAATTATGCAGATTGGCAAAACAGTGTCACATTCTTGCTTTCTTGTAGGTACCTCATGCATAAGGCATTGGCTAGGAAAGGGATTGTTGTTTTTAATATTTCAATATTAATATCATACATTCCATGTAATAATAAATTTGATATTAGAAAAATAAAAAAGCTGAAGCATCTTTGCAATGAGGAGTAGATATGCACGCTGGTGCTGTCTGCATCTGAAACAATAAGGAGGAGATCACTAGCTGGGGTCCACATGACGGGAATCTGCAGAACAAGTAACAGAATGAGACCCATTTTGGTCATTTGGCTCACTCACACCATTCCATGTATGGTATCCGCTTAGTACACTTGAAAAAGCCTTCACAGTCTGGGTAACCTCAAAACCACCAAGAGAATTACACGTCCCCCACACAACCACTCTTTAAGAAAAACTTCTATCACTTTTATGAAATTTTGTCAAACTTTGGAAGATTACAAATCACTAATTTATTGACCCTTTTGTTTTCTATAAGCTGCATTAGTTCCTATGTTATATTAATTATACCTTTTCTTTGTAGAGGCAAAGATCAAAATCACTGGGGGTCCAAACATGTACGAAGAAAGTAGTTGCTTTGATCCGAATGGGATGGTGGCAGAATACTGTTTTTCGCAGATGGTTTCAAAATCGGAGGCAGTTATGTCTGTGACTAGCATGCAGCCCCAAAACACCCTTGGGATGGAAAACTTAGCCTACACATCTGCTTCTGCTGTTGCTATGGAAATCATTGCACACCCTCAACAAAACTCATACAATCAAGTTAATAACTTGAACTCCCAGTTTGTGCAAGTGGTGAACAACCATGGTTCATGTGAGGAGCTTTATTCTTTCCCCACTCACTCCTCCGCACTTGAGAGGGGTCACCATGATCACCAATTTCCTTATTCCACACCAACACCAGATCTCCTCAACCTTCTCCACTTGCCAATGACCTTTGAAAACCAAAGCACCAATATTCCGAAACTCTCTGGCCCTATGGAACAGTACACAGCACAGACGTCTCATCTGTTTCCTATGACCCTTTCTTGCATCTCAACCTGCAAGCACCTCCCCCAGCTCTTGGAAATGATTAAGCCTTTGGAGGAGGGGGTGTCATACAAGGCAGTGGAATTGGCTGCCAAGATTTTCGAAATGGGGTGGTGGAGTTCACTTAAGATGTGGGCAAAAAGAGAGGGGGGAAAAGGACCAACCAGTTTACCAGTACCACTACTGAGAGACAAAGGAGAGTGGATTTGAGTAGTAAATTTGATGCTTTGAAAGAACTCATCCCAAACCCCTCCAAGGTAACATTTTTTAGTAAATTATACTGTTGACATTCTCTCAAAGCCATAGACATTTTTCTTTCCTGCTTTTTCTATTTCACAGTAACTCTTCAATTGTTTAAAATGTCTTTTTTCTAGGAAAGGTTGTTTTAAACGTTAAGAAAATGTAAACTTTGAGAAAAATTTCTTATTTTTAAACCCAGCATTGATTAAAGCTAATGTCTTTGAGTATAAAGAAAGTAGAACTCAGTGATTGATTTTGTTCTGTTTTGTTAATTGAAAAGGATAATTGTGTTTTGGTAATACTAATATATTGTAAAGAACCAATATTAGATTTAGAAAAAGAAGGATCAAAAACAGATGCAAAAACCTTTGGTGGTGAGCTTTAAACCTGAAATCATACCAGTGGGTTGAGGCTTAGAATTATCCATCTTTGCTAAATGGAGGATATCCTGAATATACTATTTTTTAGAGAGAATAAGTCCTCCATCAAGGATGGAGAATATGTCTACCATCAATCGTTGGTTTGATTGATCTACATTTTAATTAACTAAGAGTAAAAAAAAGGTTGTGAGTGAAATGAAGTTTGAATGCACTATATTCAGTGCAACTTACTTATAAGGTTTGATGTATTAGGTATAGTACAAAGATATCAGTGTTCATGTAGGACACGCTAACCTTCTATAGGTCTATACATTAACCTTGACAGGAATATAACACCTTCTATAGGTATAGGACAGAGATATCTTGAGTATTTCGCTACTTATGCTATATGAAATTGGCTTTTTAGGTGTACCAGTAGCTTTTTACTTTGATTCAGTAATTGTTATCAGTTTTCGTAATCTACTAATATTAGCTTGCTTTAGTTTTAAAATGGCTATTTCTAAAAAATGCATTAGCAATCAAAATGCCAACTTTGAACAATTTTTCTATAACAAATCATATTGCACAAACTAATTCAGAGCATACATTGAACAAACTCAGAACAAATGCTTCTTAGCTTTTATAGTTCATCAATCGAAATAACAACTTACCTCGACGGTAGCCCCTTCAATAGCCTCTGAAGCAGTACTGGAAGACCTTGTCACGCAGCGTCACTACCCTGGTTACGCCGCCTCGTCTATGCCGCGTCGTCCAATATCCTCCCTCGATAATGGTAGCCTTCAACTCAGCCACCCACCACCTTCCTCACCTCATGACACTGCAAAACGCTACAAGAAATAAGCTTCCACCATTGACGCGTAATCGAAAACAGTAACAGGAAAACAAAATGAGATGGGAGAATGGGACACTTCACCTATAATGGAGGAGAGGGGAAGAAGCGTATCCCGATTGTGGTTAGGGAAGGAAGCACTTTGCACAAGCCAGCCAGTGAGTTCGTCGAGGGAGTTAGGGTACAGAATCTGAAAATTGGGGAAGAACGAGTTTTCGCGAAACGAGGGGAGGGAAATATGTCACTTTCTAATTCCATATACATCATTCACTTACCGAGGGTCGCTTGCCTTCGGTAATCACTCCTGTCCATTACAGACGGCCATTACCCTTCGATAAAGTCATACTACACAAGCCTTCAGAAAAGCCTTCGGTAAATTACATTTACCGAAGGCCAAAAGGCCTTCGGTAATACTCCGCCGGAAATAAATGTTTTTCCTGTAGTGGAAGTGGACGAAGTGGAAGAAGTAGAGGTAGTGGAAGAAGTGGTGGAAGTAGACGAAGTGGAAAAAGTGGAAGAAGTGGAAGAAATGGACGAAATGGACGAATTTGATGTAGTGGACGAAGTGGACGAAGGGGACGAAGTTGACGAAAGTGACGAAGTGGACGAAGTGGAAGAAGTTGACAAACTTGACGAGGTGGACGAAGTGGACGAAGTGCACGAAGTGGACAAAGTTGACGAAATTGATGAAGTGGACAAAGTTGACAAAGAGGACGAGGTGGACAAATTAGACATAGTTGACGAAATTGACGAAGTGGAGGAAGTGGAGAAAATGGAGGAAGTGGAGGAAGTGGAGGAAGTGGAGGAAGTGGAAGGAGTGGAGGGAGTCGAGGAAGTGGACGTAGTTGACGAAGCTCACGAAGTGGACGAGTTGCACGAATTGGACGAATTGGACTAATTCGACGATGTGGAAGAAGAAGAAGAAGAAGAAGAAATTGCAGTAGAAGGAGTGGACGAAGTGGACATAGTAGACGAAGTTGAGAAAGTTGACGAAGTTGAATAAGTGGACGCAGCGGACGAAGTGGACGAATTGGACGAACATGAAGAAGAAGAAGAGGAAGTTCAAGTAGAAGAAGTGGAGGAATTGGACGAAGCGAACGAAGTGGATGAAGTTTACGAAATTGATGAAGTGGATGAAGTGGACGAGGTGGACGAGGTGGACAAAGTAGACGAAGTTGATGAAGTGGAGGAAGTGGAGGAAATGGAGGAAGTGGAGGAAGTGGAGGAATTGGTTGAAGTTGACGAAGTGGACGAATTGGAGGAATTGGAGGAATTGGACGAAGTAGACGAAGTGGACAAAGTGGAATAAGTGCACAAAGTTGACGAAGTGGACGAAGTTGATAAAGTGGACGAAGTGGAGGAACTGGAAGAAGAAGTGGAAGAGGTGGAAGAAGTGGACGAAGTTGATGAAGTTGACGAAGTGGATGAGGTGGACGAATTGGATGAAGTGGAATAAGTGCACCAAGTTGACGAAGTGGACGAAGTGGACGAAGTGGACGAAGTGGACGAAGTGGACGAAGTGGAAGAAGTTGACGAAGTGGATGAAGTAGAGGTAGTGGTAGAAGTGGTGGAAGTAGAGGAAGTGGAAGAAGTGGAAGAAGTGGAAGAAATGGACGAAATGGACGAAGTGGACGTAGTGGACGAAGGGGATGAAGTTGACGAAAGTGACGAAGTGGGCGAAGTGGAAGAAGTTGAAGAAGTTGACGAAGTGGACGAAGTGGACGAAGTGGACGAAGTGGACGAAGTGGACGAAGTGGATGAAGTAGAGGCAGTGGAGGAAGTGGTGGAAGTGGAGGAAGTGGAAGAAGTGGAAGAAGTGGAAGAACTGGAAGAAGTGGAAGAAATGGACGAAGTGGACGAAGTGGAGGAGGTGGAGGAGGTGGACAAAGTAGACGAAATTGACGAAGTGGACGAAGTGGAGGAAGATGACGAAGTGGACGAATTGGATGAAGTCGACGAAATGGAGGAACTAAAAGAAAAAGCAGAAGAAGTTGAAGTAGAAGAAGTGGACGAAGCGGACGTCGTGGATGAAGTGGACGAAGAACTGTAGGAAGCGGACAAAGTTGACGAAATTGATGAAGTGGACAAAGTGGACAAAGTAGACGAGGTGGACGAGGTGGACAAATTAGACGAAGTTGACGAAATTGACGAAGTGGACGAAGTGGAGGAAGTGGAGAAAATGGAGGAAGTGGAGGGAATGGAGGGAGTCGAGGAAGTGGACGAAGTTGACGAAGCTGACGAAGTGGACGAGTTGCACGAATTGGACGAATTGGACTAATTGGACGACGTGGACGACGTGGAAGAAGAAGAAGAAGAAGTTGCAGTTGAAGGAGTGAACGAAGTGGACATAGTTGACGAAGTTGACGAAGTGGACGCAGCGCACGAAGTGGACGAAGTGGACGAATTGGACGAATTGGACGAATTGGACGAAATGGAAGAAGAAGAAGAGGAAGTTGAAGTAGAAGAAGTGGAGGAAGTGGACGAAGCGAACGAAGTGGACAAAATTGACGAAATTGATGAAGTGGAAGAAGTGGACGAAGTGGACGAGGTGGACGAGGTGGACGAGGTTGGCGAGGTGGACGAGGTGGACAAAGTAGACGAAGTTGTCGAAGTGGATGAAGTGAAGGAAGTGGAAGAAATGGAGGAAGTGGAGGAAGTTGAGGAAGTGGAGGAAGTGGAAGGAGTGGAGGGAGTGGAGGAAGTGGTCGAAGTTGACGAAGTTGACGAAGTGGACGAATTGGAGGAATTGGAGGAATTGGACGAAGTGGACGAAGTTGACGAAGTTGACGAAGTTGACGAAGTTGACGAAGTTGACGAAGTTGACGAAGTTGACAAAGTTGACGAAGTTGACGAAGTGGACGAAGTTGACGAAGTGGATGAGATTGACGAGATTGAGGAAGTGGACGAAGTGGACGAAGTAGAGGAAGTGGAGGAAGTGGAGGAAGTGGAGGGAGTGGAGGGAGTGGACGAACTGGACGAAGTTGACGAAGTGGACGAATTAGAGGAATTACACGAATTGGACGAAGTGGAAGAAGAACACGAAGAAGAAGAAGAAGAAGTTGAAGTAGAAGAAGTGGACGAAGTTGACGAAGTTGACGAAATTCATGAATTGTACAAAGTGGAGGAAGTGGACGAGGTGGACAAAGTAGACGAAGTTGACGAAATTGACGAAGTGGACGAAGTTGACGAAGTAGAGGAAGTGGACGAAGAGGAAGAAGTTGGCAAAGTAGACGAATTAGACGAATTGGACAAATTTGATGAAGTCGACGAAGTGGACGAATTGGAAGAAAAAGACGAAGAAGAAGAAGAAGTTGAAGTAGAAGAAGTGGACGAAGTGGACAAAGTGGACGAGGTGGACAAAGTAGACGAGGTTGACGAAATTGACGAAGTGGACGAAGTGGAGGAAGTGGAGAAAATGGAGGAAGTGGAGGGAGTGGAGGGAGTGGACGAAGTTGACGAAGCTGATGAAGTGGACGAGTTGCACGAATTGGACGAATTGGACGAAATGGACGAAGTGGAAGAAGAAGAAGAAGAAGAAGAAGAAGAAGAAGTTGTAGTAGAAGGAGTGAACGAAGTGGACATAGTTGAGGAAGTTGAATAAGTGGACGCAGCGGCCGAAGTGGATGAATTCCACGAATTGGACGAATTGGAAGAAGAAGAAGAGGAAGTTGAAGTAGAAGAAGTGAACGAAGCGAACGAAGCGGACGAAGTTGACGAAATTGATGAAGTGGACGAAGTGGACGATGTGGACAAAGTAGATGAAGTTGAGGAAATTGACGTAGTGGACGAAGTGGAGGAAGTGGAGGAAATGGAAGAAGTGGAGGAAGTGGAGGAAGCTGAGGGAGTAGAGGGAGTGGAGGAAGTGATCGAAGTTGACGAAGTTTACGAAGTGGACGAATTGGAGGAATTGGACGAATTGGACGAAGTGGACAAAGTTGACGAAGTTGATAAAGTGGACGAAGTTGACGAAGTTGACGAAGTGGACGAAGTGGACAAAGGGGACGAAGCGGACAAAGTGGATAAAGTGGACGAGATTGACGAAGTTGATGAAGTGGACGAAGTGGACGAAGTTGACGAAGTGGACAAATTGGACGAATTGCACGAATTGGACGAAGTGGACGAAGTAGAAGAAGAAGAAGAAGAAGAAGAAGAAGAAGAAGAAGAAGTTGAAGTGGACAAAGTGGAGGAGGTGGACGAAGTGGACAAAGTGCACGAAGTGGACAAAGTGGACGAAGTGGACGAAGTGCAGGAAGTGGAGGAATTGGAGGAAGTGGAGGAAGTGACGGAAGTTGAGGAAGTGGAGAAAGTGGACGAATTGGACGAAGTGGACGAATTGGACGAAGTTGACGACGTTGACAAAGTGGACGAAGTGGACGAAGTGGAGGAAGTGGACAAAGTGAGGGAAGTGAGCGAAGAGAACGAAGTAGAGGAATTGTAGGAAGTGCATGAAGTAGGGGAAGTGAAGGAAGTGGAGGAAGTGGACGAATTGGACGAAGGTGACGAAGTGGAAGAAGAAGTGGAAGAAGAGGAAGAAGTGGAAGAAGTGGAAGAAGTGGACGAATTGGACGAAGTGGATGAAGTGGAATAAAACGATGAAGTGGACGAAGTGGATGTAGTGGAAGAAGACGACAACGACAAAGAATAAGAAGAAGAAGAAGTTGAAGTTGAAGAAGTGGAAGAAGTGGACGAAGTGGATGAGGTGGACGAGATGGACGAGGTGGACGAGGTGGACGAGGTGGAAAGGTGGACGAGGTGGACAATGAGGACGAAGAGCACGAAGTGGCTGAAGTTGACGAAGTGGACGAAGTTGAAGAAGTGAACGAAGTAGAGGAATTTAGAAGAAGTGGGGGAAGTGGGGGAAGTGGAGGAAGTGGAGGGAGTGGAGGAAGTGGACGAAGTGGAAGAAGAAGTGGAAGAAGTGGACAAAGTGGACAAAGAAGACGAACTTGACCAAGTGGTAGAAGTTAACGAATTGCTTGAAGTAGACGAAGTGGAAGAAGTGGAAGAAGTGGACGAAGTTGACGAAGTTGAAGAAGTTGACGAAGTGGACGCAGTGGACGAAGTGGAAGAAGATGAAGAAGAAGAAATGGACGAAGTGCACGAAGTTGACGAAGTGGACGAAGTCAAGGAATTGGACAAAGTGGAGGAAGTGGTGAAAGTGGACGAAGTGGACGAAGTTGACGAAGTGGACGAAGTGGACGAAGTTGACGAAGTGGACAAATTGGACGAATTGCACGAATTGGACGAAGTGGACGAAGTGGAAGAAGAAGAAGAAGAAGAAGAAGAAGAAGAAGTTGAAGTAGAAGAAGTAGACCAAGTGGACGAAGTTGACGAAATTGATGAAGTGGACAAAGTGCACGAAGTGGACGAGGTGGACGAGGTGGACAAAGTGGACGAAGTTGACGAAATTGACGAAGTGGACGAAGTTGACGAAGTGGAGGAAGTGGATGAAGTGAAAGAAGTGGAAGAAATGGACGAAGTGGACGAAGGGGACGAAGTTGACGAAGTTTACGAAAGTGACGAAGTGGACGAATTGGACAAAGGGGAATAAGTGCACGAAGTTGACGAAGTGGACGAATTGGAAGAAGTTGAAGAAGTTGACGAAGTAGAGGCAGTGAAGGAAATGGTGGAAATAGAGAAAATGCAAGAAGTGGAAGAAGTAGAAGAAATGGACGAAGTGGACGATGTGGACGAGGTGGACAAAGTAGACGAAGTTGACGAAATTGACGAAGTGGACGAAGTTGACGAAGTGGAGGAAGTGGAGGAAGTGGAGGAAGTGGAAGAAGTTGACGAAGTGGACGAATTGGACAAATTGGACGAATTGGATGAAGTCGACGAAGTGGAAGAAGAAGAAGAAGAAGTTGAAGTAGAAGAAGGGGACGAAGTGGACAAAGTTGACGAAATTGATGAAGTGGACGACGTGGACGAGGTGGACGATGTGGACAAAGTAGACGAAATTAACGAAATTGACGAAGTGGACGAAATGGACGAAGTGGAGGAAGTGCAAGAAATGGAGGAAGTGGAGGAAGTCGAGGATGTGGAGGGAGTGGAGGGAGTGGAGGAAGTGGACAAAGTTGACGAAGTTGACAAATTGGACAAGTTGGAGGAATTGGACCAATTGGACGAAGTGGACGAAGTGGAAGAAGAAGAAGAAGAAATTGAAGTAGAAGGAGTGGACAAAGTTGACGAAGTGGACGCAGCGGATGAAGTGGACAAAGTGGACGAAGTGGACGAGGTTGACGAAGTTGATGAAGTTCACGAAGTTGATAAGTGTGAAAAAGAGTTGTTTTTATACTTATAAATGAGCTCAATCTTGTAATTATTCATGTTGTTCCTCATTGAAAAGTTGTAATAGGTAGTAGATTGTTACGTAAAATATTGTACATGAAATGGTGTATTATTTAGACTCTGTCAGCCAATTTTCGCAAAGCGAAAGCCAAAATTCGCACTGCCAAAAGAAGAAAATTCGCATAGCGCACCAGTACATGTGCGCTGAGCGAATTAATGAATTTAAGTGGCTTTAAAAGACGTGACAGAGCGACAGAAACATCTCTCTTCGGATAGAAGTTCCGGACAAAAGAAAGAAACGAAAACATCTCAGGAACTTCCGGAGACTACTTCAAGGCATCAAGACACCATTGTTGCAAGAGATTGCTTCAAATGTGTACGTTTTAGATGACTAGGAGTAGTTAAATTTCTCTTTTGTTGGGATTGGATGCAATGAACTCATTGTAATTTTCCTGTTTAATATATAGCTGTTCGTTCATATGCTCTTTCTTGAATTTATTATCATTGTATGAAAATATAATGTTATTTGAATGTCTTTGATTACTGGAAAGTAACTTTGAACATGAACGAACGTAGATAGAGCACTTAAGTGATTTGGGATCTAGGGATAGACTCAATAACTTGATCATTCTTAACATCGGACTTAATGCAAATTGTATATTAAACTGACTAAGGGATTATCATTTTAATATAGGTTTAATCCTTTACTACATCCCTATTTATGTACGAATTTCTCAATTGGGTCCTCGTTTTTTAAAGTGTATCAAAATGGTCCCTAATTTTGAAAATTGATATCAATTGAGTCCTTTCCGTTAAGTTGGCTGGACGGCATTAAAAAAATTGATGAGTGGATGCTGAGATGACAAACGAGCGCTCGTCCACCAGCGAACGAACGCTCGTCCAGCAGCGAACGAACGCTCGTCCACCAGAGAACGAACGCTCGTCGACCTCTTACTGCTGGACAACCGTTCGTTCCACACTGGACGACCGTTCGTTCGGTGGTCGACGAGCGTTCGTTCGCTGATGGACGAGCGTTCGTTCGCTGGTGGACGAGCGCTCGTTCGTCATCTCAGCATCCCACTCATCAATTTTTTTAACGCCGTCCAGCCAACTTAACGGAAAGGACTCAATTGATATCAATTTTCAAAATTAAGGACCATTTTGATACACTTTAAAAAACGAGGACCCAATTGAGACATTCGTACATAAATAGGGATGTAGTAAAGGATTAAACCTTTAATATATTAATTTAGAACTAGTTGCTAAGGAATTAGGACTAGTATACCTTGATGTGAATGTTTGAATGAAGTAATGAAATATTGAACAGAGTTTTATATTCATATGATTCATGAAACCCAATTCCAACGAAGTTTCTTTTAAATATAATTCCTTGCACACCAACTGTTTGATAAAAATACCAAAAAGATTTTCTTGTGTTTTTTTGTACACTTTGATGTCTAATTGAGTTATAAAAGGAAGAATTGTCCTGTGTTGCACAAGTCCCTTGGGAGAACGATACTTTGAACTTACTCTATATTACTTGGAACGATTTGGTATACTTGCCAAAAAGTTATCAGTTGACGAAGTGGAGGAAGTGGAGGAAGTGGAGGAAGTGGACGAAGTGGACGAGGTGGACGAGGTGGACAAACTAGACGAAGTTGACGAAATTGACGAAGTGGACAAAGTTGACGAAATGGAGGAAGTAGAGGAAGTGGAGGAAGTGGAAGAAGTTGATGAAGTGGACGAATTGGACGAATTGGATGAAGTCGACGAAGTGGACGACGTGGAAGAAGAAGAAGAAGAAGTTGAAGTAGAAGAAGTGGATGAAGTGAACAAAGTCGACGAAATTGATGAAGTGGACGACGTGGACGAGGAGGACGATGTGAAAAAAGTAGACCAAATTAACGAAATTGACTAAGTGGACGAAATGGACGAAGTGGAGGAAGTGCAAGAAATGGAGGAAGTGGAGGATGTGGAGGGAGTGGAGGGAGTGGAGGAAGTGGAGGAAATGGATGAAGTTGACGAAGTGGACAAGTTGGATGAATTGGACTAATTGGACGAATTGGACGAAGTGGACGAAGTGTAAAAAGAAGAAGAAGAAGAAGTTGCAGTAGAAGGAGTGGTCGAAGTGGACAAAGTTGACGAAGTTGACAAAGTTGACGAAGTGGACGCAGTGGATGAGGTGGACGAAGTAGACGAGGTTGACCAAGTTGACGAAGTTCACGAAGTGGAGGAAGTGGACGAAGTGGTCAAAGTCGATGAATTGGACGAAGTGGATAAAGTGGAAGAAGAAGAAGAAGAAGAAGAAGAAGAAGAATAAGAAGAAGTTAAAGTAGAAGAAGTGGACGAAGTGGAGAAAGTGGACGAATTGGACGGAGTGGAGGAAGTGGACGAAGTGGATGCAGTGGACGAATTGGACGGAGTGGAGGAAGTGGACGAAGTGGACGCAGTGGACGAAGTGGACGCAGTGGACGCAGTGGACGAAGTGAACGTAGTGGATGAAGTGGACAAAGTAGAGGAAGTGGAGGAAGTAGAGGAAGTGGAGGAAGTGGGGGGAGTTGAGGGAGTGGACGAAGTAAACGAAGTTGACGAAGTGGACGAAGTGGATGAATTGGACGAATTCCATGAATTGGACGAAGTGAAGGAACTGGAGGAAGTGGAGGATATGGAGGGAGGGGAGAGAGTTGAGGAAGTGGACAAAGTGGATGAGGTGGACGAGGTGGAGGAAGTGGAGGAAGTATTAAAATCGCTGCAGCGGAATTATTAGCGTGGTAACAAACCAAGAGGGGGGGTGAATTGGTTATATCCTTTTATTATGCCTTTTTAATATTTTTCTCTTAATTTCTTACTAAGCAGATAATTAAACGTAAATAAGAGAGTAAGGGAAAGAGAAAAATTGCACAGGTATTTTATCCTGGTTCAGATCACTAGGATCCTACGTCCAGTCGCTTATCTCAAACAAGATAAACCTTTTTCACTATCACAAAACAATTACAAATATTAGTCACACAGAAAAATAATTTGTAACAGTTTAGAAATTACCACCTCTCTTGAAACCACAAGAGATGAACTTACACCTCCTTTGAATCTTCACAAAGGATGACCACCTCCTTCGAATGCTTCACGAAGGATGATTCTCTTCCAAACACTTCCTCAGACACACCAAGGATGAACCAGCTATTCCTCTGTCACCGCAATACCACTTCAGGACTTCGCAGACAAGAGTTTCCTTAGCTTCAGCAAATTCACAGAGTTCTCAAAAGAGTTCAGAGTACTAGAGCACAAGGGAAGAGATATTTTTGAGATAAAGAGTGAGCCATTTTATAGACTCAGCCTAATACCCTTCCATTCTTCGAAAACGGGCCATCTAACGCATTTAATCGATTAACATAAATATTAATCGATTAATAATGAGTACAACGACTAATTTTTCAAATCTGAAACCCCCAACGGCTAGTGTTAATTGATTATTCTCAGGAATAATCGATTAACTAAATAAATCAAATATAAATTACAAGAATCAACCCTAATACATATTTGAGCACTATTACATCAACTTTGATTATTATAAAAGCTTTATAAAATACAGAGATCTTCAATTTGTCTTTATGAATCTTGACTTGTGCGAATCTGTTCATCATCAAAACTTCATCTTTGATTTTTGCTAACATTCTCCCCCTTTTTGATGATGATCAAAAATTCTTCTGAGTTTAAAGCTTTTTAATAATCTGAAACAACCACAACTTACGAAAGGAGAGATTAATAGAAAAGAAATAAAGAGTTTAAACTATCTTCTCCCCCTTTTTGATCATAAGAAAAAAACATGTGCTCCCCCTTAATAAAAAGAATTTATGCATAGAAGAAAAAGAAATGAACAACAACTTTTTATTGAATTTAAAAAAAATACATACAATGATAAAGATAAGCATTTAATCGATTAAATTGGATTTTAATCGATTTACACGCAGATTAAACACGGTAAGCAACGAAAAATGCAATATTAAATCCAAGAATGCCTATTTTACTAGTTCTAATATGCCTAGATCTCTTCTAAGCTCAAAAAATCTATCCTTAGGCAATGCTTTGGTGAAAATGTCCGCTAATTGATGCTTAGAATCTATGAATTCCATTTCACAATCGTCTTTTTGGACATGGTCTCTAATGAAGTGATGCCTAATTTCTATATGCTTGGTTCTAGAATGCATGATAGGATTTTTGGTAAGTTTTATAGCACTTGTGTTATCACACTTAAGCGGAATATGATCTAAATGAATATCATAGTCTTCTAATTGCTGTTTCATCCATAAGATTTGTGCACAACAACTACTCGCAGCAATGTATTCAGCTTCAGTGTTTGACAAGGCTACACAGGCTTGTTTCTTAGAGTGCCAAGAGACTAAGGAACTACCTAAAAAGTGACAGGTTCCACTAGTGCTTTTCCTATCTATCTTACAACCTCCATAATCAGCATCAGAAAATCCTACAAGACTAGGCTCAGCTCCAGAAGGATACCATAAACCAAAGGATGTTGTCCCCTTAAGGTATTTAAAAATGCGTTTTACTGCAGTAAGATGAGACTCTCTAGGGCTTGACTGATACCTAGCACACACACATACACTTTGCATGATATCAGGTCTACTAGCAGTAAGATATAATAGAGAGCCAATCATACCTCTGTATTTGGTCTGACTTACCTCTTTACCTGTCTCATCTTTGTCTAAGTAGTAGGATGTCCCCATGGGGGTTGATGCTTCTTTGGCATTGTCCATCTCAAACTTTTTAAGAATTTCCCTGCAATACTTGGTTTGAGATATAAAGGTTCCTTCCTCCATTTGTTTGATTTGAAGTCCGAGGAAGAAAGTAAGTTCTCCCATCATTGACATTTCAAATTCTCCCTGCATGGACTTAGCAAAATTCTCGCAGAGAGTTGCATTAGATGAACCAAAAATGATGTCATCTACGTATACTTGAACAAGTAGAAAATGTTTTCCATTCTTTTTAATGAATAAAGTTGAATCAATTTTTCCTCTGTTGAAATCATTTTCTACCAGAAAATTGCTCAGACGTTCATACCAAGATCTAGGTGCCTGTTTTAAGCCATATAGTGCTTTCTTTAATTTGTAGATGTGATTTGGGTTTTTAAAATCTTCAAAACCGGGTGGTTGTTCAACAAATACATCTTCTTTGATATAACCGTTTAGAAAAGCACTTTTAACATCCATTTGAAATAATTTAAATTTCATCATAGATGCATAAGCAAGAAGTAGGCGTATTGCCTCTAACCTGGCAACTGGAGCGTATGTCTCATCATAATCTATACCTTCTTCTTGACTATATCCTTTTGCGACAAGCCTAGCTTTATTCTTGGTGATGTTTCCTTCTTCATCCAGTGTTTCTGAACACCCACTTAGTTCCAATTACTTGATGAGTGTCTTTTCTGGGAATTAATTCCCATACTTGATTTCTTTCAAACTGGTTGAGTTCTTCTTGCATTGCGATACACCATTTTTCATCTTGAAGGGCTTCTTTAATGTTCTTTGGTTCAATCTGTGACACAAAAGCAACATTCATACAATAATTTGCAGTATTACTTCTTGTGTTTACCCCTTGTGTGATATCTCCAATTATGTTGTCCAAAGATAATCCTCTAGGTTGTTGCCATATTCTATTTAAATCTTCATCTTGAGGATTGTCATAATTCTTCTCTTCATTTGTCTCCTTTGATGAATTTTCACTTGTTCCTGCATCAAATTCTTCTGACTCAAGAGGTTTTGCCTCAAGGTCCACAATTTCATCAAAAGTAACATGTATGGATTCTTCTATTGTAAGCAAATTTCTATTAAAGACTCTATATGCTTTGCTAGTTAAAGAATATCCAAGAAAAATTCCTTCATCAGCTTTTGAATCAAATTTTCCCAAATTTTGTTTTCCATTGTTTAAAACATAGCATTTGCAACCAAAAATTTTTAAATGGGAAACATTTGGTTTTCTATTTTTAAAAAGTTCATAAGGAGTACGCTTTAAAATAGGTCGAATTAACATCCTGTTTAAAACATAGCAAGCAGTACTTACAGCATCAGCCCAAAATTGTTTAGGAACATTATTTTCATTTAACATAGTACGAGCAAGTTCCTCTAATGATCTATTCTTTCTTTCAACTACTCCATTCTGTTGGGGAGTTCTAGGCGAAGAAAAGTTATGAGAAATACCATGTTCTTCACAAAAATTTTCAAATAATTCATTTTGAAATTCACCACCATGGTCACTTCTAATAGCTTTTATTCTTAAATCCTTTTCATTTTGAATTAAAATAGCAAACTTCTTAAATTCTTTAAAAGCTTCACTCTTAAGAGTGAGAAATAAGGTCCAAGTATATCTTGAAAAATCATCAACAATAACTAACGCATAATAGTTTCCACCAAAACTTTTTATCCTTGAAGGACCAAATAAATCCAAATGTAAGAGTTCTAACGGTTTTAAAGTAGAAACAATATTTTTTGAATGAAAGGAATTTTTAACTTGTTTCCCCTTTTGACATGCATCACATAATTTATCTTTTACAAATTTTAATTTTGGTAAACCAATTACTAGTTCTCTAGATACTAGTTTGTTAAGTTGTTGCATATGTATATGAGCAGCACGCCTGTGCCATAACCATGGGTTTTCCTCTTTAACAACTAAACATGAAATATTTTTATTTAGTACGTTTTCTAAATCAATTAGATAAATATTATTATATCTAACTCCTTTTAAAGCAATTTCAGAAGAATCACTCTTAACAATAGTGCAGGAATTCTTCTCAAAAGTTACCTTGAATCCTTTGTCGCACAGTTGACTGATGCTAATTAAGTTATGCCTCAGTCCTTCTACATATAGCACGTCTTTGATCATCAAGGTATCTTTGCTTCCAATATCTCCTTTTCCAAGAATTCTCCCTTTGTTGTTGTCACCATAGGTAACAAAACCTTGTTCCTTTTCTTTAAAGTTTGTAAATTTTGTTATATCTCCTGTCATGTGTTTTGAGCAACCACTATCGAGACACCACATGACTTTTCTTGCTTTTTGTACTACCTGCAAAAGAAAGGAACAAACAAGCTATTATAGGTACCCAACTTCTTTGTATGGGTCCTTTTGGGTTAGATTCAAATTATTTAGCAACCCAAACATATCTACCACTTGGAACACCATAATGCTTAATTTTACATTTATTTGAAGTATGACCCTTTTTCATACAATAAAAGCATGATGCAACGTTTGTGTTCCTATGAGTTGTTCCTTTTTCTACCCAAATTCTACGGGTTCTTTTATTTTGTTTGTTTTTAATTTTAGGAACATACTCATTTTTAACAACCTTATTTTCATTATTTTTGCTACATTCTCCTAAGGTTGTTTGTTCAGAAAAATATTTAAATTGTATGCAAGACTCACATTCATGATTAGCAACATATTTTTCTTTTTCATAATATAGCACTTTATTTTTCAAATTCCTGATTTCTTCTGCTTGATATAAAAATTTATTTTTTAAACTTCTGTTTTCTTCAGATGAATTTGAAAATTCAGTTTTCAAGGCATCATTTAATTTAGTGAGATTTTCAGAAGTAAATTTCAAATTTTTATTTTCTTCAAGAAGGTTGTCAAATTCAGATTTTAAATTTTTAAAATCCTTTTTCAGCTTTTTATGAGAAATATTTAATTTTTCAGATTCAATTAACAATGCAGCATATGTTTCATGCAATTCATCTTCATCAACTTGACTATTATTATCAGAACAATGTGAGCTACTTACTTGGCTGACATTATCATCATCTGCCATTAAACAGATGTTTGCTTCTTCATCTGAATCGCTTGAATCTGAAAAGGACTCATTATCGTCTTCCCATGCAATGTATGCTTTCTTTTTCTTGAAGAATCTTTTCTCCTTTTTGTCTTCACCTCTCTTCTGATTTGGACAGTCTGCCTTTAGATGCCCCTTTTCTCCACAGCTGTAGCATCGGTAATTTGAGGAAGATGCCTGATTATCTTTCTTTTCGTACCTAAACCTTCCTTTACCTTTAGACTTCATGAATTTGTTTAATCTTTTGATCACAAGGCTTAAGTTTTCCTCTTCGTCTGAGTCTTCATCTTCCGATTTACCTTTGCTTCTATCAACCTCTGATTTTAACGCCAAACTCTTCTTGTTGGTTTTGGATTTAGCTTCTTCTTCATCAAGTCTTCCAAGATCTAATTCATGTTCCCTCAACTTTCCAAATAATGCCGCCATAGTCATGGTGTTGAGGTTTTGTGACTCCGAGATTGCAGTCACCTTAGGTTGCCACGACCTGTCTAAAGACTTCAAAATTTTAATGTTTAATTCGTCAGTATCAAATGACTTACCCAGTCCAATGAGATGATTGACAATGTTGGTGAAGCGTTTTTGAACATCAGAAATTGTTTCTCCTTGCTTCATCCTGAACATTTCATACTCTTGAATCAGGGAATTCTTTCTTGCCCTCTTTACGTCATCTGTTCCTTCATGTGTTACTCTGAGCACGTCCCACATTTCTTGAGCAGTTTTGCAGACAGAAACCCTGTAGAACTCATCAACAGTCAATGCTGATGCAATAATATTCCTAGCTTTCACGTCATTCTGAAATCTTTTCTTTTCTTCAATGGTCCATTGACCACGGGGCTTTGGTTCCTGTATATTGTTAGTAGGAACAGAAGAACCAGACGCAATAACATCCCAAATTTCACAATCAATAGATTCAATAAATATTTGCATTCTTACCTTCCAGAATGCATAGTTCTCACCTGTGAATAGTGGGGGTCTATTGATTGATGCACCCTCTGCAAAGGTTTGATGTGATCCTGCCATTTGAATGACTATCAAAGCAAGCTCTGATGCCAATTATTAAAATCGCTGCAGCGGAATTATTAGCGTGGTAACAAACCAAGAGGGGGGGTGAATTGGTTATATCCTTTTATTATGCCTTTTTAATATTTTTCTCTTAATTTCTTACTAAGCAGATAATTAAACGTAAATAAGAGAGTAAGGGAAAGAGAAAAATTGCACAGGTATTTTATCCTGGTTCAGATCACTAGGATCCTACGTCCAGTCGCTTATCTCAAACAAGATAAACCTTTTTCACTATCACAAAACAATTACAAATATTAGTCACACAGAAAAATAATTTGTAACAGTTTAGAAATTACCACCTCTCTTGAAACCACAAGAGATGAACTTACACCTCCTTTGAATCTTCACAAAGGATGACCACCTCCTTCGAATGCTTCACGAAGGATGATTCTCTTCCAAACACTTCCTCAGACACACCAAGGATGAACCAGCTATTCCTCTGTCACCGCAATACCACTTCAGGACTTCGCAGACAAGAGTTTCCTTAGCTTCAGCAAATTCACAGAGTTCTCAAAAGAGTTCAGAGTACTAGAGCACAAGGGAAGAGATATTTTTGAGATAAAGAGTGAGCCATTTTATAGACTCAGCCTAATACCCTTCCATTCTTCGAAAACGGGCCATCTAACGCATTTAATCGATTAACATAAATATTAATCGATTAATAATGAGTACAACGACTAATTTTTCAAATCTGAAACCCCCAACGGCTAGTGTTAATTGATTATTCTCAGGAATAATCGATTAACTAAATAAATCAAATATAAATTACAAGAATCAACCCTAATACATATTTGAGCACTATTACATCAACTTTGATTATTATAAAAGCTTTATAAAATACAGAGATCTTCAATTTGTCTTTATGAATCTTGACTTGTGCGAATCTGTTCATCATCAAAACTTCATCTTTGATTTTTGCTAACAGGAAGTAGAGGGAGTTGAGGAAGTAAAGGGAGTTGAGGAAGAGGAGGAAGTGGTAGAAGTGGAGGAAGTGGACGAAGTCGATGAATTGGACGAATTGGACGAAGTGGACAAAGTGGATGAAGTCGAAGAAGAAGAAGAAGAAGAAGAAGAAGAAGTTAAAGTAGAAGAAGTGGAGGAAGTGGAGGAAGTGGAGGAAGTGGAGGAAGTGGGGGAAGTGGAGGAAGTGAAGGAAGTAGAGGAAGTGGAGAAAGTGGAGGAAGTGGAGAAAGTGGAGCGAGTGGAGGAAGTTGTCGAAGTAGACGAATTGGACAAAGTGCACGAATTGGACGGAGTGGAGGAAGTGGACGGAGTGGACTGATGACAAATTTAGGAACACCGAAAAACGGCGCCACAAACTTGTTTAACAATCGGCAAGTGTGACCGAATCGTATCAAGTAATAAAACTCGGTAAGACCAAGTATCGTTCTCCCAAAGGACTCATGGCCTAGTTTAGCTATATGATTTGTTGATTATTTAAGATTTAAGAACAAATTGATTGTAGGTTTTAATGCAAAAGACAGTAATTAAATATGTATGCATGAATTTGATCAATGGAGAAAAACAGAATACAAACACTTCAATGAATTTGATGGATGAGTATGTTGTTGGGGTTATCAATTTCATCTTATCCACTCTCATATTTTTAGGAATTCATCATTCTTAGCATCAATGCTAATGCCACTCCCTAAATAACCTTGCAAGAAGGCCTATCCTTAATTACGAGTTCATACAATTCCTAGCATTCCTAGTAATTAGTTCTGAAGTGCAGGAGCTTAAAGGCAACCAATATGCTATTGGGAGAAATTCCCCAGATCTAGACTTCCCCGTACGTTCCCGTATCGACAAAATCAATAATCATGGCAATGAATGAGTTAAACAAAACAAGCAATAAGCAAAGAAGAAAAACCCTAACTGTCAATACCGAATTTCGTCCGGATTGGGGTTTTGGCTTTACCGTAGACTGTTCTCCTTTGTTTTATTATTTACCCTTTTTATTATTTTTTTTATTTTATTATTTTCGTTTTTATTATTTATTTATGTATTTTCTTATTAGTTTACTGGTGTCTTTAGTTTTTGTTTTTTTTAGTTTTTACCTTTTTATTTTATTAAAAAAAAAGAATTAGGAAAAGGGGACGTTTTGTCTTTAGTAAAAAATATGCGAGAAAAGAAAAGTGTTTTGGTTGGGGGTACGATGTGTACGTGTGTTGGAGGGAGAGGGTGCAAGAAACCGTTTCTGCAGAGTGTGCGGGTGGCAGAGACGTTTTGGAGCCTACATGGCATATGCACGATTTGGTATACGGAATGGGAGGGTAGCACAGAAAAGCAGAGAGAAAGGGGAATTTTGGGGAGGAGCTACAGCGGGCCTTCATCAAAGGAGAGAAATTTTGCTGGGGGTACTGGAGAGAAAAGAGAGGAGAGTTTGGAGGAAGAAAAGAAAAAAGAGGATTGGACACTGCTTCTGAGGTCCACCATTGTTGGCACCTGCAAAGACAAAGGTTAGCTTGAACGAAGGAGGAGGAGGCATCGGATTAGCGGAGCTAACGACAACCAGTGGAGCTCCAAGAGGTAAGTAGACTTGCTCACTCGTATAGTCATAAGTCTTGGATGTATTATGCTTCATACTGGATGTTGTTCCATTGATAATGCATTGTTGTGTGAATGTTCGCGTTTCTCCATCATCATCCAATGTATAATTACATGTTGTCTTCGATCTGAAACCTCCAATATCGTCCGCCACTCACTAACCTCCCCTTCCATTCATTCTCTGTTTCACCACCCCAGCCTCATCCTACCCTTAACCATCTTCACCCATTTCCCTACTCCAACCTTTGTCTCCCTCCCTCGCAAGCTTCCATCAACCCCTTTGATTCTCCACTTCTCTGATCGTGTTTCTCTCCTCCAAGCAAATCCATTTCTCAACTTCACTCATTATTTTCTCATGACCCAATCAATACTCAGAGCAGGACAAACTCTTCATTCACGATTCATACTCATACGCACACAAACACATTCCAATGCATAATGAAGCTATAGAAATCCATTTTCGGTCTCTCCTTTTCAAAGACATGGAGCAGCACGAGCTCTGATTTTCCACAGTCTTCAACGTTTCTGTTCCTCAACCAATTCCATGCAAAATCAGATTTGAACCAGTGAATAGCAGCCAATAAGAAAACCAAGACGGAGAGGGAGAGTTGGAGCGGCGGTAGGCGGTGCCCAAGGTGGAAAAGCCTCAACCCTAGGCTAGTGCGAGAGAAGCGAGGGAGAGAAGGCAGTGGCGCCGCGGTCGGCAGTGGGTCTGGTGGAGCGAGTTGTCGCCGGCGAGGCCAAGGCGCGTTCTGGTTGAGGCGACGGTGGCCGACGCTGGCATAGGCGGCGGTGGGCCTGCGGAGAGTGGAGCTGAGGGAGTGAGCTTACGGGAGAGTGTTGGGTCTGAGTGGGTGAGGAATGGGAGGGAAGATGCCGAACCCCTAGGGGATTCTAGGTTAGAAACCACCCGGGTGGGCCAAGCCCATAAATAAACCCACGTTAAGCCTTTTTCGAACGTTCGTCATCTACCTCCTCACCGAACGTCCGTCCGGCCACTTCTTGGACGGACCGTTTGGTGACCATCACCCCAACGAACGCTCGTCCCCAACGAACGCTCGTCCCCAACGAGCGCTCGTCATTCAGCCCATTTCCCAGCATCCGTTCGTCATCGCACAACGAACGCTCGTCCCCAACGAGCGCTCGTCATTCAGCCCCTTTCCCAGCATACGTTCGTCAACTCCCCATCGAACGCTCTTCCCCAACGAACGCTCGTCCACAACGAGCGCTCGTCCCCATCGAGCGCTCGTCCCCAACGAGCGCTCGTCATTCAGCCCGTTTCCCAGCGTCCGTTCGCCATTCCCTAACGAACGCTCGTCCCCAACGAGCGCTCGTCATTCAGCCCATTTCCCAGTATCCATCCGTCATCGCCCAACGAACGCTCGTCCCAACGAGCGCTCGTCATTCAGCCCCTTTCCCAGCGTCCGTTCGTCAATTCCCCAACGAGCGCACGTCATTCAGCCCCTTTCCTAGCATCCATTCGTCATCGCCCAATGAACGCTCGTCCCCAACGAACGCTCGTCACTAAGCCTCCTTTCCCAGCGTCCGTTCGACGTTTCCACCAACGAGCGCTCGTCATCCACTCTCCTGTTCTAAACGTCCGCTCGTTATCTCCACCAACTAACGCTCGTCATCCAGGTTCCTATTCTCAACGTACGTTCGTCAACTTCCACCAACGAGCGCTCGTCATCCACTCTCCTGTTCTAAACGTCCGCTCGTTAGCTCCACCAATGAACGCTCGTCATCCAGGCTCCTTTTCTCAACGTACGTTCGTCAACTCTCCCCAACGAGCGCTCGTGATTCTGAATCCTTTCCCAACGTACGTTCTACCTCTACCACGGACTGCACGGTCGCCTGCGACGGAACGTTCGGCACCCCTTTTCTCGCACCCCTTTTCTCGCACCCCTTGTCTTATTTTATTTTATTTTGTTCTAGATATCTACTTATCCTAAAATATATATATTTAATAATGCAATATTTATAATTTAAATAAAAGAATTTACAAAAATATGTTATAAAAGGTTAAGCACATGTGTGATCGCACGCATCGTCCTTGTGCTAAAACCTTTTCTTCTTCTTTTCTAAAATTATAAAAAACATATTTTAAAAGGGTTAGGCACATGTGTGATCGCACGCATCGTCCTTGTGCTAAAACCTTTTCTTCTTCTTTTCTAAAATTACAAAAAAATATATTTTAAAAGGTTTAGGCACATGTGTGATCACACGCATCGTCCTTGTGCTAAAAACCTTTTCCCTTTCTTAATTAAAATTACAAAAATATATTTTAAAGGTTTAGGCACATGTGTGATCGCACGCATCGTCCTTGTGCTAAAAACCTTTTCCCTTTCTTAATTAAAATTACAAAAATACATTTTAAAGGTTTAGGCGCATGTGTGGACGAAGTGGATGAAGTGGATTGATGACAAATTTATGAACACCGAAAAACGGCGCCACAAACTTGTTGAACAATCGGCAAGTGTGACCGAATCGTTTCAAGTAATAAACTCAGTAAGATCAAGTATCGTTCTCCCAAAGGACTCACGACCTAGTTTAGTTATGTGATTTGTTGATTATTTAAGACTTAAGAACGAAATAAGTGAAGTTTAATATGCAAAAAAGAAAATAAACATGTATGCATGAATGTGATCAATGACTAAAACAAAATACAAACACTTCAATGGAATATATGGATGAGTATGTTGTTGGGGTTATCAATTTCATCTTATCCACTCTCATATACTTTAGGAATTCAACATTCTTTTCATCATTGTTAATGTCACTCTCTAAATTACCTTGCAAGAAGGCCTATCCCCAATTACGAGTTCATACGATTCCTAGCATTCCTAATAATTAGTTCTTTTAGCGCAGGAGCTTAACGGCAACCAATATACTATTGGGAGAAATTCCCCGGATCTAGACTTCCCCGTACGTTCCCGTATCGACAAAATCATAATCATGCATTGAATGAGTTAAACAAAGCAAGCATTGAGCAAAGAGGAAAAACCCTAACTAATGATCAAAGAAAGCATGTATCTCAAATAAGATGTTTAAACACAAATTCCATATATGAGAGTTTCACAAGACTACATTGATTCCCCAATAACAATACAAGGTTTAGTTCACCATATTCATGGTGAAACTAGATGAATAATAATGAAAGAATGAAAGATAAAACCCTACAAAGGTGAAGAGGTAGCCTGAGCATCCCAGATCCTCCTTCAAAGGGGTGGAAGAGAGAGTGTTTGCTTCGTTTCTGCCAAAGATACAAACCCTAGGACGTCCTAAAGCTTATATACTATTCTAAAATTACAGAAAATTTAGGCCCAAGCCTATAAGTGTGCCGCACAGCAGTAAAGTACCGCTCAGCGGTAAGTGCGTGAGTTGATTTCTTCCCCTCAGCAGCCATTTTGCCCCTCAGCGGATCCCCCGTGAGCTTCTGAGTGCCGCTCAGCGGCAGTTTACCGCTGAGCGGCAGTTGCGGCTTCTCCTTTTGCACTTTTTGATGTCTTTTCTTATTTCATCTCTCTCCTTCTTCACTTCTTTCACCAAATTCACCTTAAAACCTGCACAAAAACACTGAAATCAAGCATAAACTTGTCCAGCTCTCTTATTTCTTAAAATATGAATAAAAGCATGATTTCAAGCTAGTTTCTAAGTGTTAAAGGTTGCTTTTAGTATCAATTTCAAGCATGAAAATAACAGTTTTTCAACTGTTATCAGAGGAAGTGAAGGAAGTGGAGGAAGTAGAGGAAGTGAAGGAAGTGGAGAAAGGGAAGTGGTCTTTGAAGTAGGAGATTGGGTTTGGCTCCATTTAAGCAAAGATAGATTTCCTAAACAAAGGAGATACAAACTCAATTCTCGTGGTGATGGACCTTTTATGGTGCTTCAAAGGGTTAATAATAATGCATATAGGTTAAAGTTTCCAAATGAGTATGATGTGAGTGCTACTTTCAATATATGTGATCTAACCCCTTTTGTAGGTGATTTAGAAGAAGAAGAGCCTTTTGATTTGAGGTCAAATCCCTTTCAAGAGGGAGGGGATGATGGCAAAGTTATAGTCAAGGGTCCAATCACTAGAAGTATGTCCAAGCTCCTCCAAGAGGAACCTGATAACAGTTGAAAAACTGTTATTTTTATACTTAAAATTGACCTTAAAGACAACCTTTATGACTTAGAAACTAGCTTGGAATCATGCTTTTGTTTATGTCTTTGAAATAAGAGAGTTGGATGGGTTTTATGTTTGGTTTCCTTGTTTTTTCAGAAAAGGTAATTAAAGAAGCGTTTACCTGTGTCTATGACACCAATAATGAAATCAATTGAAGAGTGTTGGATTAGGGTTTTGAAAGTGACATAATGAAGCGCCTTCAATCCCAAATCTGACTCCAAGAAATTCCAAGATCTTGTTATATGCAACTCTCTTAATATACTTACTAGAAAATTAAAGTGGAAGTTGTTTGTACATAGAAATTTATGTATAAAAGAGTTTACAGGAAGATAAAAATTATCAATATTGAAATTATTCAAATATTTTTTACTTACTCACTAATTTTTTATTGAAATTTTATATTAAATTATTTACTAATAAAAGTGAGAGCTATTATTGATTCAAAAGTATGAAATATTTGTCATGATTTTGTAAAACATGCCATACAAAGAATTTGTGTATAAAATATCATCTATAAGAAAAAATCATATGATGTTGTATTCAAATAATACTTATTTTCACATTTTCTTTTTTACACTTCTCATTTTAAAGTTAAAGAGCAGGTGATGAATAAACTAAATTTTATATCAACAAACAATTAATTATTAAAGCGAAAAATATATGTAAGCAGTGGCTGCATTATATAATAAAAATTACCGAAAAAAACAATTAAATGTTTTACAATGTCGATTAATTAATTATGATTCATCTTGAATATGGTTTTTATATAACTATCATGAAAATTAAGAAATTATGTATGATTGGATAGCATAATATAAAAATATCACACTTAATTAAATGAAAAATCCAAAAAAGAAAATCTTACCACTAAAGTCAATACTAAAACGAAACTGTTTCGACTAGATCCGGGCGGACCCTGTTAAAACACAAACTTGACTGGGCGGACGGACGCTCCCGAACGGTAGAGGCAGGCGGACGATCGCGAACGTTAGAGGCAGGCGATTTTTCCTCTGGTTGGCTCAGACTGGGCGGACGGACGCTGCTCACCACTCCAAGCCGGGTGGGCGTCTTCCTTCTCCTGGCGTTGTTCCACACTCCCAGTTGGGGAGGGGCCGGGTACCTGCTAAAGGCACTCCGACGCTTAAGTCAGTAATATGACAGAGCGTTATATAATGCATGCATGTGTTGCGTTTTAAGCAATCTGTCTAGAAATCATACCTGAGACCTTTATTTATATTGATTGTAATGGGCTTTTACTTTTTGGGGGCCTGGAAACGGCCCAATAATACCTTAATCTTCATTAAGGACTTTAATGTGCCATTTAGCTTTTAACAATGTTATCAACTAAGTGCGGATCGTTTGGGAAGGCGTTCAGTCTATGGATGATTGGACGCTCGGTCCTAATTGGTGGGCGGACGCCCAATCTTGGGTTCCCGAATGGGTGGACGCTCGTTAGACGCTCGGTCCGGACTCTTGGGCGGACGAGCCAACTTGGGCGGACGCCTGATTCTGGAAAGGCTGGACGCTCGGTCCAGATTATTGGGCGGACGTGCCAACCTCGGGCGGACGTCCGCTTCCTAAATGATTGGCCGTTCGTTGGACACTTGGTCCAGATTCTGGGGCGGACGTTCCACCCTGGGCGGACGGCCAATATGTTGGGAGGACCTATCATTACATAAGCCCCCCAAGCCCGAGCATAATTTTATTGTGCGAAGGGGTTGTCCACGCCTGGATGGGCGACATTGGAATACCGCTGGATCCATGAAAGCTCGGACAACCGTTCTTTTGGACATTCGGTCTATGATTGTGACGGGTGAGCTGCACTGGACGTCCGCTAGTTTGGACGCTCGGTCTAGATTGTGACCGGGCGAGCGGCATTGGACGTCCGCTAATTTGGACGCTCGCCATCATGAATGGCTGGACGCTTACCATCTTGGACGGACGTCCCATCTTGGGCGGACATCCAGTTCTTGAATGTGGACGTCCGGTACTGATCTTTGGACGAACGTCCGGTTCTGGAATGACTAGACGCTCGGTCCTAATCCTTGGACGGACGTCCCATCTTGAACGGGTGGACGCTCGCCCTGATTGGTGGGCAGCAGTGTTACCCCCTTGCTCGGTCTATGCTGGGAGGTCCTGTCATTACATAAGCCCCCCAAGCCCGAGCATAACTTTATTGTGCGAGGGGTTTTTTAGATGGCCCCCGAATTGCTGGGTCCACGTGGAGGTCGACTTGGCGTACCTTGGAGGACAAATGGCCAGACGGTTGATCGTTCATGCCATATTTGGCTAAATTATAACGAGGCCATGGACGGCCGGTCGGTTGATTACTGAATGCCAGATTTGGTTAAGTTACGAACGGCCGGTCGGTCGATTACTGAATGCCAGATTTGGCTAAGTTACGGACGGCCGGTCGGTCGGTCGATTACTGAATGCCAGATTTGGCTAAGTTACGGACGGCCGGTCGGTCGATTACTGAATGCCAGATTTGGCTAAGTTATGGACGGCCGGCGATTGATGATGAATGCCAGATTTGGCTAAGTTACGGACGGCCGGTCGCTTGATGAATGCCATATTTGGCTAAGTTATGGACGGCCGGTCCTTTGCTTCATGGCCCAACCAAGCTGAGAGTTGTTCTCGGAGGAACACTCTTTTTCGCCAGCTTGGTCTTAATGGGGCGGACGGTCCTTCGCCTCGTGGCCCAACCAAGCTGAGAGTTGTTCTCGGAGGAACACTCTTTTTCGCCAGCTTGGTCTTAATGGGCGGAAGGTCGTGGTTCTCGGTGGAACTCTCCGTTCATCAACTTGGACTTTTTCTATGTTTGATGGCCAGATTTGGCTAAGTTATGGACGGCCGGCAATTGATGATGAATGCCAGATTTGGCTAAGTTACGGACGGTCGGTCGCTTGATGAATGCCATATTTGGCTAAGTTATGGACGGCCGGTCCTTTGCTTCATGGCCCAACCAAGCTGAGAGTTGTTCTCGGAGGAACACTCTTTTTCGCCAGCTTGGTCTTAATGGGGCGGACGGTCCTTCGCCTCGTGGCCCAACCAAGCTGAGAGTTGTTCTCGGAGGAACACTCTTTTTCGCCAGCTTGGTCTTAATGGGGCGGAAGGTCGTGGTTCTCGGTGGAACTCTCCGTTCATCAACTTGGACTTTTTCTATGTTTGATGCGGGAGGATTGAAGAGAGCCCCTTTTGCAAACATGCACTTGTGCCATTGTTGCGGGTTACCTGCATGATGAAGGGAATATGGCGAATTTCAAGTTTAAAGAAAGTATGTGTCCATACCTTGTAAGGTGGACTGGTGGGTTGAATATGCTCGGATGAGAATGGTTGTTCCCAAAGAACACTTATGAGAATAATGGTCGAATAAATGGGAGGTCGAATGGCCCAATTAATGGGAGGTCGCACGTTGAGGCCGGACGGCCGAAAGTTGAGGCCTGATGACCGAGAGCCTGAAGAGGTGGGATCAAGGAGCGCTATTGGAAGATGGCCAGCCGTTCGCTCGCTGAGGCAAAGTGGACGAGCGCTCCTTGAAGCAGAACGGACGAGCGCTTGAGTCCAGATTGGACGAACGCTCTTTGAAGTCGTTCGGTCAACTGTTGACGCTAAATGGCCGAGAGTCTAACGAGGCCGGACGGCTCAATGCTGATGCCAGATTTGGCCAAGTACCTAAGACCGAACGGCCTGGAGATAGGGGTCGAATACGTACCTTGGAGGCCGAGTGACCGGACGTCCTTATCAATATGAACGAACGACAGAAAGCTCGAGGCCGGACGACCGAGAGTTGAGGCTTGATTGCCGAGCGCTCATTGAGGCCGAACGGACGAGCGCTCTCCAAGGCCGGATGGACGAGCGCTCTCTGAAGCGACGGACGCGCGCTAGCGTTCTTTGATCCCGGACGGACGAGAACTTCGGTCTTGACATCCGGGAGTGGAGTTAGTGGATGGACGTCCTGGTCCTTCTGGGTGAACGACCCAAAGTTCGAGGTCGGATGGCGGACAGGGGAGGCCGTACGGCCGAGAGACATTTGTTGAGATGATGGAGTCGAGTGCCAAGTGCTCAACCGAGGATGTTGACGCTCTTTTGAGGTGCCCCTCACTGGTTCCTTGTGTTTACGATGGGGAATATGCACTCGGCCCCACGGTGGGCGCCAAATGTTTCGACTGGATCCGGGCGGACCCTGTTAAAACACAAACTTGACTGGGCGGACGGACGCTCCCGAACGGTAGAGGCAGGCGGACGATCGCGAACGTTAGAGGCAGGCGGTTTTTCCTCTGGTTGGCTCAGACTGGGCGGACGGACGCTGCTCACCACTCCAAGCCGGGTGGGCGTCTTCCTTCTCCTGGCGTTGTTCCACACTCCCAGTTGGGGAGGGGCCGGGTACCTGCTAAAGGCACTCCGACGCTCAAGTCAGTAATATGACAGAGCGTTATATAATGCATGCATGTGTTGCGTTTTAAGCAATCTGTCTAGAAATCATACCTGAGACCTTTATTTATACTGATTGTAATGGGCTTTTACTTTTTGGGGGCCTGGAAACGGCCCAATAATACCTTAATCTTCATTAAGGACTTTAATGCGCCATTTAGCTTTTAACAATGTTATCAACTAAGTGCGGATCGTTTGGGAAGGCGTTCAGTCTATGGATGATTGGACGCTCGGTCCTAATTGGTGGGCGGACGCCCAATCTTGGGTTCCCGAATGGGTGGACGCTCGTTAGACGCTCGGTCCGGACTCTTGGGCGGACGAGCCAACTTGGGCGGACGCCTGATTCTGGAAAGGCTGGATGTTCGGTCCAGAATATTGGGCGGACGTGTCAACCTTGGGCGGACGTCCGCTTCCTAAATGATTGGCCGTTCGCTGGACAGTTGGTCCAGATTCTGGGGAGGACGTTCCACCTTGGGCGGACGTCCGCTTCCTAAATGATTGGCCGTTCGTTGGACACTTGGTCCAGATTCTGGGGCGGACGTTCCACCTTGAGCGGACGTCCAATCTCGGGCGGACGTTCTACTTTGGGTAGGCGTCCGGTTCCGAATGGCTGGACGCTCGGTCCAGATTATTGGGCGGACGTGCCAACCTTGGGCGGTCGTCCGCTTCCTAAATGATTGGCCGTTCGTTGGACACTTGTTCCAGATTCTGGGGCGGACGTTCCACCTTGAGCGGACGTCCAATCTCGGACGGACGTTCTACTTTGGGTAGGCGTCCGGTTCTGAATGGCGGGACGCTCGGTCCAGATTATTGGGCGACGTGCCAACCTCGGGCGGACGTCCGCTTCCTAAAATGATTGGCCGTTCGTTGGACACTTGGTCCAGATTCTGGGGCGGACGTTCCACCCTGGGCGGACGGCCAGTATGTTGGGAGGACCTATCATTACAGAAACAATGGAATATTTAAAAATCTCAACATTTTATCGAGAAAGAGGAACAAAATTCTGTCTAAGTGGAAATTGAAAGTACAAAAACCAGAAATTCACTAGACAATCACATTTGTTTACGTGCATATAACATTGAAATGCAACAAAAAAAAATTATAAAATAATGACAAATATTGGAAGTAGTTGCCACCCTGTCCAACAAGGCAACTCTCTTATCTTCATATCTCTATTCTGGAACACCATTAATATAATGTTGTTTTACTTTTATACTATTTGTTAATTAATTTTAATTCATATATTTACACTTTTTATTTAAATAATTAATTTTCCCCAAAATATTTATCTTTTATTTATTATTATTATTATTGAAATGTCTTTTACATCATTGTGAGTGTAGTTAAGGTTGGGGAACAAAATTATTAGTGCACAGTAATAATCATATACACAAAGGACACCAAAATTCACTTCCAACCACATAATAAGTAACTTCTGCCCCCAAGATGGTTGATTCTTGACTACATTGCAATCCCCAATCTTGGTATAGTGGTGGGCTTCCTCCACGTCCCTTGTGATCCACATAGCAGCCATCAATTCTTGAGGATCATAGGGTCGAACTTAGCTCCTGCTGTAAACCTTCCAAGAAATACCCTAACAACTGCTCCTCCGAAACTCACGTCGTTTGACCCACCAACAATTCGAAATCCTACACGTATTCGTCCACTGTCCTTGTCTGTTTGGCCACCGCTTCGAAAATGGTGCCCCTGTTTCTGCCCCCAAAGACAATGAGGATATCTTACTCACTTTTCAAGGTTTATACCACACTTTCGGGTACCAAGGAAAACACTAGAAATATAGGATATGTATGCATTTACGACATCCCCACAAAAACATTAAATTTTGATAAAAGAATCTTGATAAATAATTATAAACTTTCCACATTTATTATAACCTTCCTTTTAGTCGTGTTAAGTTTAACAAAACCAATAACCTCTCTAATGCATTATAGAGAAACTCTGGATATCAAATTCAAAGAACTGGTGCGTCTTAGGTCTAGATTATATACTTAGTCTTGCTAAGAAAATGCAATGGGAAAAAAAGGAAACAATATAAAAAGAAACTATATAAATGCTAATGAAGAAAATATACAAACAGTGATGGGAACAATTTGAAAATGATATTTATGAATGAATAATACAAGATAAAACAATGAATGTATGCATGGGTAAAATCCTACCGCTGAAACCTGAATTTTTACAATTTTACAAAACCTGATGCAGATATGAAGATTCAACCTAAATTGTATCCACAATGATGTCTTACGCAGAAAAAAAAAAGAATACTATGAATGGAGATAAACTGCAGATGCAATCAATGCAATGAATTTAGTCAAATCTGATGCAATCAGACTATATGCAAAAATGGAATGAATTTAATAGTATTGAATTGGTAAAAAACTGCAAAGTATGCACGAACTCTAAGTAGGTATTAAAGACAATGCATGAAAACGGGAAAACGAATACAGAATTTAGATTCCTATGTGACAGGCTACAAGAGAGATGTTTTTATGCAATTTTTCTGGTTTGAAAACAGAACTGGAGTTTCCAAGTTGCTAATGCAATTGAAATGACTTAAACAATTGAAACGGGCCATTTCTAAGCAAATAAGGCTAGATGAGCAATTGAATAACGGAAGAAAATAAAAATTTTCCTGATAAGAAACTAAATGAAAACTGGAATGACAATGCAAACAAAGAAAATACATAACCAAAAATGGCCAATTTGGCATCAACTATTATGCCCAAAGTGAGAATTCTAAATGCTTATACAGTGTAGGATTGGAAATAAAGAACAGAAATGTGGTTTTGATTTTGATTTGAACGTGGCACAATGAACAATTATGCAGCAAAAACAGTCCGACACAAAATCCAGCAGCAATCATTACATTGGTTTGGTTAAATGAGTCTTAATTTTTTTTCAAAAAGACATTTTGGATTCGTTAAGCACAATCTGGAGTCTTTTAGTTTCCATTTCAGAATGTTAAAGGCTGGAAACTCATCCAATTCACTAAAGACTATACAACAAGAAATCCTAGATTATGCTGAAAACTGAATGAGCATGGATGCAATAATCAATGCACCTACACCTAGCTTTAATATTAGAATCATGGCAAGAATGAAAAGAATGGACGTACCTAAATTTGATATTTCCTTTTATCAAAATTTAATCAAAACTAAGAATTACAAAGACAAAACATTACTTCTAAACAAACGAAAATAATACAAACTGAAAAAATTACAGAGCAAGATGGAATTAACAGAGCAAGAAAAGAATTCCAAACGGGTTATCACAATTAAGAATACAAAAATCATAATCTCTAGATAAGAAAACAAATTTAGATAAAAAGTTTGAGCAAACACCTTATTTTTGAAGTTTTACCTCTCATTTCTTGGTTTGAAGATCTCTCCCTCTTTGATATGCAACTGAACACAATTTTACATTGAACAAAATGTTAATAGGACAAACAAGATATTTACATGCTAATCAAGAAAACAATGCTAATGAAGCGCAGGAAAAAGTGAAAACTTAAATCCCCAAATTGAGCTCAGGTTCTCACTCTTCGTCTTCAATGGCAACATCTTTTCTGAAAACTACACCCAACGTGTACCAAAGACAACCCCCAAATCGGGTCCGCCCATCACCCTCCATCGCACCGGTCTTGCACAATTGACGTGGAAAATGGATCCTAGTTGCACTCAATTTGCAATCCTGTGCACTAACCTTCCTATTCTCATGAATCCAAAGCTGCACAGATATTTAAACTTCAATCAGTAGAGTATGCATTCAATACTATCACTTAAGAGCTAAAACCGAAGCAACAATTCAAAACAAGGGTAAGTTAGACAACTTGCCTATTTGGATGGTTGTTTCTAGCCTGCTCCAAGCTCCACACTGAGGTGTTGTTGCTGCTGTCTACTCAGAAATACTTGACTCCAATTGAGATGGAACTAAATGGCAATCAAGAATATACCAAAATCAAACTGGACAAACTGACATCTGCACATAAATCAGCAAACAAATTTAAAAAATTGGAAGTGAATGTCGTAGTAGTAAACAATTTTAAAATTTGAAGTAAATGCAATAGACATTTTCTCTTTTGTTATGTTGATTGCACTCCAGTTTAAGCAATCTGCACAAGAAACTATTAGCAAGTCAGTTAGGCTAAACTCTCTCAATCTGCCAATAGACTAAGGTCAAGTTAGCCTCACAAAACATAATAAAAATTTGATCTCCAACTGAACACAACTTTACATTGAACAAAACATTAGTAGGACAAACAATTGATAAAACTACAACTCTCCAACTGAACACAACTTTACATTGAACAAAACATTAGTAGGACAAACAATTGATAAAACTACAACTCTGTATATAGCTTATCTCAAATGAAAAATATAAATTAAAAAAATGTTGACAGTGCATGATAAAAATGACAGAGTATTAGCATAGATATACAATAATCTACCTTGGGAGTTGTAAAACTTGAGTTTCTACTTGAATAAATCCAAACTGCTAGACATCCGGAGCACAGGTTCGGATCCGCATTTGCTTTGACCCAATGTCTGTAATAACATAAGTAACATCAAAAAAATCATCAGACCTTTGCAATAGAACAATTGCACAAAAAAATACCGTAGAGACTAACAGTTAACACCTTTTCCATCCTCCCTCGCGGCTTTTGATTGGATTTCTCGACAGACGAGGTCCTTTGACATGCTATTAAAGGTCTTTTGTAGGGACACCAAAGAACAAAGCTAGGCACAAAATAAGCGAAAATAAAAAATGTTGTTACTAAATGATGATCAATTTCATATCCAGGGCCAACAAAAGCCAAAACACCAAAATATACCTCAAAAGGAAAATATGCTGGCTGATTTTACTTTGAACATTAAAACGTGGTCGATCCATTGAGCAGTGAAGATGATCATACAAAGCATCTCGTCGTCCTCAGTATGATCATCACCATCCACTCCACATTTTTTCTTCTATGTAAACCTAATACATCAATAATGAAAATATTACTAAAACAAATGAAATTACAAAAATTGTACCAAATGAACAATGACAAAAAAGAGTAAATATACGCTTTTTCTATTTGAATGGGATGTTACTTAGCAATTTAATTTTATGCATTGGATCGGATGTATTTGCTTTAACACTAAATGTTTTCAATGTAAATAAAAGATATTATACATACAATAGGGATATTTGTTTACCTTTGTACACAATAAAGAAAATGGACTTTTTGTCTTTTGATTAGAAATTTGAAAGTACATCAGATACCCACTTGTAACTATCAAGAAAAAACGAGTTAAACATAATAAGCAACAATAGAAATTTCATGCCACATTAATTACCACAAGACAACAAGTCAAGCAACACATCATACCCAAAGTATGCGACAAGCCATTTTGCGTACTTCCATAACTACAATGAAGTCTCATGCACCAGAGCACACCTCCTCCTATATCAGAAAAACTCAATAGACAAATATGGAAGAACGACCGACACACAAGCAGATATTTTTGCAGACAAACAATGTTCTTCAATAAGTGAAAACCGTCATATAGAGATAAAGCTGAACAAAAGTATTCACAAAAATGATCGACAATATTTATAGAATAATAAGAACATAGCATAAAGCACAAAAATTTAACCACATATTGTCATAAAATGTTATTCAGAACACCAATTGCTTCTAGATACCAAACATTGTCCACAAAAAATCACAAGAAGTGGAATACTTGAATGAAAAGATATCTCTACCATAATGTTTTGATTTTATTTGTGCGCCTCATCCTCTTTCGGAAACTTAAATTTCCATTTCGAAGAAATCTGCAAAATACAACAAGTAAGCAATATCAAAAAGAAAACAACCACAACAACAAAACCATTTAGGTGAAGCAATTCAAAATTTGAGAACAAATTTGAACTTAAATGGCAGAGCACTAAGTTCTAATCTTTAAGGCCTAAGTTTTAGAGCAATAATTGGTGCAGATTAACATACTAACCGTATTGTTCAACAGAAGATTTAATCAAAATTGGTGCAGATATTTTCTCGCCATAACCCATGCCAAATTCTTCATTAATTACCCAAGAAGGCTGCCAAAGGAGTTAGAATTAATATGTTGAAACAAAATAAAGCTAAACTTTGTGGACAAAATAAAAGAAAACAAAAATCACGTGCTCCACTTTTGTTGTTTCTGGACAACTTTGTGCTCCCTTAATTCAATTATTTTCGTCTGATTTTCCAATCCTGCACACATATATCACACGCCCTAATATCCTCTTGGCTAAACAGATTGCAAGATACAATGCCCTATGCCCTATGCCCTATGCCCTATGCCCTATGCCCTATGCCCTATGCCCTATGCCCTATGCCCTATGCCCTATGCCCTATGCCCTATGCCCTATGCCCTATGGCTCATATACACATACATGGTACTCATACAATGCTAAACAATTCTTCATTCAAAATAAATAGTGTCATAAGGAGAACATAAGATTTCTTATCTGTCAATTGAAGGAGTAGCTCTTGGGAGCTAAGGGACACAGCAGTGCCAATAATGAGGGTGAGAGCGTTAGATACAACTACGACTTCATCGGGTAGTACATAATTCAAGCCTCCAAGCTACACAACAAAGAAAAATCATGATAAGACAAACAATTTTCAATTGCAGACAATTACTAACACTAATTATATTTGAAGAAACAAATCAAATGTAATATTGTACCTTAACTTTCATCTTCAACCAAACGTTTGTTACATTTTGATCGTTGACAGTTAATGGTGGACCCAAGAACTGGGTAACAGTTCCCATTTCAACAAGTATCTTATTCTTCCTTAAAGCCAATAAAATTCAATTAGTTTTAGAGCAATAATGAACTTGAATAATTTCATAATGAAAAAGATAAACACAATAAGTCATCGTAGATAACGAAATTTTTTCTAACAACGACAAGAAATATATGGAATTACAAATTTTAAAGAATACCATTTATGAAGTCAACTACTTTCTCCACTCCTAGTTGAGCTGCAAAGTATTGATTGTGAAGAGTCCCACAAGAAGTATAAATCACTTGTAACAAAACAAATAGAAACACATAGTAAAACTCTCATGGTTAATTGGTTAACTACTTCCAAGCGAGCAGCAAAATTAAGATGGGAAAAACACAGAAAACAGAAGACATGGGAATTCAAAATAAAATTTACCTCCATGCTCATAATTCATTCTGCTGGATTGGCACCCTGCAAACCAGTATAAATGAATTAAGCTCAAAAGAACAAAATGCTAGAAAATAAAAATAATATCATATCATATGCAAAAAAATAAAATATCAAAACATATAAACAAGGATCCAATATGCAAACTTATGTACAAAAGGGGAATTTGTCATGTGCTAAGCACTTCAACGCATGAAACAAAGTTTTTCAATTAACTAAGAATTACCTAAGGAAAAAAAGATTAACATACTAACCGTATTGTTCAATAGAAGATTTAATCAAAATTGGTGCAGATTTTTTCTCGCGATAACCCATGCCAAATTCTTCATCAATTACCCAAGAAGGCTGCCAAAGGAGTTAGAATTAATATGTTGAAACAAAATAAAGCTAAACTTTGTGGACAAAATAAAGGAAAACAAAAATCACGTGCTCCACTTTTGTTGCTTCTGGACAACTTTGTGCTCCCTTAATTCAATTCTTTTGGTCTGATTTTCCAATCCTGCACACATATATCACACAGCTTAATATCCTCTTGGCTAAAGAGATTGCAAGATACAATGCACAAGATAAAGAATTCTCCCTTTCCCGGTCTTGCACAATTGACGTGGAAAATGGATCCTAGTTGCACTCAATTTGCAATCTTGTGCACTAACCTTCCTATTCTCATGAATCCAAAGCTGCACAGATATTTAAACTTCAATCAGTAGAGTATGCATTCAATACTATCACTTAAGAGCTAAAACCGAAGCAACAATTCAAAACAAGGGTAAGTTAGACAACTTGCCTATTTGGATGGTTTTTCTAGCCTGCTCCAAGCTCCACACTGAGGTGTTGTTGCTGCTGTCTACTCAGAAATACTTGACTCCAATTGAGATGGAACTAAATGGCAATCAAGAATATACCAAAATCAAACTGCACAAACTGTCATCTGCACATAAATCAGCAAACAAATTTAAAAAATTAGAAGTGAATGTCGTAGTAGTAAACAATTTTAAAAGTTGAAGTAAATGCAATAGCAATTTTCTCTTTTGTTACGTAGATTGCACTCCAGTTTAAGCAATCTGCACAAGAAACAATTAGCAAGTCAGTTAGGCTAAACTCTCTCAATCTGCCAATAGACTTAGGCCATGTTAGCCTCACAAAACATAATAAAAATTTGATCTCCAACTGAACACAACTTTACATTGAACAAAACATTATAGGACAAACAATTGATAAAACTACAACTCTGTATATAGCTTATCTCAAACAAAAAAAATAAGTTAAAAAAATGCTAAGAGTGCATGATAAAAATGATAGAGTAGTAGCATAGATATACAATAATCTACCTTGAGAGTTGTAAAACTCGAGTTTCTACTTGAATAAATCCAAACTGCTAGACATCCAGAGCACAAGTTCGGATCCGCATTTGCTTGGACCCAATGTCTGTAATAACATAAGTAACATCAAAAAAATCATCAAACCTTTGCAATAGAACAATTGCACAAAAAACATACCGCAGAGACTAACATTTAACACCTTTTCGATCCTCCCTCGCGGCTTCTAATTGGATTTCTCGACAGATGAGGTCCTTTGACATGCGGTCTTTTGTAGGAACAGCAAAGAACAAAGCTAGGCCCAAAATAAACGAAATTAAAAATGTTGTTACTAAATGATGATCAATTTCATATCTAGGGCCAACAAAAACCATAAGTGTTCAAAACATGAATACTGCAGAAAACATAAGGAAAGGGAATTCAAAATAAAATTTACCTCCATGCTCATAATTCATTCTGCTGGATTGGCACCCTACAAACCAGTATATATGAATTAAGCTCAAAAAACAAAATGCTAGATAAAAAAAATAATACCATATCATATGCAAAAAAATAAAATACCAAAACATATAAACAAGGATCCAATATGCAAACTTATGTACAAAAGGAGAATTTGTCATATGCTAAGCAATTCAACTCATGAAACAAAGTTTTTCAATCAACCAAGAATTACCTAAGGAAAAAAAATTAACATACTAACCGTATTGTTCAACAAAATATTTAGTCACAATTGGTGCAGATTTTTTCTCGCGATAACCCACGCCAAATTCTTCATCAATTACCCAAGAAGGCTGCCAAAGGAGTTAGAATTAATATGTTGAAACAAAATAAAGCTAAACTTTGTGGACAAAATAAAGGAAAACGAAAATCACGTGCTCCACTTTTGTTGTTTCTGGACAACTTTGTGCTCCCTTAATTCAATTATTTTCGTCTGATTTTCCAATCCTGCACACATATATCACACGCCCTAATATCCTCTTGGCTAAACAGATTGCAAGATACAATGCCCTATGCCCTATGCCCTATGCCCTATGCCCTATGCCCTATGCCCTATGCCCTATGCCCTATGCCCTATGCCCTATGCCCTATGCCCTATGCCCTATGCCCTATGCCCTATGCCCTATGCCCTATGCCCTATGCCCTATGCCCTATGCCCTATGCCCTATGCCCTATGCCCTATGCCCTATGCCCTATGCCCTATGCCCTATGCCCTATGCCCTATGCCCTATGCCCTATGCCCTATGCCCTATGCCCTATGGCTCATATACACATGCATGGTACTCATACAATGCTAAACAATTCTTCATTCAAAATAAATAGTGTCATAAGGAGAACATAAGATTTCTTATCTGTCAATTGAAGGAGTAGCTCTTGGGAGCTAAGGGACACAGCAGTGCCAATAATGAGGGTGAGAGCGTTAGATACAACTACGACTTCATCGGGTAGTACATAATTCAAGCCTCCAAGCTACACAACAAAGAAAAATCATGATAAGAAAAACAATTTTCAATTGCAGACAATTACTACAACTAATTATATTTGAAGAAACAAATCAAATGTAATATTGTACCTTAACTTTCATCTTCAACCAAACGTTTGTTACATTTTGATCGTTGACAGTTAATGGTGGACCCAAGAACTGGGTAACAGTTCCCATTTCAGCAAGTATCTTATTCTTCCTTAAAGCCAATAAAATTCAATTAGTTTTAGAACAATAATGAACTTGAATAATTTCATAATGAAAAAGATAAACATAATAAGTCATCGTAGATAACGAAATTTTTTCTAACAACGACAAGAAATATATGGAAATACAAATTTTAAAGAATACCATTTATGAAGTCAACTACTTTCTCCACTCCTAGTTGAGCTGCAAAGTATTTATTGTGAAGAGTCCCACAAGAAGTATAAAACAAATAGAAACACATAGTAAAACTCTCATGGTTAATTGGTTAACTACTTCCAAGCGAGCAGCAAAATTAAGATGGGAAAAACACAGAAAACAGAAGGCAAGGGAATTCAAAATAAAATTTACCTCCATGCTCATAATTCATTCTGCTGGATTGGTACCCTGCAAACCAGTATAAATGAATTAAGCTCAAAAGAACAAAATGCTAGAAAATAAAAATAATATCATATCATATGCAAAAAAATAAAATATCAAAACATATAAACAAGGATCCAATATGCAAACTTATGTACAAAAGGGGAATTTGTCATGGGCTAAGCACTTCAACGCATGAAACAAAGTTTTTCAATCAACTAAGAATTACCTAAGGAAAAAAAGATTAACATACTAACCGTATTGTTCAACAGAAGATTTAGTCAAAATTGGTGCAGATTTTTTCTCGCGATAACCCGTTCCAAATTCTTCATCAATTACCCAAGAAGGCTGCCAAAGGAGTTAGAATTAATATGTTGAAACAAAATAAAGCTAAACTTTGTGGACAAAATAAAAGAAAACAAAAATCACGTGCTCCACTTTTGTTGTTTCTGGACAACTTTGTGCTCCCTTAATTCAATTCTTTTGGTATAATTTTCCAATCCTGCACACATATGTCACACAGCTTAATATCCTCTTTGCTAAAGAGATTACAAGATACAATGCACAAGATAAAGATTTCTCCCTTTCCCGGTCTTGCACAATTGACGTGGAAAATGGATCCTAGTTGCACTCAATTTGCAATCTTGTGCACTAGTCTTCCTATTCTCATGAATCCAAAGCTGCACAGATATTTAAACTTCAATCAGTAGAGTATGCATTCAATACTATCAGTTAAGAGCTAAAACCGAAGCAACAATTCAAAACAAGGGTAAGTTAGACAACTTGCCTATTTGGACGGTTGTTTCTAGCCTGCTCCAAGCTCCACACTGAGGTGTGTTGCTGCTGTCTACTCAGAAATACTTGACTCCAATTGAGATGGAACTAAATGGCAATCAAGAATATACCAAAATCAAACTGCACAAACTGTCATCTGCACATAAATCAGCAAACAAATTTAAAAAATTAGAAGTGACTGTCGTAGTAGTAAACAATTTTAAAAGGTGAAGTAAATGCAATAGCAATTTTCTCTTTTGTTATGTTGATTGCACTCCAGTTTAAGCAATCTGCACAAGAAACAATTAGCAAGTCAGTTAGGCTGAACTCTCTCAATCTGCCAATAGACTTAGGCCAAGTTAGCCTCACAAAACATAATAAAAATTTGATCTCCAACTGAACACAACTTTATATTGAACAAAACATTAGTAGGACAAACAATTGATAAAACTACAACTCTGTATATAGCTTATCTCAAACAAAAAAAATAAATTAAAACAATAGTAAGAATGCATGATAAAAATTACAGAGTAGTAGCATAGATATACAATAATCTACCTTGGGAGTTGTAAAACTCGAGTTTCTACTTGAATAAATCCAAACTGCTAGACATCCAGAGCACAGGTTCGGATCCGCATTTGCTTTGACCCAATGTCTGTAATAACATAAGTAACATCAAAAAAATCATCAAACATTTGCAATAGAACAATTGCAAAAAAAATATACCGTAGAGACTAACAGTTAACACCTTTTCGATCCTCCCTCGCGGCTTCTAATTGGATTTCTCGACAGATGAGGTCCTTTGACATGCGATCTTTTGTAGGAACACCAAAGAACAAAGCTAGGCCCAAAATAAGCGAAATTAAAAAATGTTTTTACTAAATGATGATCAATTTCATATCTAGGGCCAAGAAAAACCAAAAGAGTTCAAAACATGAATAGTGCAGAAAACTCCACATGTAGGGTAACTACTTCCAAGAGAGCAGCAAAATTAAGATGGAAGAAACACAGAACACAGAAGGAAAGGGAATTCAAAATAAAATTTACCTCCATGCTCAAAATTCATTTTGTTGGATTGGCACCCTGCAAACCAGTATATATATAAATTAAGCTCAAAAGAACAAAATGCTAGAAAATAAAAATATTATCATATTATATCCCAAAAAAACAAAATATCAAAACATATAAACAAGGATCCAATATGCAAACTTATGTACAAAAGGAAAATCTGTCATACGATAAACCCTTCAACTCATGAAACCAAGTTTTACAATCAACTACCAATCACCTAAGGAAAAAAAGATTAACATAATAACCGAATTGTTCAACTGAAGATTTAGTCACAATTGGTGCAGATTTTTTCTCGCGCTAACCCATGCTAAATTCTTCATCAATTACCCAAGAAGGCTGCCAAAGGAGTTAGAATTAATATGTTGAAACAAAATAAAGCTAAACTTTGTGGACAAAATAAAGGAAAACAAAAATCACGTGCTCCACTTTTGTTGTTTTTGGACAACTTTGTGCTCCCTTAATTCAATTCTTTTGGTCTGATTTTGCAATCTTGTTCATTAACCTTCCTATTCTCATGAATCCAAAGCTGCACAGATATTTAAACTTCAATCAGTAAAGTATCCATTCAATACTATCACTTAAGAGCTAAAACCGAAGCAACAATTCAAAACAAGGGTAAGTTAGACAACTTTCCTATTTGGATGGTTGTTTCTAGCCTGCTCTAAGCTCCACACTGAGGTGTTGTTGCTGCTGTCTACTCAAAAATACTTGACTCCAATTGAGATGGAACTAAATGGCAATCAAGAATATACCAAAATCAAACTGGACAAACTGACATCTGCACATAAATCAGCAAAAAAAATTTAAAATATTGGAAGTGAATGTCGTAGTAGTAAACAAATTTAAAAGTTGAAGTAAATGCAATAGCAATTTTCTCTTTTGTTATGTTGATTGCACTCCAGTTTAAGCAATCTGCACAAGAAACAATTAGCAAGTCAGTTAGGCTAAGCTCTCTCAATCTGCCAATAGACTTACCTGACAAAGCACACTACGCTCTACTTTCTCTCTAGAAGCTTGACATACTCAAAGGATAAAACACTCAGCTGATTGTTAAGGAAATTAAGCATGGACCAAAGCATCCTGTGGATCACTACCACCACCGAATATTAGGAGTGGGCAAATCAAATCGAACTGCACTACACTATTAAAAACTACACTGAACTAAAAACTAGTTTGTCTAAACTGAACTATTTTTTGTTTTATCAAAGTGTACAAAATTACAATATAAACTGAACTGCACTACTAACTATACTAGTTTTGAACTGAATTGTAGTAATTTTAACCAAAAACTCAGCAATTCAGCAACACTGACATTATAACCAGGGATAAAAACCTGAAACTGGATCAATAATAGATATGCCAACAAAAATACAATATACTTAACAGGTTCATCTTAAGTTGTACTACATAGAAACTATAAATTGCACTAATATGTCATATATACAACATAAAAGCTATCTAAACATATTCAAAATGGTTCAAACAGTCTAAGAACTACTACAATATCTATTTCTATCACAAACTAAAAATTTGTCTACCTAAAGCCTAACATACTTGACAGTCTAAGTTAAAATGCAAGAATTGTAAGTACCCTATAATAAAACCTCAAGTGCCGAGTCTAAGAACTACTACAATATCTATTTCTATCACAAACTAAAAATTTGTTTAGCTAAAGCCTAACATACTTGACAGTCTAAGTTAAAATGCAAGAATTGTAACTACCCTATAATAAAACCTCAAGTGCCGAAACAAGTTTTGAATGTTAAAAGGTTACAAAAGACTGAACTAGTTACTAAGAATCATTAGCAAATCAAAATATACCTGTACTACTAATAATTACAGCACTAACTAATAAAATAAGGTTAATAAAACTGCACTAGTTCTAAAATATGATTTTAACACTACCTAATAACAAAGTAACTATGCACACAACTTTAAAATCACTTAACTGAACTAACTGAACTCATATTTTATTCATAAGGGTGAAAATATAAAATGTGACTATATAAATCTAAGAAACTGGATTAAATCAAAAAAACAGCACATAACACTAAGTACTCCTACAAACACAACTTAAAAACTAACTAACCTGACACTAAGTACTCCTACAAACAAAACTTAAAAACTAACTAACCTGATTCCTACAGGTTTCAAACAACTAATGAAAGCTAGAAACAAAGTTAACTACTATAATTGATGATAGATTCGAACTTTGACCTATTCACTAAAATCTATCCACTAAAACTACGCATGTTTAAAAGCTATGCAGAATTATGACTTACTAAACCAAGGGAAATGTAACAGAAGCTATCTCAACAAGTTCTAATTGGTAAAAATTAATGTAAAAAGCTTAAAAACAATACAAATAAATACTATACAAAAATTCATTAATTTAAAACTAATCTACTAACTATAAATTAGAATGAACTTATAAAATATGAACAAACCTAATACTACTATAATCAACTAAACAATAACTAAGCAATTTCAAATTCATCTAACTATGTTATGACTACAGGTATTTACAAACTTGAAACTAAAAATACAAAAACTAGCTTATGCCTAGACTAATGCTACCGAATAGATCAAAGACAAAAAAGATCCTACAATTCTTGTTAATATTAGATTTTAAATAATGAGTTGAGCGTAGCAAACACGTGGTATTAAATATAATATATATGAAGATATCCCAAAAGAATGCAGCACCAGAAATTCCAATGCATCATATGTCAAGTATTCATCAGTAGACATCAGAATAAATGTAAAGTTTCAGCAGCTCAATGAAACATACCAAGGAATTTAATTAAGAAAGCTACCTGCATAGTCCTGTAGGAAGTCACACTCATACATTTATTCTGCAACTAAATACAAAAACTATGAAATACTTCACTTAAGAGCTAAAACAGAAGCAACAATTCAAAACAAGAGTAAGTTAGACAACTTCCCTATTTGGATGGTTGTTTCTAGCCTGCTCCAAGTATAAATCACTTGTAACAACTCCCAAACTGACTTTGCACTAGGCATCTTTAGGAATGTCTTACGCAGATTCTTTGATAGTCAACAGAGAATATAATCTTTTTGAATTTCTGCGTGAAATCAAAGGTTAAAAATATTCAAAGGCAAGTTATTTGCAGTATAGTATAGAAAAATATGATTGGAACATACTAAATTTCTATTTTTGGGGGCCTTTCAGCTTCTCAAACAATCGCCCTTCATCCATAGCCTTTGCCCGTAAACTACAAGTCTCATAATTTTCCCTAGATAAAAAAAGAAAGGAAAAGAAAAATCAACCTTAATTATCCCAAATGCATGCAAGCAAGAAGACAGTATTTAAAAATCAAAGTATGCAGACAACAACAATTGTGACAAATCTCATTCATAGACAGGACATCAAATTGCATACATCATACAAATCCTGAATGGCCCTAACATGAAGGTGGAAAATTGCATAACCCACAGGTCCCAGAATATGAGGTGTTTCGATATCTCTCTATATTATGTCAATATAAGAACAACCTCAGACTTCAACATCTAGGTGTTTAACTCTCAACACATTATGCAAATTTACGCCATCATAAACTTGGAAAACTTCTAATCACACCAATTGAATTAGAAATACACTCGAGATCAATAGGACTTCAATCAAGGCTTGTAATGTGGCCAAGGTATAGGTGAGGTAAAAAGAGATAAAAATCAAGGCTAAAATCAAAGAGAGGTGTTATGAAAAATGAATGCATAAATCATTCACGAATGCATAACATAAACAATACAAGTTCTGAAATGTAAATAAACAGGAATGCATCACACAGTGAAAGAAAGTAAGGCAAGGCTCAAATCTCACAAAGGATAAAATTTGTCAAAACTAGTTCGAAACTCACATTTCATGTAAAAACTATTCAATTCTATTGAAAGAAATTGTAAAATCTAGCTAGAAACTATGAACTCAAATTAGAAACTCAATAAATCATTCACAATCAAGAACTAAAAATAGTAGACAAGTAATCATGCAAAACCTGTAAAACTCAACTAAGAACCTCAATGTATCGACCTAAACAAGTTTGAAACTATAAAAGAAAGTTAAGAGAAGTGGATAGAAACTCACTATCTAAAAACAACAAATAACTAAGAATCTCACTATCAAATCTGAAACAGAATACTAAAATTGGATAGTGTGAGACCCTGAAAATTTCTCTGTAATTACCTGTCACATCACCATTAATACACCCCTCAATCCATTCTTATCTCATTTTAAAACCCATTTTCAAATCTGATAAACTCTCTGACATTCACTGAAACCACGCCCATCATTCTCTGAAAACGCACATGGCTTCCCCTGCACACACGCCACGTGTTGCAGAAGAAGCTTCCAGTTCAGAATTTAGTGGGCACGTGTCAGCTTGGGGTACGTTCGCTCAAACGAACGTGAATTTCACAAAACTGGATTTTCAGAAAACCCTCTCACCTGCACCACGCACTCTTCGTCTTCCTCTGAACCCAAACCTCCATTTTCTCCATCTTCTCTCTAAAACTTCCAACTTCTCTCTACTGTTAATCTTACGTTACTTCTCCAAACCCGTTTTCAGCACCGTAGGAACATTCATCCAGCTGTGGTCTTCCTTTTGGACCGAACAGAACTGGAATCCAACTGGTAAGTTTCTCTCTTTAGTAGCTGTCCATTAGGGTTTCATGCGAAACCATGCTATCGGTTTATGCATGTACTGTATCTGAATAAATTCTGGTTGTGGGTGTTTAGATCAAGTGGTTAGATTGAGTAGAAGGAACTTAAGGGGCTGTTGCGTATAGAAGAACTGTAGTTGAACGGGTGGAAATCATATTTTAGGGCGTACACTGCTATCCAGGTAAGGGGAGCTTATAAATTTAATTTATACTTGTATGAATCATGAACGTATGATATGAACTGTATGTATGATCAATATGTTGATTTTAGCATGTATGAATGAACGTTGATTGAACTGGATGCATGGAATATGTGTTGGCTGTGATGTATGAGTATATTTGATACGTATGAATGTGAATTGTATAAAGTCTGGAATTGTGTTGATTTAAAATTACAAAGTATGAATTACATGAGAAATATTGAGTTAAGATAAGTTGGAAAAAAAAATCTGGAATCCTGTTAAGGTTGAAAATCTGTATCTGAGAAAGTCCCTATGATAATTAACGCTCGTCACCGTACGGTCTTATACCGTTCGGTTTCCCTGCAAAGGCTTAGAATTGAATTCTTTCATTTGGGAAGAATTCGGTGTGAGAACGAGCGTCCTTATTGAGTTACTATGTTTGAGTGTTCGGCTCAACGTAGAGTTGTCGTACGCCTTAAATTAAACAATGCTGAAATGAGAACGTTCGGCCTTATGTCGAACGTTCGTTCGTAATAGCGTTCGGCCTTATGTCGAGCGTTCGTCTTTGATAGCGTTCGACCTTATGTCGAGCGTTCGTCTTTGATAGCGTTCGACCTTATGTCGAGCGTTCGTCTTTGATAGCGTTCGACCTTAAGTCGAGCGTTCGTCTTTGATAGCGTTCGGCCTTATGTCGAGCGTTCGTCCTAAAATAGCGCTAGGTCTTATAACGAGCGTTCGTTCTAAATTGCGCAATGTCTCAGACCAATCGTTCGTTCTAATTGAATACTCATTTGATAAAACAGCGTTCGTCCAAAGTATTAAATATTCAATTTTCTTTACGTTCGTTCCATTCCTGGCAGTGGTTTTCATATGCAAGTCTCTTCAAAAATAATTCTAAGTGTTCTTGATCCTCCATTGTGCATTAAATCTGGTGCAAGTTTTTATCCCAAATATTTTTCTAAGTACCAGTACACTTCAAAGTTGAGTCAGTTCATTTAATTGGTCAAACAGAAAGTACGTTCGTTATATATTTTTACTGATTATCCAGTAAATTCATTTAGACGTTCGTCCTCACCCTTCATTGGACTGAACGTTCGTCATTTTTGACTCCTGAACCTAATGATGTGAAAGATGATGAATTATGATAAGTTAAAGTGTGAACACTATGAGAACTGAATTTATGATGTTGGATTTTGGACGAGCGTTCCAGGGAGGAACGTCTCATATATATATATTGAAAGATTGAATTGGTAAAGTATGACTATGGTTAGCTAATGCTGGCTTGGTCCATCCTGATATTCCGTGATGCTCATCTTCACGTAGAAGGGAGTAGTCATGTGTGGGAATGGCAGGAGGTCTTTCGTATCCCTCACTTAGCAGGGGCGAAGGATTAACCTCGAGTGGCAGCTGTTGAGGGTATCCCAGTTACTACATCACTCGGGTGCAAGGACGCCTGTAGCTACACGGTTCATACAGTCCGGACGGTCGTCTTTTATATTTATAAAAATTTCTATATTCCAATATGTTAAAGTGTATGTTATACGTGTGCATTGATACGTTGAATGTGTATGATGAACGTATGAATTAAATATTATAAGCTTACCCTTGCATTTCCTTGTGTTGTCTTGTATACGTATCTCCGTCTTGTCAAATGCAATGATCATCCGTTGTGGATGTGAGCAGATGGTGGTGCATCCCTGGAAGAAATGCTGGAAGAAGAAAATTTAGAAGAAGCAAATCTGGTGCAAGTGGAAGTAAAGACCGAGCCTTAGAGCGCTCGTTTAAATGTTAGAGTAATTTGAGCGTTCGGCTATGTATTTTGTAAAGCCGTTCGTCCTAATGATCTCCATTTCTGTTTAAGCGTACGCTATTTTTATTATCCAAGTCGTTCGGCTTTTGAACTCTGCTTTATTAATGTAAAGACTGCTTATTTACTGTTAATTGTAATTAATTCTAAATTATGGTAATTACTATATTTTGGGATGTTACAGATAGAAACTAAAACTACACTCTTAAAACAGCAAAGATATTTTATAAAAGCAAAATAAAACTGAAATCTCTTAAAACAGTAAAAGAAACTAGCTATGAAATAGAAAAAGAAACCTCATGAGCTTCTTTCACAGTCTTTCCATCCTTTTTCTTTCTCCAATTATATCCATACTTTCTAAAGTACCTCAAAATCGTTCTATGAAATAGAAAAAGTGTACCACCTGAAATTATGAAGTAAAATTCAAAGCTTTTATGACTTTGTAAAGTCAAATTAATGATAGAAATATGATTAGAAGGATCCAATATGCAAAAATACTAGAAAATAAAAATAATATCATATCATATGCAAAAAAATAAAATATCAAAACATATAAACAAAGATCCAATATGAAAACTTATGTACAAAAGGAGAATTTGTCACATGCTAAGCACTTCAACTCATGAAACAAAGTTTTTGAATCAACTAAGAATTACCTAAGGAAAAAAAGATCAACATACTAACCGTATTGTTCAACTGAAGATTTAGTCACAATTGGTGCAGATTTTTTCTCGCGATAACCCATGCCAAATTCTTCATCAATTACCCAAGAAGGCTGCCAAAGGAGTTAGAATTAATATGTTGAAACAAAATAAAGCTAAACTTTGTGGACAAAATAAAGGAAAACAAAAATCACGTGCTCCACTTTTGTTGCTTCTGGACAACTTTGTGCTCCCTTAATTCAATTCTTTTGGTCTGATTTTCCAATCCTGCACACATATATCACACAGCTTAATATCCTCTTGGCTAAAGAGATTGCAAGATACAATGCACAAGATAAAGAATTCTCCCTTTCCCGGTCTTGCACAATTGACGTGGAAAATGGATCCTAGTTGCACTCAATTTGCAATCTTGTGCACTAACCTTCCTATTCTCATGAATCCAAAGCTGCACAGATATTTAAACTTCAATCAGTAGAGTATGCATTCAATACTATCACTTAAGAGCTAAAACCGAAGCAACAATTCAAAACAAGGGTAAGTTAGACAACTTGCCTATTTGGATGGTTTTTCTAGCCTGCTCCAAGCTCCACACTGAGGTGTTGTTGCTGCTGTCTACTCAGAAATACTTGACTCCAATTGAGATGGAACTAAATGGCAATCAAGAATATACCAAAATCAAACTGCACAAACTGTCATCTGCACATAAATCAGCAAACAAATTTAAAAAATTAGAAGTGAATGTCGTAGTAGTAAACAATTTTAAAAGTTGAAGTAAATGCAATAGCAATTTTCTCTTTTGTTACGTAGATTGCACTCCAGTTTAAGCAATCTGCACAAGAAACAATTAGCAAGTCAGTTAGGCTAAACTCTCTCAATCTGCCAATAGACTTAGGCCATGTTAGCCTCACAAAACATAATAAAAATTTGATCTCCAACTGAACACAACTTTACATTGAACAAAACATTATAGGACAAACAATTGATAAAACTACAACTCTGTATATAGCTTATCTCAAACAAAAAAAATAAGTTAAAAAAATGCTAAGAGTGCATGATAAAAATGATAGAGTAGTAGCATAGATATACAATAATCTACCTTGAGAGTTGTAAAACTCGAGTTTCTACTTGAATAAATCCAAACTGCTAGACATCCAGAGCACAAGTTCGGATCCGCATTTGCTTGGACCCAATGTCTGTAATAACATAAGTAACATCAAAAAAATCATCAAACCTTTGCAATAGAACAATTGCACAAAAAACATACCGCAGAGACTAACATTTAACACCTTTTCGATCCTCCCTCGCGGCTTCTAATTGGATTTCTCGACAGATGAGGTCCTTTGACATGCGGTCTTTTGTAGGAACAGCAAAGAACAAAGCTAGGCCCAAAATAAACGAAATTAAAAATGTTGTTACTAAATGATGATCAATTTCATATCTAGGGCCAACAAAAACCATAAGTGTTCAAAACATGAATACTGCAGAAAACATAAGGAAAGGGAATTCAAAATAAAATTTACCTCCATGCTCATAATTCATTCTGCTGGATTGGCACCCTACAAACCAGTATATATGAATTAAGCTCAAAAAACAAAATGCTAGATAAAAAAAATAATACCATATCATATGCAAAAAAATAAAATACCAAAACATATAAACAAGGATCCAATATGCAAACTTATGTACAAAAGGAGAATTTGTCATATGCTAAGCAATTCAACTCATGAAACAAAGTTTTTCAATCAACCAAGAATTACCTAAGGAAAAAAAATTAACATACTAACCGTATTGTTCAACAAAATATTTAGTCACAATTGGTGCAGATTTTTTCTCGCGATAACCCACGCCAAATTCTTCATCAATTACCCAAGAAGGCTGCCAAAGGAGTTAGAATTAATATGTTGAAACAAAATAAAGCTAAACTTTGTGGACAAAATAAAGGAAAACGAAAATCACGTGCTCCACTTTTGTTGTTTCTGGACAACTTTGTGCTCCCTTAATTCAATTATTTTCGTCTGATTTTCCAATCCTGCACACATATATCACACGCCCTAATATCCTCTTGGCTAAACAGATTGCAAGATACAATGCCCTATGCCCTATGCCCTATGCCCTATGCCCTATGCCCTATGCCCTATGCCCTATGCCCTATGCCCTATGCCCTATGCCCTATGCCCTATGCCCTATGCCCTATGCCCTATGCCCTATGCCCTATGCCCTATGCCCTATGCCCTATGCCCTATGCCCTATGCCCTATGCCCTATGCCCTATGCCCTATGCCCTATGCCCTATGCCCTATGCCCTATGCCCTATGGCTCATATACACATGCATGGTACTCATACAATGCTAAACAATTCTTCATTCAAAATAAATAGTGTCATAAGGAGAACATAAGATTTCTTATCTGTCAATTGAAGGAGTAGCTCTTGGGAGCTAAGGGACACAGCAGTGCCAATAATGAGGGTGAGAGCGTTAGATACAACTACGACTTCATCGGGTAGTACATAATTCAAGCCTCCAAGCTACACAACAAAGAAAAATCATGATAAGAAAAACAATTTTCAATTGCAGACAATTACTACAACTAATTATATTTGAAGAAACAAATCAAATGTAATATTGTACCTTAACTTTCATCTTCAACCAAACGTTTGTTACATTTTGATCGTTGACAGTTAATGGTGGACCCAAGAACTGGGTAACAGTTCCCATTTCAGCAAGTATCTTATTCTTCCTTAAAGCCAATAAAATTCAATTAGTTTTAGAACAATAATGAACTTGAATAATTTCATAATGAAAAAGATAAACATAAAAAGTCATCGTAGATAACGAAATTTTTTCTAACAACGACAAGAAATATATGGAAATACAAATTTTAAAGAATACCATTTATGAAGTCAACTACTTTCTCCACTCCTAGTTGAGCTGCAAAGTATTTATTGTGAAGAGTCCCACAAGAAGTATAAAACAAATAGAAACACATAGTAAAACTCTCATGGTTAATTGGTTAACTACTTCCAAGCGAGCAGCAAAATTAAGATGGGAAAAACACAGAAAACAGAAGGCAAGGGAATTCAAAATAAAATTTACCTCCATGCTCATAATTCATTCTGCTGGATTGGTACCCTGCAAACCAGTATAAATGAATTAAGCTCAAAAGTACAAAATGCTAGAAAATAAAAATAATATCATATCATATGCAAAAAAATAAAATATCAAAACATATAAACAAGGATCCAATATGCAAACTTATGTACAAAAGGGGAATTTGTCATGTGCTAAGCACTTCAACGCATGAAACAAAGTTTTTCAATCAACTAAGAATTACCTAAGGAAAAAAAGATTAACATACTAACCGTATTGTTCAACAGAAGATTTAGTCAAAATTGGTGCAGATTTTTTCTCGCGATAACCCGTTCCAAATTCTTCATCAATTACCCAAGAAGGCTGCCAAAGGAGTTAGAATTAATATGTTGAAACAAAATAAAGCTAAACTTTGTGGACAAAATAAAAGAAAACAAAAATCACGTGCTCCACTTTTGTTGTTTCTGGACAACTTTGTGCTCCCTTAATTCAATTCTTTTGGTATAATTTTCCAATCCTGCACACATATGTCACACAGCTTAATATCCTCTTTGCTAAAGAGATTACAAGATACAATGCACAAGATAAAGATTTCTCCCTTTCCCGGTCTTGCACAATTGACGTGGAAAATGGATCCTAGTTGCACTCAATTTGCAATCTTGTGCACTAGTCTTCCTATTCTCATGAATCCAAAGCTGCACAGATATTTAAACTTCAATCAGTAGAGTATGCATTCAATACTATCACTTAAGAGCTAAAACCGAAGCAACAATTCAAAACAAGGGTAAGTTAGACAACTTGCCTATTTGGATGGTTGTTTCTAGCCTGCTCCAAGGTCCACACTTAGGTGTTGTTGCTGCTGTCTACTCAGAAATACTTGACTCCAATTGAGATGGAACTAAATGGCAATCAAGAATATACCAAAATCAAACTGCACAAACTGTCATCTGCACATAAATCAGCAAACAAATTTAAAAAATTAGAAGTGAATGTCGTAGTAGTAAACAATTTTAAAAGGTGAAGTAAATGCAATAGCAATTTTCTCTTTTGTTATGTTGATTGCACTCCAGTTTAAGCAATCTGCACAAGAAACAATTAGCAAGTCAGTTAGGCTGAACTCTCTCAATCTGTCAATAGACTTAGGCCAAGTTAGCCTCACAAAACATAATAAAAATTTGATCTCCAACTGAACACAACTTTATATTGAACAAAACATTAGTAGGACAAACAATTGATAAAACTACAACTCTGTATATAGCTTATCTCAAACAAAAAAAATAAATTAAAAAAATAGTAAGAATGCATGATAAAAATTACAGAGTAGTAGCATAGATATACAATAATCTACCTTGGGAGTTGTAAAACTCGAGTTTCTACTTGAATAAATCCAAACTGCTAGACATCCAGAGCACAGGTTCGGATCCGTATTTGCTTTGACCCAATGTCTGTAATAACATAAGTAACATCAAAAAAATCATCAAACATTTGCAATAGAACAATTGCAAAAAAAATATATCGTAGAGACTAACAGTTAACACCTTTTCGATCCTCCCTCGCGGCTTCTAATTGGATTTCTCGACAGATGAGGTCCTTTGACATGCGATCTTTTGTAGGAACACCAAAGCACAAAGCTAGGCCCAAAATAAGCGAAATTAAAAAATGTTGTTACTAAATGATGATCAATTTCATATCTAGGGCCAAGAAAGACGAAAAGAGTTCAAAACATGAATACTGCAGAAAACTCCACATGTAGGGTAACTACTTCCAAGAGAGCAGCAAAATTAAGATGGAAGAAACACAGAACACAGAAGGAAAGGGAATTCAAAATAAAATTTACCTCCATGCTCAAAATTCATTCTGCTGGATTGGCACCCTGCAAACCAGTATATATATAAATTAAGCTCAAAAGAACAAAATGCTAGAAAATAAAAATATTATCATATTATATCCAAAAAAACAAAATATCAAAACATATAAACAAGGATCCAATATGCAAACTTATGTACAAAAGGAAAATCTGTCATACGATAAACCCTTCAACTCATGAAACCAAGTTTTACAATCAACTACGAATCACCTAAGGGAAAAAAGATTAACATAATAACCGTATTGTTCAACTGAAGATTTAGTCACAATTGGTGCAGATTTTTTCTCGCGCTAACCCATGCTAAATTCTTCATCAATTACCCAAGAAGGCTGCCAAAGGAGTTAGAATTAATATGTTGAAACAAAATAAAGCTAAACTTTGTGGACAAAATAAAGGAAAACAAAAATCACGTGCTCCACTTTTGTTGTTTTTGGACAACTTTGTGCTCCCTTAATTCAATTCTTTTGGTCTGATTTTGCAATCTTGTTCATTAACCTTCCTATTCTCATGAATCCAAAGCTGCACAGATATTTAAACTTCAATCAGTAAAGTATCCATTCAATACTATCACTTAAGAGCTAAAACCGAAGCAACAATTCAAAACAAGGGTAAGTTAGACAACTTTCCTATTTGGATTGTTGTTTCTAGCCTGCTCCAAGCTCCACACTGAGGTGTTGTTGCTGCTGTCTACTCAAAAATACTTGACTCCAATTAGACTGCAATTAAGATGGAACTAAATGGCAATCAAGAATATACCAAAATCAAACTGGACAAACTGACATCTGCACATAAATCAGCAAAAAAAATTTAAAATATTGGAAGTGAATGTCGTAGTAGTAAACAAATTTAAAAGTTGAAGTAAATGCAATAGCAATTTTCTCTTTTGTTATGTTGATTGCACTCCAGTTTAAGCAATCTGCACAAGAAACAATTAGCAAGTCAGTTAGGCTAAGCTCTCTCAATCTGCCAATAGACTTACCTGACAAAGCACACTACGCTCTACTTTCTCTCTAGAAGCTTGACATACTCAAAGGATAAAACACTCAGCTGATTGTTAAGGAAATTAAGCATGGACCAAAGAATCCTGTGGATCACTACCACCACCGAATATTAGGAGTGGGCAAATCAAATCGAACTGCACTACACTATTAAAAACTACACTGAACTAAAAACTAGTTTGTCTAAACTGAGTTAAACTAAAAAATAGTTCAGACAAACTCAACTGAACTATTTTTTGTTTTATCAAATTGTACAAAATTACAATATAAACTGAACTGCACTACTAACTATACTAGTTTTGAACTGAATTGTAGTAATTTTAACCAAAAACTCAGCAATTCAGCAACACTGACATTATAATCAAGGATAAAAACCTGAAACTGGATCAATAATAGATATGCCAACAAAAATACAATATACTTAACAGGTTCATCTTAAGTTGTACTACATAGAAACTATAAATTGCACTAATATGTCATATATACAACATAAAAGCTATCTAAACATATTCAAAATGGTTCAAACAGTCTAAGAACTACTACAATATCTATTTCTATCACAAACTAAAAATTTGTCTACCTAAAGCCTAACATACTTGACAGTCTAAGTTAAAATGCAAGAATTGTAAGTACCCTATAATAAAACCTCAAGTGCCGAGTCTAAGAACTACTACAATATCTATTTCTATCACAAACTAAAAATTTGTTTACCTAAAGCCTAACATACTTGACAGTCTAAGTTAAAATGCAAGAATTGTAACTACCCTATAATAAAACCTCAAGTGCCGAAACAAGTTTTGAATGTTAAAAGGTTACAAAAGACTGAACTAGTTACTAAGAATCATTAGCAAATCAAAATATACCTGTACTACTAATAATTACAGCACTAACTAATAAAATAAGGTTAATAAAACTGCACTAGTTCTAAAATATGATTTTAACACTACCTAATAACAAAGTAACTATGCACACAACTTTAAAATCACTTAACTGAACTAACTGAACTCATATTTTATTCATAAGGGTGAAAATATAAAATGTGACTATATAAATCTAAGAAACTGGATTAAATCAAAAAAACAGCACATAACACTAAGTACTCCTACAAACACAACTTAAAAACTAACTAACCTGACACTAAGTACTCCTACAAACAAAACTTAAAAACTAACTAACCTGATTCCTACAGGTTTCAAACAACTAATGAAAGCTAGAAACAAAGTTAACTACTATAATTGATGATAGATTCGAACTTTGACCTATTCACTAAAATCTATCCACTAAAACTACGCATGTTTAAAAGCTATGCAGAATTATGACTTACTAAACCAAGGGAAATGTAACAGAAGCTATCTCAACAAGTTCTAATTGGTAAAAATTAATGTAAAAAGCTTAAAAACAATACAAATAAATACTATACAAAAATTCATTAATTTAAAACTAATCTACTAACTATAAATTAGAATGAACTTATAAAATATGAACAAACCTAATACTACTATAATCAACTAAACAATAACTAAGCAATTTCAAATTCATCTAACTATGTTATGACTACAGGTATTTACAAACTTGAAACTAAAAATACAAAAACTAGCTTATGCCTAGACTAATGCTACCGAATAGATCAAAGACAAAAAAGATCCTACAATTCTTGTTAATATTAGATTTTAAATAATGAGTTGAGCGTAGCAAACACGTGGTATTAAATATAATATATATGAAGATATCCCAAAAGAATGCAGCACCAGAAATTCCAATGCATCATATGTCAAGTATTCATCAGTAGACATCAGAATAAATGTAAAGTTTCAGCAGCTCAATGAAACATACCAAGGAATTTAATTAAGAAAGCTACCTGCATAGTCCTGTAGGAAGTCACACTCATACATTTATTCTGCAACTAAATACAAAAGTGATATCTAATAACAAAGTAACTATGCACACGACTTTAAAATTACTTAACTGAACTCATATTTGAGTCATTTGGGAGAAAATATAAAATCTGACTTTATAAATATAAAATCTGACTTTATTTATTTACTATTATTCAAGTAAAAAAATACCACATAGTTGTAATACTATGTAGTATGTACCGCATGCAAAAACAAAAACAAAGCTAGAAACTTGATCAAAATCAAAGGCTCGTTAGTAAAAATTATAAATAAAAGAACTTATTAGTTAAAATCATTAAATTGAAATGACAGTGAACTAACTCTCAACACAATAAGATCCTAGTTTCTTTTTTAATGGAGTAGAATTCACAGAACAATTATTAATCTCCACTATATCTAGGAATTAAATTGAGAATTACAGTGTTTACTAAGTTAGAATTAATCAAAATTAGAATTACCCTAAAATAATAGCTAAAATCATTGTATTAACACATTTACAAAATCAAGAATTTTACACTGTAAATCAAAAATGTCATAAAAACAAAAAATTAGACCCTAAACACAACTTAATAAAAAAAATACAATAAAAAAAATACAATTAGCTTAGAAAGATCTGAAATTAATTTATTTTTCTCAATTAACACCCTTAAAAACTCTCTGAATTATTTTAAATTTATTTATTTGCCTTGTGTTTACAAGCCAGTAGAACGCATAGAAAACACCATAACTATTTACACCACTTTGAAAAAAAAATAGTGAGAAACATGAATTAGACATTTTGGTGGGAAATAATATAGTAAGTAAAATTAAGTATCGTGGCAGATTGTATAAAATTTAGCACTAGTTGTATAAAATCATGGACATGACATGAGTACAAAGAAACAGTACTTAGTTAGACTTAAAAAGTACATAAACTTTAAAATTCTCAACACCATAACCAATTAACTTCAAAGCTCGAGAATTCATAGTGTCAAACTTTAACTCTTTGCATGATTCATATAACCCTTCAAAAACTTAGCACCTTAGATGTGATGGTCTAAAAGCTCATTATGATTGTTAAAATCAGGCAAATCCAATAACCATCACCTTACAAGATCCCAATGTTGGCACCCTAGATGGTCTAATTCTTTCAATTTTCCAGTGTTATAGTGGTGTGTTATGTATTGTTTGTGAGTGTCCAAAACTATTGTAATTTTTGTAACTTTCTACAGCATGAATTAAACTTGAACAGGTAAACTTGTTCACCACTTGAGAGGTTCTTATTATTTTTTTCTACAAAGTCTTATCTATAAGGGAAGGTCCAAACATTATAATTAGAAGTTGTTTGCACACAGGTGACAACCATAAGTGATTTGTGTACTCACTATAAACAAAAGTGACTTGTGTAATAAACCAGCAACAACAAGGTGAACCAGTGATACGACAACCAACCCAACCCATTGGAAAACATCATACTAATAATAGCAAAAGAAAACATTTACCTAAAAGAAAACAACTCCCAAACTGCAAAGAACGGCAAAGTCAACCAAACAGACATCTGAAATTAAAACAAGAACGGTAAAGAAAAGAGAAAAGATAAGAGATAAGCGAGAAAAAACCCGCAAGGCGTTGACGAAACCATGGAGGCCTCGTCGTAGGTCATGGCGGAGTTGAGCGGTGCGGCAGTTGGGCGCTCATACTCCATTGCTGCAACGGAACCGAAAACGCACGCTGAGAAGATACGCGACGAATGAAATTACGAAAAGGAAAAAGAGAAAATGCAGCCGAAATGCCATTGGTGAAGTCAATCAAACAAACACAGACCTCAAATTAAAGCAAGAACGATAAAGAAGAAAAAATAAGAGATAAGAGAGAGGAAACTTGCAAGGCGTTGAAGAAGCTCTTGTTGCGCTCCATGGAGGCCTCGTCGTAGTCATGGCGGAGTTGAGCGATGCGGCGGTTGGGCACTCAAACTCCATTGCTGCAACGGAACCGCACGCTGAGAAGAACGATGCTCTGATGAGTGCATAATGAATGCGAATTGAGAACTAAAGAGAGAGAAAAGAAAACTCGAAGAGAAAAAGGAAAAGAGTTACCGTGAGGTGGCAAGTGATGTGTGACTGAGAGCTTATTTAATGCATTGCCACGTGACATTATGTTGGCGCCACCTCTATTAACCTTTCCAGGTGAAAAGACACCACTACCCTCTTCTTCGGTTGCCTTTTAGATTCTATTAATTTTTGTAACTTTTTACAGCATGAATTAAACTTGAACAGGTAAACTTGTTCCCCACTTGAGAGGTTCTTATTATTTTTTTCTACAAAGTCTTTATCTATAAGGGAAGGTCCAAACATTATAATTAGAAGTTGTTTGCACACAGGTGACAACCATAAGTGATTTGTGTACTCACTATAAACAAAAGTGACTTGTGTAATAAACCAGCAACAACAAGGTGAACCAGTGATACGACAACCAACCCAACCCATTGGAAAACATCATACTAATAATAGCAAAAGAAAACATTTACCTAAAAGAAAACAACTCCCAAACTGCAAAGAACGGCAAAGTCAACCAAACAGACATCTGAAATTAAAACAAGAACGGTAAAGAAAAGAGAAAAGATAAGAGATAAGCGAGAAAAAACCCGCAAGGCGTTGACGAAACCATGGAGGCCTCGTCGTAGGTCATGGCGGAGTTGAGCGGTGCGGCAGTTGGGCGCTCATACTCCATTGCTGCAACGGAACCGAAAACGCACGCTGAGAAGATACGCGACGAATGAAATTACGAAAAGAAAAAAGAGAAAATGCAGCCGAAATGCCATTGGTGAAGTCAATCAAACAAACACAGACCTCAAATTAAAGCAAGAACGATAAAGAAGAAAAAATAAGAGATAAGAGAGAGGAAACTTGCAAGGCGTTGAAGAAGCTCTTGTTGCGCTCCATGGAGGCCTCGTCGTAGTCATGGCGGAGTTGAGCGATGCGGCGGTTGGGCACTCAAACTCCATTGCTGCAACGGAACCGCACGCTGAGAAGAACGATGCTCTGATGAGTGCATAATGAATGCGAATTGAGAACTAAAGAGAGAGAAAAGAAAACTCGAAGAGAAAAAGGAAAAGAGTTACCGTGAGGTGGCAAGTGATGTGTGACTGAGAGCTTATTTAATGCACTGCCACGTGACATTATGTTGGCGCCACCTCTATTAACCTTTCCAGGTGAAAAGACACCACTACCCTCTTCTTCGGTTGCCTTTTAGATTCTATTAATTTTTGTAACTTTTTACAGCATGAATTAAACTTGAACAGGTAAACTTGTTCACCACTTGAGAGGTTCTTATTATTTTTTTCTACAAAGTCTTATCTATAAGGGAAGGTCCAAACATTATAATTAGAAGTTGTTTGCACACAGGTGACAACCATAAGTGATTTGTGTACTCACTATAAACAAAAGTGACTTGTGTAATAAACCAGCAACAACAAGGTGAACCAGTGATACGACAACCAACCCAACCCATTGGAAAACATCATACTAATAATAGCAAAAGAAAACATTTACCTAAAAGAAAACAACTCCCAAACTGCAAAGAACGGCAAAGTCAACCAAACAGACATCTGAAATTAAAACAAGAACGGTAAAGAAAAGAGAAAAGATAAGAGATAAGCGAGAAAAAACCCGCAAGGCGTTGACGAAACCATGGAGGCCTCGTCGTAGGTCATGGCGGAGTTGAGCGGTGCGGCAGTTGGGCGCTCATACTCCATTGCTGCAACGGAACCGAAAACGCACGCTGAGAAGATACGCGACGAATGAAATTACGAAAAGGAAAAAGAGAAAATGCAGCCGAAATGCCATTGGTGAAGTCAATCAAACAAACACAGACCTCAAATTAAAGCAAGAACGATAAAGAAGAAAAAATAAGAGATAAGAGAGAGGAAACTTGCAAGGCGTTGAAGAAGCTCTTGTTGCGCTCCATGGAGGCCTCGTCGTAGGTCATGGCGGAGTTGAGCGGTGCGGCAGTTGGGCGCTCATACTCCATTGCTGCAACGGAACCGAAAACGCACGCTGAGAAGATACGCGACGAATGAAATTACGAAAAGGAAAAAGAGAAAATGCAGCCGAAATGCCATTGGTGAAGTCAATCAAACAAACACAGACCTCAAATTAAAGCAAGAACGATAAAGAAGAAAAAATAAGAGATAAGAGAGAGGAAACTTGCAAGGCGTTGAAGAAGCTCTTGTTGCGCTCCATGGAGGCCTCGTCGTAGTCATGGCGGAGTTGAGCGATGCGGCGGTTGGGCACTCAAACTCCATTGCTGCAACGGAACCGCACGCTGAGAAGAACGATGCTCTGATGAGTGCATAATGAATGCGAATTGAGAACTAAAGAGAGAGAAAAGAAAACTCGAAGAGAAAAAGGAAAAGAGTTACCGTGAGGTGGCAAGTGATGTGTGACTGAGAGCTTATTTAATGCACTGCCACGTGACATTATGTTGGCGCCACCTCTATTAACCTTTCCAAGTGAAAAGACACCACTACCCTCTTCTTCGGTTGCCTTTTAGATTCTATTAACCAACCACGGTGAAAAGACACCACTACCCTCTCGGTTGCCTTTTAGATTCGCTAGCCTCATTGGTTGACCGTCCAATGAATTTTTTTTTCTTATACCTTATATTCATTTTAATTTTAAATATTTTACAAACTAAAACAGATTTTATATTTAAACATAAATTTAATCATTCAGTTATTTTTTAAATGTGACAAAGACTATTTTGTGTAAAAAAATATTTATTATTAAAATGTTAAATTTTATAGTTTGAACACTCATTATTTAAGTTAAATGATTTCATTTATTATTTAATTGTGTATAAAAATTTTAAATGGTTGTCTTTATTTTGATTTCTCTAAATTTTATTTTTTGTTTTGAAAGGAAGCATAAGTTATTACTATGTTGAATTCAGATTACTTAATGGGCATAAAACAAACAAAAAAACCAATACATGTTGTTTCATGTTTGTCAATCTTAAAGGTCACGTGTCATTTAAAAAACGATGCATGGCTTTTACTTTCTAGACCATACTATTCACTTAAGATCTAAGGGTAAAGATCTGACCTTCTGACTCTTACATTAAATAACTCCTCTGACTAGTCATTGTCTCTATACCTTTAGGCAGAACTCAAAGAATGCAGCAGCTTATATCCATGCCTTGTGAAATTTCTAACATACAAACCCCTATTTATAGTAGAACTCAAAGTATGCACCAAATTATAGCCTTTACACCAATGACCAGCAAAATTTCTTGCATATTACTCATTTATACCCGAACTCAAAGAATGAACCAGCTTATATCAATGCATAGCAATAAAGTGGCACTCACCTTTAATCTTGAGTCAGAACACAATTTATTAAACATACAGCAAAAGTAAATCAGTCATCAAAACATGTAATGTACAGTTGTGCATGTAGTTCTTAGTTCTCACCATATAAAACAGTTCAGAGAGCTCAACACCAACACAAATCCAAAAGAGAGGTGTCCCCCAAAAATATAGTAATAGATAAATGATAGTGTGATTTACATGCAAAAGATGTCAGCAAATTTAAATCAATAAAATATCCATCAACCATGTCAGTAGGTGCCCATCATAAAAACATGAGACAACAATTTTAGAGAAAAGTAATGTGAAAAGGAAAAGAGAGTAAATGATTACATAGTTGATGATGGAGGTGGTGACAATTGTGATTAACTTTAATTGATGTTGTTTCTTGATTATTTGAAGAAGAAATACTTGCAAAACGTTTTCCTATCAGCTTCTCCTGCACTGTTTCACTGCCATGCATTGCTTATAAGTTTTAAGAGAAAATATTGATAGAGATATTCGACTTGCATATCAAGCTCCCATTAATCACAAGAGAATATAAGTCAATAGACAAGTTAAATATACATTATTTAAATGGATTCAAAATACACATGCATGAGATGATTTTTTTAACCATGATTCAAATTCAAAATGCTATCAAGTAACCTTCCAAGTAATCTAGAGCAAAACTCCAAAATCCAAAATCTGGTGTCTGCGAACACTATAATCAAAGTGCAGAACTAATACTCATAAAAATAGAGTGGTGCCCTATTATATATAGAATCCTATTGTGATTCATCATTGACTGAAGAACAACCTACCAATTATCTCTCATTGACTGAAGAAATAGTTGTACTTGGAGTACGGACCAGAGCAAGACCCCATCCGGCTGGATCACAATTTCTTGCCGCACCACCAACTCGTGAATCTAAAGCCATAATCCATGTGTATGCACAAAACAGTTGTACATATTATCTACCACACACCTCACTAAATTGTAGAATTTTGAAATTTGATAAACAAAAGCTCACCAATTTCGGTAGGGACTATGGCTAGGGTATGAGCGTTTCTTTCTTCTATCAAGGATGCTTCAAATGTACTGTCATTCTACCCCTACAACCATGAAAAAGGGTGAAGATAGTTGAAGAAAGACATAATCTAAAACAACTAAACCTTCCTTTAAAGTTTCACCAGTAAGTCTCCAAATACAACAGTTTAGATGATGATGATAAGAAAAGCATAAAAAAACACCTTTTCCTTTGCAATCTTTGAGAGCTCTTCAAGTATGTAACTTTTTGCTCTAGCATCTTCACTGAGAGAATTCAAGTCCTTGGGTATAGCATTTTCTTATGCCCATTATTCAGGTACTTCCTTTCTGGGATTAACAACAGCAAGGAAGGCCTCAAAACTGTTTCCATAAACCCATATCTGAAATAGATGTCAACATACAAGGTCAACATACAACATTCAGTGCACACTAATATATATCAACATGCACCAATACCAGGTCAACATACAAGGACACTTGCTGATGTGAAAATTTATAGTGTTTAAGAAAAAAATTTACTTAAGATTGAAAAGAAATAATTCTTGAGGGCTTAATTGATCCCTCTCACAATCTTCTATTTATAAGAATAAATTGATACACAAATACATGATAAATAGGGTAACCCTAGACACAATATAATCATGATAAATAGGGTAATCCTAGACACAATATAATCATGATAAATAGGGTAACCCTAGACACAATATAATCATGATAAATAGGGTAATCCTAGACACAATATAATCATGATAAATAGGGTAACCCTTGACACACTATAATGATGATAAAATAGGATAAATATCCTAACACTCCCCCTTAAGCTGGAGCATACAAATTGTATGTACCAAGCTTGGAACAAATAAACTCAATCCGAGGACCCCTTAATGACTTAGTCAATACATCTGCGAGTTGATCGTTTGACCCAATAAACTCAGTACATATTTCTTTGGTCAACAACTTTTCACGAACAAAATGACAATCAATTTCTATATGTTTAGTCCTCTCGTGAAACACTGGATTTGATGCAATGTGGAGAGCAGCTTGATTGTCGCAATACATCTTCATAGTATGGATGTCACAAAATTTAAGCTCTTGAAGGAATTGTTTCACCCATATAAGTTCACATGTTAATGATGACATTGCCCTATACTCGGCTTCCGCGGTTGATCAAGCTACTACATTCTGTTTCTTACTTTTCCATGAAATAATGTTTCCTCCCAGAAAAACACAAATCCTGTTGTAGACCGTCTATCAATAGGTGAACCTGCCCAATCTGCATCACAATACCCAAAGACATGAATGCTTCCTTTATCTTCATATAACAATCCTTGCCCGGGAGCCTTCTTTACATACCTTAAAATGCGAATGAGAGCATTCCAATGGTCAACACATGGAGCCTGCATGAACTAACTAACCACTCCAACTGCAAAGGATAGATCTGGCCTTGTAATAGTGAGATAAATCAGTTTGCCAACCAGCCTCCTATACCTCTCTGGATCGGAGAATAATTCACCTTCTTCTGTCCTTAATTTCTGGTTTGGGTCCATGGGACTGTCTACCGGTCTACAATCAATCATGCCTGTTTCTTGTAATATATCAAGAGCATACTTCCTTTGGGAGATTACAACTCCATCTTTTGATTGCGCTACTTCAATGCCTAAGAAGTATTTTTGAGACTTCCAAGATCCTTGGTTTGAAAATGTCTACACAAGTACTCTTTTAGTTGAGATATTCCAACAGCATCATTTCCTGTAATGACAATATCATCAACATATACTATTAAGTAAACACATTTCCCGAGAGAAGAATGACAATAAAAAACTGAATGGTCTACTTCACTGCGTTTTAGCCCAAATTTTTGAACAATGGAGTTAAACTTTCCAAACCAAGCACGTGGGGATTGCTTGAGGCCATATAGAGATCGATGCAATTTGCATACCATACCAGACTCCCCCTGAGCAACAAACCCAGGAGGTTGCTCCATATAAACTTCTTCCTCAAGATCACCATGTAGGAAGGCATTCTTGATATCCAATTGATGAAGTGGCCAGTGACGAATGGCTGCCATGGCAAAGAAGAGACGAATAGTAGTCTTCTTGGCTACAGGAGAGAAAGTGTCACAATAATCAAGACCATAAACCTGAGTGTAACCTTTTGCAACAAGCCGAGCTTTGAGCCGATCAATTTCACCATCAGGGCCAACTTTAACTGCATACACCCATCGACAACCAACCGCCTTTTTTCCTAGGGGAAGGGGCACCAGCTCCCAAGTATTACTATGGTCAAGAGCCTGCATTTCTGCAATCATAGCTTGTCGCCATCCAGGATGATCAAGTGCTTCTTTCACATTCTTGGGTATAACAACAGAGGACACTGAGGATAAAAGAGAAAAATAGGAGGGCGACAATCGATGATAGCTTAGAAAATTATAAATGGGATGAGGGTTCCGAGTGGAACGAGTACCTTTTCTGAGGGCAATAGGCCATGCTGAATCATTTGCACCAGGAGGCGTGGGAGGAGGTAACGAGGGAGAAGAATCTGAAGTAGGAGATTCACCATTGTCTTGGGGAGGTGAACTATCCATTGGGGCCCTGTGTGGGATGATCTCAGTATGTGGAGAAACAGGTGTAGAAGGATTGTGATCAAGACTTGGAATGACAGAGACAGTGGAGCTATTTGACTCAGCCATTGGAATAGGAAGGACTTGTTGGAGGATAGAAACATCCTGAACAGATGGAGAGAAGTAAGGAGTCTGTTCAAAGAATGTGACATTGGCAGACATGTAATACTTCTTAGTTTCAGGAGAGTAACACTGATATCCTTTTTGAAGTCGAGAATAGCCTAAGAAGACACATTTGAGAGCGCGAGCGGAGAGTTTGTGTAGACCTGGAGACATGTCATGAACAAAACATACACAACCAAACACTCGAGGAGATGTATGAAAGAGAGGATCATTAGGAAACAAAATGGAGAAAGGGACTTTATTATCAAGAGAGGAGGAGGGCATCCTATTAATAAGATAACATGCAGTTAAGATGGCATCCCCCAGTGATGGACAGGAATATGGGCACCAAGCAAAAGGGTACGAGCAGTTTCAACCAAGTGTCTATTTTTTCGTTCTGCTATACCATTTTGTTGTGGTGTATGAGGACAAGTAGACTGATGTAAGATACCATGGGAACTCAAGATGGCAGAAAAGAAGGATGAGAAATACTCTTTTGCATTATCACTTCTTAATATTTTGATTACTTGACCAAATTGATTCTTGATTTCATTCAAAAAGGATGTAAATATAGCTAACAATTCAGAACGATTTTTCATAAGATAAACCCAAGTACATCTTGAATATTCATCAATAAAGGTAACAAAATATCTAAAACCAAAGGAGGAGATACGACTAGGTCCCCATATATCAGAATGGATGATGGAAAAACTAGAATTACATATTGATTGAGACCTTTTAGGAAAGGAAGATCTAACATGTTTTCCTAATTGACATGACTCACATTCTAAGGTTTAGAGACCACTAAGTTCAGGACACATCTTTTTTAATTTGGACAAATGAGGATGGCCAAGTTGATCATGTAGCACTTTAGGATTAGGAGCAGCAACACAAGACACCCTTGGACGAGATCCAAAATGGTATAATCCGCCAGCTTCATATCCTTCTCCAATCTGTCTCCCCGAACCACGCTCCTGTATAACAAAAGATTTATGATCAAAGGTTATTGAACAATTTAACATTTTAGTCAACTGGCTTAAGGAAATTAAATTAAAAGGACAATTAGGGACAAAAAGGACTGAGTTGAGATTGAGGGAGGGAGACAAAGAAACATGACCGACTCCTTTGGAAGAAGTTTTAGATCCATTTGCAAGGGTTATGAAATGAGGTTTTTCTCGAAAGGAAATAGATGAGAACAAAGAGGTATTACCAGAAATGTGATCAGAAGCACCTGAGTCAATTACCCATGAATTTTGACATTCCATAGATTGAGAAACGCAGGCTGTTGATGTATTGGGAGATTGAGATGGTTGTGCCAAGCTGTTAGACTTTAACCTTAAATACTCTTGATATTCATCCTCAAAAAACATAGAAGTGGAGGTTTCAGTTTTCGAAGTGGAAGTTTCAGTCTTCGAAATATTGGCGATTTTGGAAGGGAAACCATGTAAGGAGTAGCAATTCTCTTGAGTACTACAAAATTGATGATAGATAGCGCTCAATACATAGCGCTTATTTAAATAAGCGCTATCTATTAAATAAGCGCTATCTATTAATGCACGAAACAATAGATAGCGCTTATTTAAAAAAACGCTATCTAAACCTATGACTATAGATAGCGCTTTTTTAAAAAAAACAGTCTATAAATAATTAATATTATTTTTTTTATTCATAATTTAAAATAAGCTAAAAGATAGCGTTTGTTTTAAAAAACGCAGTCTATTTCAACACAATAGATAGCGTTATTTGAAACAGCTGCGTGCTCTTTTACATTTCTCTTTGGGAGCTTCTTTCTACCCTCAGCCAAAATTTTCCCTCGTTTTCTAAATTTTCAGTTTCACTTCGTTTAGATTCATCAAACCCATTCCCCCAAATTTGACTTCGTATTTGCCCCCAAATTTCAGTTCGTATTTGCCCCCAAATTTTAAAAAACCTATCACAATATCTCCTAAATCACATTTTCGCGTTCCCTCTACAACCACATTTTCCCTCTTCACAATTCTAATTTCTCTTCCCTGCATCGCAATCTCGAATCTCTCCAGAAGCTTCTTCTCACCAAAGCCATCTTCATCGACGAAGACACGTTCTCCAAAGCCTTCCTTACCGCTGACCAAGCCCGCTCCATCAAACTGCTCCAGCAACGAGTTGAGACATTGGAGAGAGAGGTTGACTCTGCCATCACCGCTGCCGCTCGCCCTCGCTCTGAGAAACGACAAGCTGAGGCCACTCTGAAAGTCGCCGACTTGCACGCATTGGAGAGCTGGAAAGCGTTAAAAAATGAAAGCGCGATGGTGAGACCCACTCACATGGCTTTGGCATTTTCATATTATAAAGCAGTCGCTCACTCCATATACAGACATAATCACAGTGACCATAAACGACACTGTTTCGATCCAAGATGTCAGTCACGTCACGCCAAGATCTTCTCTTGTTCCACCATGCCAAACCCTAGGCTCCACCAAGCAATGCGGGATTTATCGGGAGAGGGTTAGCGTAAAGGTGCCAAACGAAGAAAATGCTTGTTTTCGTTTTCGTCGTTGTTGTCACCTTCATCTCCCTCTAGGAGTTTTGCTAGTGCCACGACCACGTTTACACGTTCACCATGCACCACCGCCACTCCGAACCCGTCAAAAAGTGGTCCCACACCGCTGCCAGAATCCCCCTCCTCCCGATAAGGGCACCGTCGACTACTACACTGAGTTGGCCGACCACGATCGCTTCCTCCGTGGCCGCAAACTCTCTCAAATCGACGCCAGTCTCGCTTTCTCCGATGGCAACTCCACCTTCCGCATCAGCTCCCTCGGATTGTACCTTTTCTTCTCTTTGATTCTTCTATTGTCATTATTTAAAGTTTTATTTTTCAAGATTTTAATTTAAATATAATCTCTTCCTACTCTTTTCTAACCATAAAATGATAGGAAGATTGAATTTTGTTAATAATTATGTTGAAACCGTTTTTAATTGTTGATAATGTGAAAATTAGTGTATGAAGAGTTGAAAATTAGATTCTTCTTTTAATTTAAATTGATTAATAATTTCTTTATAATAATTTAGTTATCAGTTTAATGAAGTGACAATGACTTAAGGTTTGAATTTTGAATGAGATTGGCCATGTTTAGAAAGAAGAAATTACTATTTAGATGTGAATAATGTTTAAGTTTGACCATTCTTTGTTAATGATTTCGGTGATGTTACGAATTTTTGTCAGTAATGTTTTTTCTTGGAGATTGGTTTCTGGTTTTCTTTATCCTTTTCTTTTTCTTCTGGAGATTCATACGACAGTTGAAATAGGACATCGGGAGTGAAGTTCATGGTGGCGCTTGATACCGGAAGTGACCTGTTCTGGGTACCTTGTGATTGCACAAGATGTGTTGCTACTGATAGCCCAACCTTTGCTTCGGTATGTTTTATTTTCCTTTTTTTTGTGACCAAAATGAAGTTGTTCCTATAGTATATTGTAGTTGATTATAGGGTTTTTCCATAATTGTCTTTTTAAGGGCATGTTGCAAGAAGGACACTTCTTTAAACATTGCATTGAATAAATGATTTTATTATTAGAAGAAATGTATCTAGTTAGATGCGTGTGTGGTGTAGTGGGGTTTTGGTTGATATATTTTTCATATTGAGTGTTTTGTTGCTTTATTTGTTTTATTTGATAAAGATTTTATTTGAGTGCCTTGTGTTTACGGTGGGTTGAAATGTTGATTGAAAACTAGAATGTCATTACACATTGGGTGATTGTATGTTTTATTGAAATATAGTGTAAATGTGAGTGGTTTGAGTCGCACTTGATGAATTATGTAATTTATGTTAAATTCCATCAAGTTTGGTGTTGATGAAATGGTAAGTAGTTTGTGTTTGGGTTCTAGAAATTTTCATTATATGCTCTGTTTGGCCTGTTCATAAACTGATTTGGGAAAAGGGTATAGTGACGTTGAATCTATCAAGTGAAAGAGAGAGAGTGGGGGAAGTGGTTCTGTGATCTTGTTGGAAGTTTAGACGTCTTAGAATTTACTAGAATTTAAGTGCAATGCTTATTAATGGGTTTGAGTCTTTTTTTTCTTATTTCCTAGATGTTTCACGTGACTAAATCTTTGGTTGTTTAAGTGCAGCCAGCATATGATGCCTTTATGTTTTCCTTCGGAGGAGTTGTCTGTTTGGACTAAAGTATGGTTGAAAATTAGTAATAGGTTGGCGGAAAGTGGTTACAAGTCTGATTCATAGTATGTTGATTTAAAATGAATAATCTTATTATCCGATACATGCTTAATTGAACTAGATTAGGTTGTCTTAATTTATTAAATCTAAGAATAACAGTAATCATCTTATCTTCAATCTGTTTAATAACCATAACCTCAATGTGTTTTGATATGTGTTAACTGATTTAGATTTCATAAGTTAAGTAATGGGTTAATGAATTAGGTGCATTATTTTAAAAAGTTCAGACTGTATCTCTCGGTGCATGGGGAATCCAATATTTTAGTACAAAATTGGTCACAATATCTCTGCATCTTTACTATGACCGTGCATATAGGCCATGCTTCTTAGTACTGCAGATACTTTATGTTTTTCCCTTGAATCTTTATACCAAATCATACAACTAGCCTCGAGGTGCATCATTGTTCTACTTCAACTTTTCGCTTTTTCTTTTCTTTAAAACAAAAATTCGAATTGTGGCGAAGTGGGACAATCCTCTTCTCTTTGTTTACAATCATCTTCTCTTTGTTTATTCATTACAAGACTTTATTCTGACCAAGGCTTGGTCTTAGTCTAGTTACGGTAATAAGTTTGTCCTAGTTCTAGCACCATTTCAATCAATTAAATATCTTCATTTAGTAGACAATCATTACTAATTTTAAATTACAGAAATTTTATTTTCGTTATATTTAAACCTTTTATTCTTATTATTACTGGTAAAAGTTTATTGTCCTTTAACATTTTTATATTTGTAACATACTGAATAATTACTACTGTTATACTAATAAAAGAACAGTATAAAATTATTTGTTTTGATGGAGTTAAATACATTAATTAAATTTATTGAATAACTATACAAATTGGAAATTATATGAAAAATTCAATTATTTATAAATATCAATGTTAATTGTGCTTACTTGTATAGTTATCCTCGAGTGAAAAACATTTTTAAGTGCTAGCTTTCTAATATGTGGAAGGCCAAAAACATTCTTACATTCTAGATATGCAAGTTTTGTGTCTTGTCCCCTGCTTTGTTTCTCAATTAAAAACGTTGTATTTGCAAGGATATATGTATAATTGTTACAGTTATTAGTTAATGGGGTTGGACTGAAAATTCACGTGCGGGTATGGTCTTTAACTTAAAAAAAAATTGAATGTGTTATGATGTTAAATGCTTGATGGATGGATGTGGGGTGCTGTTGTTTAGTTAATTTTAAAGATCTTGGCATACTTTATATGTTATGTTCAAGTATTCCAGTTGTTCATATAGTTGTTGTGCATTCATTTCTAATATGTTCAAAAAACCATTGATTGTATTTAAGTGGTTTAAGGCTTTTTGAGTATTGGTTGTTGATACATACATATATCCATTACCATGGGTAATGTGCTTAACTTTATATTAAACGCTGTTGTATACTGGAATAGAGCTATTTGGATTTTCATATGTCGGTTAAACTGATTTGGTGTATTGAGTCCAAATACTTATACATTTAATTTAGCAATTGAATGTCACGGTCTTGAATTTGATGCTGATATTTTTCAAAGGTTCTACTTTTGTTCTTTGTTGACAGCTTTTGTAATGTATGGGATGCCTTTACTCATTGTTACATTTTTTGTCAGGATCAAAATCAATGACAATGAATGATTGTGGATATTACGTGTGCCGATGTATAAAAGAAATTATTACATGATGTGAAGGAGGAATAATTTCAATGGATGTACGTTATCTTTATTATCATAATTAATTTGTAGTAAAAATTTAATTGACTAATTTTATATTATCTTTTTTGTTGCAGTATTTTCTTAATTGCGTATATCAACCATATCGTGACAACAAATTATTGAAGTTAGGGAAGATTGATGTTACATGTAATCAGTACATGCTTATAGGTTGTTATGGTGATGTAAATGTTTATAGGTACAAGGATATATATGTTATGGTTGTATATATTGTCTTATAAAGCAATGTCATGTCATGACACGTAGTTGACACTCAAAGATTATATTTTGAAATATTATTATATCAATAGTTTTTATTTATATATTGAAGTATTGCATATTCTTTTTGAGACCTTTGTTTTCATTATATTTGTTTTAATACTTTATATTTTTATTTTGAATAATAGAACTAATAAATAACACAGGTTTGTATATAATAAAACAAATATTTTATATTTTCTTTTAAAAGATAATTTCATAATTTTTAAAATATTTTATTAAAAATTATTTTTTTTTATAAAATTTAGACCAATAGATAGTGCTTGTTTAAAAAAGCGCTATCTATTGGTATTAGACAATGGAAAATGTTATTTGGACAACGAAATTTTGACACAGATTTAACAACGCCACGTGTCAGCTCTTGATTGGCCAAATAAATTGAAAATAAAACAGAGAAAGGGTTACGGGGCGAGGGGTATTTTGGGATTTCGAGGTTAAAATTTGAAGAATTGGGTTTCGCGGTTTAGGGTGGGAAAGACGTTCGTTCAACCCTTGTCGCTCTCTCGCTCTCTCGTTAAAATTTAAAGAATTGGGTTTGGGCGGTTTCAGGTGGGAAAGAAGTTCGTTCAACCCTTCCATATTGTGTCTCGCTCTGTCGTTCGTCTTCGAAGCTTCCATCTTCGTTGTCTCGCTCTCTCGCTCTATCATTTTTACTTTGTGTTAATCTCACTTATAATGACAAAAGTAGTGATTGAAAAATGAACGCAACATTATAATAAGAATTTGAAAAGTACGAGACCATTTTCAGTAAAATTAATGGTAATTAATGGGAAGGAGTTGATCAAATTCTGAGTGGGGAGATGGGTGTTGGTCATTGATCTAAACGCAAGAAGTGTGGAGTGACCCGTGATGAGTAGGGGGACGAAGTAGTGCAAGGGATGAGTCAGAGTGTTGAAAAAATGGTCGGGTAATCGTTTACAGAATCCTGGTAAACGATTACCCGAGAGAAAATTGGATTTTGTACATAAAGTCCAACACAGGTAGTCAGCCAGGTGAACAGGGGTCACCATTGGAAAAAAAGCTCAGTTTTAGGCAGTTCTGCACCTGTCTGAGGCTGGTCCAGGTGTTTCAGTGGTGGGAGAGGGTGGTTGGTGATGTAATGTGTGTCCAAGGAGTGTGGGGTGACCCCTCATCAGTTGGAGGAGCAACCTCTGCAAGGGATGAGTGAGGGTGTTGAAAAAAGGGTCTGGTAATCGTTTACAGCATCCCTGTAAACGATTACCCGAGACAAAACTGGATTTTGTACAGAAAGTCCAACACAGGTACTCAGTCAGGTGAACTGGGGTCACCATTGGCCAAAAAGGTGAGTTTTAAGCACTTTTGCACTTTTCTTATGCTGGTCCTGGTGTTTCAGTGGTGGGAAGTGATGTTTTGGCACCCCATGATGAAGGAAAAAAACAATGTTTATGAGATGAGCAACTTGGGTGAGATAACATGCTGTCAACTTTGACCTTTGCTGGCTATTTTACTGATAACTTTTCCCACCGACCTCCAAATGATGTGATTCTTTTTTTATTAGAAACTAGACTCAAAAATATTTCCAATGACTACTAATTTGTATTTTTTGGACATCTGAGTTGGTACAGTTTATTCTTTCAAGTTAGCGTTTCATATATTTTTGCCAACTCTGACCTTTGCTTGTTCTTTTGCTCATAACTTTCTCCACCGAACTCCAAATGAGTTGATTCTTGTTTTGTTGGAATCTATACTCAAAGACCTTTCAAATTATGCCTTAGAAATCAAGTTTACACCTTTTTTGACACTGTAATCGATTACAAGGACACTGTAAACGATTACCCGAGACAAAACTGGATTTTGTACAGAAAGTCCAACACAGGTACTCAGTCAGGTGAACTGGGGTCACCATTGGCCAAAAAGGTGAGTTTTAAGCACTTTTGCACTTTTCTTATGCTGGTCCTGGTGTTTCAGTGGTGGGAAGTGATGTTTTGGCACCCCATGATGAAGGAAAAAAACAATGTTTATGAGATGAGCAACTTGGGTGAGATAACATGCTGTCAACTTTGACCTTTGCTGGCTATTTTACTGATAACTTTTCTCACCGACCTCCAAATGATGTGATTCTTTTTTAGTAGAAACTAGACTCAAAAGTCTTTCCAATGACTACTAATTTGTATTTTTTGGACATCTGAGTTGGTACAGTTTATTCTTTCAAGTTAGCGTTCCATATATTTTTGACAACTCTGACCTTTGCTTGTTCTTTTGCTCATAACTTTCTCCACCGAACTCCAAATGAGTTGATTCTTGTTTTGTTGGAATCTATACTCAAAGACCTTTCAAATTATGCCTTAGAAATCAAGTTTACACCTTTTTTGACACTGTAATCGATTACAAGGACACTGTAAACGATTACCCGAGACAAAACTGGATTTTGTACAGAAAGTCCAACACAGGTACTCAGTCAGGTGAACTGGGGTCACCATTGGCCAAAAAGGTGAGTTTTAAGCACTTTTGCACTTTTCTTATGCTGGTCCTGGTGTTTCAGTGGTGGGAAGTGATGTTTTGGCACCCCATGATGAAAGGAAAAAAACAATGTTTATGAGATGAGCAACTTGGGTGAGATAACATGCTGTCAACTTTGACCTTTGCTGGCTATTTTACTGATAACTTTTCCCACCGACTTCCAAATGATGTGATTCTTTTTTTTTTAGAAACTAGACTCAAAAATCTTTCCAATGACTACTAATTTGTAATTTTTGGACATCTGAGTTGGTACAGTTTATTCTTTCAAGTTAGCGTTTCATATATTTTTGCCAACTCTGACCTTTGCTTGTTCTTTTGCTCATAACTTTCTCCACCGAACTCCAAATGAGTTGATTCTTGTTTTGTTGGAATCTATACTCAAAGACCTTTCAAATTATGCCATAGAAATCAAGTTTACACCTTTTTTGACACTGTAATCGATTACAAGGATACTGTAAACGATTACCATAGTGTTTTTTCTGCAGATTGGGTCTGCACTTGTCCAACTTGGTCCCTTCAGTAAGAATGGCTTCTTTCCCACTTCTTGGGGTCACCTCCCATCACCTACCACCCTCTACCACCAGTCAAACACCAACACCAAATAAATACAAGTGGACTTGTGCTTTAAATTAACAGTTTTTGCCAATGATCACCCAGGACACTACAACTGACTACTTCAGTTCAACTTTCTGTACAAAACAGTGATTTCTCTCGTGTAATCGTTTACGAGGCCACTGTAAACGATTACGACAATGTTTTTTTCTGCAGATTAGCTCTGCACTTGTCCAACTTGGTCCCCTCAGTAAGAATGACTTCTTCCCCACTTCTTGGGGTCATCAAACATAACCTCCCAACCAGTAATGACCCTTAAATTCACTTGTATGGTTTTTTGGTCAACAAATCCCTTGCAGAGCTTGCTCCTCCAACTGATGAGGGGTCACCCCACAGTCCTTGGACTCACATCACATCACCAACCACCCTCTCCCACCACTGAAACACCTGGACCAGCCTCAGACAGGTGCAGAAGTGCCTAAAACTCACCTTTTTTTCCAATGGTGACCCCTGTTCACCTGACTGAGTACCTGTGTTGGACTTTCTGTACAAAATCCAGTTTTGTCTCGGGTAATCGTTTACAGGGATGCTGTAAACGATTACCAGACCCTTTTTTCAACACCCTCACTCATCCCTTGCAGAGGTTGCTCCTCCAACTGATGAGGGGTCACCCCACACTCCTTGGACACACATCACATCACCAACCACCCTCTCCCACCACTGAAACACCTGGACCAGCCTCAGACAGGTGCAGAATTGCCTAAAGCTGAGCTTTTTTTCCAATGGTGACCCCTGTTCACCTGGCTGACTACCTGTGTTGGACTTTATGTACAAAATCCAATTTTCTCTCGGGTAATCGTTTACCAGGATTCTGTAAACGATTACCAGACCATTTTTTCAACACTCTGACTCATCCCTTGCACTACTTCGTCCCCCTACTCATGGGTCACTCCACACTTCTTGCGTTTACATCAATGACCAACACTCATCTCCCCACTCAGAATTTGATCAACTCCTTCCCATTAATTACCATTAATTTTACTGAAAATGGTCTCGTACTTTTCAAATTCTTATTATAATGCTGCGTTCATTTTTCAATCACTACTTTTGTCATTATAAGTGAGATTAACACAAAGTAAAAATGATAGAGCGAGAGAGCGAGACAACGACAGCGAAGATGGAAGCTTCGAAGACGAACGCACACAGAACAAAGTGAAGCGCCACGAAACGCGACCTTCGACCTTCCAAGAGAACGCACCTTCGTTTCCAATGGAACAGGGAAAGGGCTAATTTCGGAATTTCAGTAAAATTAAGGGTTACGGACTTCCGTTTCGTAGGTTTTAAAAAAAATTTATTTTTAAAACAAACCACGGTCCTTAGACAATAGATAGCGTTTATTTAAATAAGCGCTATCTATTGTCTGATACCAATAGATAGCGCTTTTTTAAATAAGCGTTATCTATTGTCGGACACGGACACCAATAGATAGCGCTCTCATAGATAGCGCTTAAAAAGCGCTATCTATGATAAAAAAAAAAGCGCTATCTATGAACTTTTTTGTAGTAGTGGTATGACCCATCGTTTGGGAAGGCGTTCAGTCTATGGATGATTGGACGCTCGGTCCTAATTGGTGGGCGGACGCCCAATCTTGGGTTCCCGAATGGGTAGACGCTCGTCAGACGCTCGGTCCGGACTCTTGGGCGGACGCCTGATTCTGGAAAGGCTGGATGTTCGGTCCAGAATATTGGGCGGACGTGTCAACCTTGGGCGGACGTCCGCTTCCTAAATGATTGGCCGTTCGCTGGACAGTTGGTCCAGATTCTGGGGCGGACGTTCCACCTTGGGCGGACGTCCGCTTCCTAAATGATTGGCCGTTCGTTGGACACTTGTTCCAGATTCTGGGGCGGACGTTCCACCTTGAGCGGACGTCCAATCTCGGACGGACGTTCTACTTTGGGTAGGCGTCCGGTTCTGAATGGCTGGACGCTCGGTCCAGATTATTGGGCGGACGTGCCAACCTCTGGCGGACGTCCGCTTCCTAAATGATTGGCCGTTCGTTGTACACTTGGTCCAGATTCTGGGGCGGACGTTCCACCCTGGGCGGACGGCCAATATGTTGGGAGGACCTATCATTACATAAGCCCCCCAAGCACGAGCATAATTTTATTGTGCGAAGGGGTTGTCCACGCCTGGATGGGCGACATTGGAATACCGCTGGATCCATGAAAGCTCGGACAACCGTTCTTTTGGACATTCGGTCTATGATTGTGACGGGTGAGCTGCACTGGACGTCCGCTAGTTTGGACGCTCGGTCTAGATTGTGACCGGGCGAGCGGCATTGGACGTCCGCTAATTTGGACGCTCGCCATCATGAATGGCTGGACGCTTACCATCTTGGACGGACGTCCCATGTTGGGCGGACATCCAGTTCTGGAATGTGGACGTCCGGTACTGATCTTTGGACGAACGTCCGGTCCTGGAATGACTAGACGCTCGGTCCTAATCCTTGGACGGACGTCCCATCTTGAACGGGTGGACGCTCGCCCTGATTGGTGGGCAGCAGTGTTACCCCCTTGCTCGGTCTATCCTGGGAGGTCCTGTCATTAAATAAGCCCCCCAAGCCCGACCATAACTTTATTGTGCGAGGGGTTTTTTAGATGGCCCCCGAATTGCTGGGTCCACGTGGAGGTCGACTTGGCGTACCTTGGAGGACAAATGGCCAGACGGTTGATCGTTCATGCCATATTTGGCTAAATTATAACGAGGCCATGGACGGCCAGTCGGTTGATTACTGAATGCCAGATTTGGCTAAGTTACGGACGTCCGGTCGGTCGATTACTGAATGCCAGATTTGGCTAAGTTACGGACGGCCGGTCGGTCGATTACTGAATGCCAGATTTGGCTAAGTTATGGACGGCCGGCGATTGATGATGAATGCCAGATTTGGCTAAGTTACGGACGGCCGGTCGCTTGATGAATGCCATATTTGGCTAAGTTATGGACGGCCGGTCCTTTGCTTCATGGCCCAACCAAGCTGAGAGTTGTTCTCGGAGGAACACTCTTTTTCGCCAGCTTGGTCTTAATGGGGCGGAAGGTCGTGGTTCTCGGTGGAACTCTCCGCTCATCAACTTGGACTTTTTCTATGTTTGATGGCCAGATTTGGCTAAGTTATGGACGGCCGGCAATTGATGATGAATGCCAGATTTGGCTAAGTTACGGACGGTCGGTCGCTTGATGAATGCCATATTTGGCTAAGTTATGGACGGCCGGTCCTTTGCTTCATGGCCCAACCAAGCTGAGAGTTGTTCTCGGAGGAACACTCTTTTTCGCCAGCTTGGTCTTAATGGGGCGGAAGGTTGTGGTTCTCGGTGGAACTCTCCGTTCATCAACTTGGACTTTTTCTATGTTTGATGCGGGAGGATTGAAGAGAGCCCCTTTTGCAAACATGCACTTGTGCCATTGTTGCGGGTTACCTGCATGATGAAGGGAATATGGCGAATTTCAAGTTTAAAGAAAGTATGTGTCCATACCTTGTAAGGTGGACTGGTGGGTTGAATATGCTCGGATGAGAATGGTTGTTCCCAAAGAACACTTATGAGAATAATGGTCGAATAAATGGGAGGTCGAATGGCCCAATTAATGGGAGGTCGCACGTTGAGGCCGGACGGCCGAAAGTTGAGGCCTGATGACCGAGAGCCTGAAGAGGTGGGATCAAGGAGCGCTATTGGAAGATGGCCAGCCGTTCGCTCGCTGAGGCAAAGTGGACGAGCGCTCCTTGAAGCAGAACGGACGAGCGCTTGAGTCCAGATTGGACGAACGCTCTTTGAAGTCGTTCGGTCAGCTGTTGACGCTAAATGGCCGAGAGTCTAACGAGGCCGGACGGCTCAATGCTGATGCCAGATTTGGCCAAGTACCTAAGACCGAACGGCCTGGAGATAGGGGTCGAATACGTACCTTGGAGGCCGAGTGACCGGACGTCCTTATCAATATGAACGAACGACAGAAAGCTCGAGGCCGGACGACCGAGAGTTGAGGCTTGATAGCCGAGCGCTCATTGAGGCCGAACGGACGAGCGCTCTCCAAGGCCGGATGGACGAGTCTCTGAAGCGACGGACGCGCGCTAGCGTTCTTTGATCCCGGACGGACGAGAACTTCGGTCTTGACATCCGGGAGTGGAGTTGGTGGATGGACGTCCTGGTCCTTCTGGGTGAACGACCGAAAGTTCGAGGCCGGATGGCGGACAGGGGAGGCCGTACGGCCGAGAGACATTTGTTGAGATGATGGAGTCGAGTGCCAAGTGCTCAACCGAGGATGTTGACGCTCTTTTGAGGTGCCCCTCACTGGTTCCTTGTGTTTACGATAGGGAATATGCACTCGGCCCCACGGTGGGCGCCAAATGTTTCGACTGGATCCGGGCGGACCCTGTTAAAACACAAACTTGACTGGGCGGACGGACGCTCCCGAACGGTAGAGGCAGGCGGACGATCGCGAACGTTAGAGGCGGGCGGTTTTTCCTCTGGTTGGCTCAGACTGGGCGGACGGACGTTGCTCACCACTCCAAGCCGGGTGGGCGTCTTCCTTCTCCTGGCGTTGTTCCACACTCCCAGTTGGGGAGGGGCCGGGTACCTGCTAAAGGCACTCCGACACTCAAGTCAGTAATATGACAGAGCGTTATATAATGCATGCATGTGTTGCGTTTTAAGCAATCTAGAAATCATACCTGAGACCTTTATTTATACTGATTGTAATGGGCTTTTACTTTTTGGGGGCCTGGAAACCGCCCAATAATACCTTAATCTTCATTAAGGACTTTAATGTGCCATTTAGCTTTTAACAATGTTATCAACTAAGTGCGGATCGTTTTGGGAAGGCGTTCAGTCTATGGATGATTGGACGCTCGGTCCTAATTGGTGGGCGGACGCCCAATCTTGGGTTCCCGAATGGGTGGACGCTCGTTAGACGCTCGGTCCGGACTCTTGGGCGGACGAGCCAACTTGGGCGGACGCCTGATTCTGGAAAGGCTGGATGTTCGGTCCAGAATATTGGGCGGACGTGTCAACCTTGGGCGGACGTCCGCTTCCTAAATGATTGGCCGTTCGCTGGACAGTTGGTCCAGATTCTGGGGAGGACGTTCCACCTTGGGCGGACGTCCGCTTCCTAAATGATTGGCCGTTCGTTGGACACTTGGTCCAGATTCTGGGGCGGACGTTCCACCTTGAGCGGACGTCCAATCTCGGGCGGACGTTCTACTTTGGGTAGGCGTCCGGTTCCGAATGGCTGGACGCTCGGTCCAGATTATTGGGCGGACGTGCCAACCTTGGGCGGTCGTCCGCTTCCTAAATGATTGGCCGTTCGTTGGACACTTGTTCCAGATTCTGGGGCGGACGTTCCACCTTGAGCGGACGTCCAATCATGGACGGACGTTCTACTTTGGGTAGGCGTCCGGTTCTGAATTGCGGGACGCTCGGTCCAGATTATTGGGCGACGTGCCAACCTCGGGCGGACGTCCGCTTCCTAAAATGATTGGCCGTTCGTTGGACACTTGGTCCAGATTCTGGGGCGGACGTTCCACCCTGGGCGGACGGCCAGTATGTTGGGAGGACCTATCATTACAGAAACAATGGAATATTTAAAAATCTCAACATTTTATCGAGAAAGAGGAACAAAATTCTGTCTAAGTGGAAATTGAAAGTACAAAAACCAGAAATTCACTAGACAATCACATTTGTTTACGTGCATATAACATTGAAATGCAACAAAAAAAAATTATAAAATAATGACAAATATTGGAAGTAGTTGCCACCCTGTCCAACAAGGCAACTCTCTTATCTTCATATCTCTATTCTGGAACCATTAATATAATGTTGTTTTACTTTTATACTATTTGTTAATTAATTTTAATTCATATATTTACACTTTTTATTTAAATAATTAATTTTCCCCAAAATATTTATCTTTTATTTATTATTATTATTATTGAAATGTCTTTTACATCATTGTGAGTGTAGTTAAGGTTGGGGAACAAAATTATTAGTGCACAGTAATAATCATATACACAAAGGACACCAAAATTCACTTCCAACCACATAATAAGTAACTTCTGCCCCCAAGATGGTTGATTCTTGACTACATTGCAATCCCCAATCTTGGTATAGTGGTGGGCTTCCTCCACGTCCCTTGTGATCCACATAGCAGCCATCAATTCTTGAGGATCATAGGGTCGAACTTAGCTCCTGCTGTAAACCTTCCAAGAAATACCCTAACAACTGCTCCTCCGAAACTCACGTCGTTTGACCCACCAACAATTCGAAATCCTACACGTATTCGTCCACTGTCCTTGTCTGTTTGGCCACCGCTTCGAAAATGGTGCCCCTGTTTCTGCCCCCAAAGACAATGAGGATATCTTACTCACTTTTCAAGGTTTATACCACACTTTCGGGTACCAAGGAAAACACTAGAAATATAGGATATGTATGCATTTACGACATCCCCACAAAAACATTAAATTTTGATAAAAGAATCTTGATAAATAATTATAAACTTTCCACATTTATTATAACCTTCCTTTTAGTCGTGTTAAGTTTAACAAAACCAATAACCTCTCTAATGCATTATAGAGAAACTCTGGATATCAAATTCAAAGAACTGGTGCGTCTTAGGTCTAGATTATATACTTAGTCTTGCTAAGAAAATGCAATGGGAAAAAAAGGAAACAATATAAAAAGAAACTATATAAATGCTAATGAAGAAAATATACAAACAGTGATGGGAACAATTTGAAAATGATATTTATGAATGAATAATACAAGATAAAACAATGAATGTATGCATGGGTAAAATCCTACCGCTGAAACCTGAATTTTTACAATTTTACAAAACCTGATGCAGATATGAAGATTCAACCTAAATTGTATCCACAATGATGTCTTACGCAGAAAAAAAAAAGAATACTATGAATGGAGATAAACTGCAGATGCAATCAATGCAATGAATTTAGTCAAATCTGATGCAATCAGACTATATGCAAAAATGGAATGAATTTAATAGTATTGAATTGGTAAAAAACTGCAAAGTATGCACGAACTCTAAGTAGGTATTAAAGACAATGCATGAAAACGGGAAAACGAATACAGAATTTAGATTCCTATGTGACAGGCTACAAGAGAGATGTTTTTATGCAATTTTTCTGGTTTGAAAACAGAACTGGAGTTTCCAAGTTGCTAATGCAATTGAAATGACTTAAACAATTGAAACGGGCCATTTCTAAGCAAATAAGGCTAGATGAGCAATTGAATAACGGAAGAAAATAAAAATTTTCCTGATAAGAAACTAAATGAAAACTGGAATGACAATGCAAACAAAGAAAATACATAACCAAAAATGGCCAATTTGGCATCAACTATTATGCCCAAAGTGAGAATTCTAAATGCTTATACAGTGTAGGATTGGAAATAAAGAACAGAAATGTGGTTTTGATTTTGATTTGAACGTGGCACAATGAACAATTATGCAGCAAAAACAGTCCGACACAAAATCCAGCAGCAATCATTACATTGGTTTGGTTAAATGAGTCTTAATTTTTTTTCAAAAAGACATTTTGGATTCGTTAAGCACAATCTGGAGTCTTTTAGTTTCCATTTCAGAATGTTAAAGGCTGGAAACTCATCCAATTCACTAAAGACTATACAACAAGAAATCCTAGATTATGCTGAAAACTGAATGAGCATGGATGCAATAATCAATGCACCTACACCTAGCTTTAATATTAGAATCATGGCAAGAATGAAAAGAATGGACGTACCTAAATTTGATATTTCCTTTTATCAAAATTTAATCAAAACTAAGAATTACAAAGACAAAACATTACTTCTAAACAAACGAAAATAATACAAACTGAAAAAATTACAGAGCAAGATGGAATTAACAGAGCAAGAAAAGAATTCCAAACGGGTTATCACAATTAAGAATACAAAAATCATAATCTCTAGATAAGAAAACAAATTTAGATAAAAAGTGAGCAAACACCTTATTTTTGAAGTTTTACCTCTCATTTCTTGGTTTGAAGATCTCTCCCTCTTTGATATGCAACTGAACACAATTTTACATTGAACAAAATGTTAATAGGACAAACAAGATATTTACATGCTAATCAAGAAAACAATGCTAATGAAGCGCAGGAAAAAGTGAAAACTTAAATCCCCAAATTGAGCTCAGGTTCTCACTCTTCGTCTTCAATGGCAACATCTTTTCTGAAAACTACACCCAACGTGTACCAAAGACAACCCCCAAATCGGGTCCGCCCATCACCCTCCATCGCACCGGTCTTGCACAATTGACGTGGAAAATGGATCCTAGTTGCACTCAATTTGCAATCCTGTGCACTAACCTTCCTATTCTCATGAATCCAAAGCTGCACAGATATTTAAACTTCAATCAGTAGAGTATGCATTCAATACTATCACTTAAGAGCTAAAACCGAAGCAACAATTCAAAACAAGGGTAAGTTAGACAACTTGCCTATTTGGATGGTTGTTTCTAGCCTGCTCCAAGCTCCACACTGAGGTGTTGTTGCTGCTGTCTACTCAGAAATACTTGACTCCAATTGAGATGGAACTAAATGGCAATCAAGAATATACCAAAATCAAACTGGACAAACTGACATCTGCACATAAATCAGCAAACAAATTTAAAAAATTGGAAGTGAATGTCGTAGTAGTAAACAATTTTAAAATTTGAAGTAAATGCAATAGACATTTTCTCTTTTGTTATGTTGATTGCACTCCAGTTTAAGCAATCTGCACAAGAAACTATTAGCAAGTCAGTTAGGCTAAACTCTCTCAATCTGCCAATAGACTAAGGTCAAGTTAGCCTCACAAAACATAATAAAAATTTGATCTCCAACTGAACACAACTTTACATTGAACAAAACATTAGTAGGACAAACAATTGATAAAACTACAACTCTCCAACTGAACACAACTTTACATTGAACAAAACATTAGTAGGACAAACAATTGATAAAACTACAACTCTGTATATAGCTTATCTCAAATGAAAAATATAAATTAAAAAAATGTTGACAGTGCATGATAAAAATGACAGAGTATTAGCATAGATATACAATAATCTACCTTGGGAGTTGTAAAACTTGAGTTTCTACTTGAATAAATCCAAACTGCTAGACATCCGGAGCACAGGTTCGGATCCGCATTTGCTTTGACCCAATGTCTGTAATAACATAAGTAACATCAAAAAAATCATCAGACCTTTGCAATAGAACAATTGCACAAAAAAATACCGTAGAGACTAACAGTTAACACCTTTTCCATCCTCCCTCGCGGCTTTTGATTGGATTTCTCGACAGACGAGGTCCTTTGACATGCTATTAAAGGTCTTTTGTAGGGACACCAAAGAACAAAGCTAGGCACAAAATAAGCGAAAATAAAAAATGTTGTTACTAAATGATGATCAATTTCATATCCAGGGCCAACAAAAGCCAAAACACCAAAATATACCTCAAAAGGAAAATATGCTGGCTGATTTTACTTTGAACATTAAAACGTGGTCGATCCATTGAGCAGTGAAGATGATCATACAAAGCATCTCGTCGTCCTCAGTATGATCATCACCATCCACTCCACATTTTTTCTTCTATGTAAACCTAATACATCAATAATGAAAATATTACTAAAACAAATGAAATTACAAAAATTGTACCAAATGAACAATGACAAAAAAGAGTAAATATACGCTTTTTCTATTTGAATGGGATGTTACTTAGCAATTTAATTTTATGCATTGGATCGGATGTATTTGCTTTAACACTAAATGTTTTCAATGTAAATAAAAGATATTATACATACAATAGGGATATTTGTTTACCTTTGTACACAATAAAGAAAATGGACTTTTTGTCTTTTGATTAGAAATTTGAAAGTACATCAGATACCCACTTGTAACTATCAAGAAAAAACGAGTTAAACATAATAAGCAACAATAGAAATTTCATGCCACATTAATTACCACAAGACAACAAGTCAAGCAACACATCATACCCAAAGTATGCGACAAGCCATTTTGCGTACTTCCATAACTACAATGAAGTCTCATGCACCAGAGCACACCTCCTCCTATATCAGAAAAACTCAATAGACAAATATGGAAGAACGACCGACACACAAGCAGATATTTTTGCAGACAAACAATGTTCTTCAATAAGTGAAAACCGTCATATAGAGATAAAGCTGAACAAAAGTATTCACAAAAATGATCGACAATATTTATAGAATAATAAGAACATAGCATAAAGCACAAAAATTTAACCACATATTGTCATAAAATGTTATTCAGAACACCAATTGCTTCTAGATACCAAACATTGTCCACAAAAAATCACAAGAAGTGGAATACTTGAATGAAAAGATATCTCTACCATAATGTTTTGATTTTATTTGTGCGCCTCATCCTCTTTCGGAAACTTAAATTTCCATTTCGAAGAAATCTGCAAAATACAACAAGTAAGCAATATCAAAAAGAAAACAACCACAACAACAAAACCATTTAGGTGAAGCAATTCAAAATTTGAGAACAAATTTGAACTTAAATGGCAGAGCACTAAGTTCTAATCTTTAAGGCCTAAGTTTTAGAGCAATAATTGGTGCAGATTAACATACTAACCGTATTGTTCAACAGAAGATTTAATCAAAATTGGTGCAGATATTTTCTCGCCATAACCCATGCCAAATTCTTCATTAATTACCCAAGAAGGCTGCCAAAGGAGTTAGAATTAATATGTTGAAACAAAATAAAGCTAAACTTTGTGGACAAAATAAAAGAAAACAAAAATCACGTGCTCCACTTTTGTTGTTTCTGGACAACTTTGTGCTCCCTTAATTCAATTATTTTCGTCTGATTTTCCAATCCTGCACACATATATCACACGCCCTAATATCCTCTTGGCTAAACAGATTGCAAGATACAATGCCCTATGCCCTATGCCCTATGCCCTATGCCCTATGCCCTATGCCCTATGCCCTATGCCCTATGCCCTATGCCCTATGCCCTATGCCCTATGCCCTATGCCCTATGCCCTATGCCCTATGCCCTATGCCCTATGCCCTATGCCCTATGCCCTATGCCCTATGCCCTATGCCCTATGCCCTATGCCCTATGCCCTATGCCCTATGCCCTATGCCCTATGCCCTATGCCCTATGCCCTATGCCCTATGCCCTATGCCCTATGCCCTATGCCCTATGCCCTATGCCCTATGCCCTATGCCCTATGCCCTATGCCCTATGCCCTATGCCCTATGCCCTATGCCCTATGCCCTATGCCCTATGCCCTATGCCCTATGCCCTATGCCCTATGCCCTATGCCCTATGCCCTATGCCCTATGCCCTATGCCCTATGCCCTATGCCCTATGCCCTATGCCCTATGCCCTATGCCCTATGCCCTATGCCCTATGCCCTATGCCCTATGCCCTATGCCCTATGCACAAACTGTCATCTGCACATAAATCAGCAAACAAATTTAAAAAATTAGAAGTGAATGTCGTAGTAGTAAACAATTTTAAAAGTTGAAGTAAATGCAATAGCAATTTTCTCTTTTGTTACGTAGATTGCACTCCAGTTTAAGCAATCTGCACAAGAAACAATTAGCAAGTCAGTTAGGCTAAACTCTCTCAATCTGCCAATAGACTTAGGCCATGTTAGCCTCACAAAACATAATAAAAATTTGATCTCCAACTGAACACAACTTTACATTGAACAAAACATTATAGGACAAACAATTGATAAAACTACAACTCTGTATATAGCTTATCTCAAACAAAAAAAATAAGTTAAAAAAATGCTAAGAGTGCATGATAAAAATGATAGAGTAGTAGCATAGATATACAATAATCTACCTTGAGAGTTGTAAAACTCGAGTTTCTACTTGAATAAATCCAAACTGCTAGACATCCAGAGCACAAGTTCGGATCCGCATTTGCTTGGACCCAATGTCTGTAATAACATAAGTAACATCAAAAAAATCATCAAACCTTTGCAATAGAACAATTGCACAAAAAACATACCGCAGAGACTAACATTTAACACCTTTTCGATCCTCCCTCGCGGCTTCTAATTGGATTTCTCGACAGATGAGGTCCTTTGACATGCGGTCTTTTGTAGGAACAGCAAAGAACAAAGCTAGGCCCAAAATAAACGAAATTAAAAATGTTGTTACTAAATGATGATCAATTTCATATCTAGGGCCAACAAAAACCATAAGTGTTCAAAACATGAATACTGCAGAAAACATAAGGAAAGGGAATTCAAAATAAAATTTACCTCCATGCTCATAATTCATTCTGCTGGATTGGCACCCTACAAACCAGTATATATGAATTAAGCTCAAAAAACAAAATGCTAGATAAAAAAAATAATACCATATCATATGCAAAAAAATAAAATACCAAAACATATAAACAAGGATCCAATATGCAAACTTATGTACAAAAGGAGAATTTGTCATATGCTAAGCAATTCAACTCATGAAACAAAGTTTTTCAATCAACCAAGAATTACCTAAGGAAAAAAAATTAACATACTAACCGTATTGTTCAACAAAATATTTAGTCACAATTGGTGCAGATTTTTTCTCGCGATAACCCACGCCAAATTCTTCATCAATTACCCAAGAAGGCTGCCAAAGGAGTTAGAATTAATATGTTGAAACAAAATAAAGCTAAACTTTGTGGACAAAATAAAGGAAAACGAAAATCACGTGCTCCACTTTTGTTGTTTCTGGACAACTTTGTGCTCCCTTAATTCAATTATTTTCGTCTGATTTTCCAATCCTGCACACATATATCACACGCCCTAATATCCTCTTGGCTAAACAGATTGCAAGATACAATGCCCTATGCCCTATGCCCTATGCCCTATGCCCTATGCCCTATGCCCTATGTCCTATGCCCTATGCCCTATGCCCTATGCCCTATGCCCTATGCCCTATGCCCTATGCCCTATGCCCTATGCCCTATGCCCTATGCCCTATGCCCTATGCCCTATGCCCTATGCCCTATGCCCTATGCCCTATGCCCTATGCCCTATGCCCTATGCCCTATGCCCTATGGCTCATATACACATGCATGGTACTCATACAATGCTAAACAATTCTTCATTCAAAATAAATAGTGTCATAAGGAGAACATAAGATTTCTTATCTGTCAATTGAAGGAGTAGCTCTTGGGAGCTAAGGGACACAGCAGTGCCAATAATGAGGGTGAGAGCGTTAGATACAACTACGACTTCATCGGGTAGTACATAATTCAAGCCTCCAAGCTACACAACAAAGAAAAATCATGATAAGAAAAACAATTTTCAATTGCAGACAATTACTACAACTAATTATATTTGAAGAAACAAATCAAATGTAATATTGTACCTTAACTTTCATCTTCAACCAAACGTTTGTTACATTTTGATCGTTGACAGTTAATGGTGGACCCAAGAACTGGGTAACAGTTCCCATTTCAGCAAGTATCTTATTCTTCCTTAAAGCCAATAAAATTCAATTAGTTTTAGAACAATAATGAACTTGAATAATTTCATAATGAAAAAGATAAACATAATAAGTCATCGTAGATAACGAAATTTTTTCTAACAACGACAAGAAATATATGGAAATACAAATTTTAAAGAATACCATTTATGAAGTCAACTACTTTCTCCACTCCTAGTTGAGCTGCAAAGTATTTATTGTGAAGAGTCCCACAAGAAGTATAAAACAAATAGAAACACATAGTAAAACTCTCATGGTTAATTGGTTAACTACTTCCAAGCGAGCAGCAAAATTAAGATGGGAAAAACACAGAAAACAGAAGGCAAGGGAATTCAAAATAAAATTTACCTCCATGCTCATAATTCATTCTGCTGGATTGGTACCCTGCAAACCAGTATAAATGAATTAAGCTCAAAAGAACAAAATGCTAGAAAATAAAAATAATATCATATCATATGCAAAAAAATAAAATATCAAAACATATAAACAAGGATCCAATATGCAAACTTATGTACAAAAGGGGAATTTGTCATGGGCTAAGCACTTCAACGCATGAAACAAAGTTTTTCAATCAACTAAGAATTACCTAAGGAAAAAAAGATTAACATACTAACCGTATTGTTCAACAGAAGATTTAGTCAAAATTGGTGCAGATTTTTTCTCGCGATAACCCGTTCCAAATTCTTCATCAATTACCCAAGAAGGCTGCCAAAGGAGTTAGAATTAATATGTTGAAACAAAATAAAGCTAAACTTTGTGGACAAAATAAAAGAAAACAAAAATCACGTGCTCCACTTTTGTTGTTTCTGGACAACTTTGTGCTCCCTTAATTCAATTCTTTTGGTATAATTTTCCAATCCTGCACACATATGTCACACAGCTTAATATCCTCTTTGCTAAAGAGATTACAAGATACAATGCACAAGATAAAGATTTCTCCCTTTCCCGGTCTTGCACAATTGACGTGGAAAATGGATCCTAGTTGCACTCAATTTGCAATCTTGTGCACTAGTCTTCCTATTCTCATGAATCCAAAGCTGCACAGATATTTAAACTTCAATCAGTAGAGTATGCATTCAATACTATCAGTTAAGAGCTAAAACCGAAGCAACAATTCAAAACAAGGGTAAGTTAGACAACTTGCCTATTTGGACGGTTGTTTCTAGCCTGCTCCAAGCTCCACACTGAGGTGTGTTGCTGCTGTCTACTCAGAAATACTTGACTCCAATTGAGATGGAACTAAATGGCAATCAAGAATATACCAAAATCAAACTGCACAAACTGTCATCTGCACATAAATCAGCAAACAAATTTAAAAAATTAGAAGTGACTGTCGTAGTAGTAAACAATTTTAAAAGGTGAAGTAAATGCAATAGCAATTTTCTCTTTTGTTATGTTGATTGCACTCCAGTTTAAGCAATCTGCACAAGAAACAATTAGCAAGTCAGTTAGGCTGAACTCTCTCAATCTGCCAATAGACTTAGGCCAAGTTAGCCTCACAAAACATAATAAAAATTTGATCTCCAACTGAACACAACTTTATATTGAACAAAACATTAGTAGGACAAACAATTGATAAAACTACAACTCTGTATATAGCTTATCTCAAACAAAAAAAATAAATTAAAAAAATAGTAAGAATGCATGATAAAAATTACAGAGTAGTAGCATAGATATACAATAATCTACCTTGGGAGTTGTAAAACTCGAGTTTCTACTTGAATAAATCCAAACTGCTAGACATCCAGAGCACAGGTTCGGATCCGCATTTGCTTTGACCCAATGTCTGTAATAACATAAGTAACATCAAAAAAATCATCAAACATTTGCAATAGAACAATTGCAAAAAAAATATACCGTAGAGACTAACAGTTAACACCTTTTCGATCCTCCCTCGCGGCTTCTAATTGGATTTCTCGACAGATGAGGTCCTTTGACATGCGATCTTTTGTAGGAACACCAAAGAACAAAGCTAGGCCCAAAATAAGCGAAATTAAAAAATGTTTTTACTAAATGATGATCAATTTCATATCTAGGGCCAAGAAAAACCAAAAGAGTTCAAAACATGAATAGTGCAGAAAACTCCACATGTAGGGTAACTACTTCCAAGAGAGCAGCAAAATTAAGATGGAAGAAACACAGAACACAGAAGGAAAGGGAATTCAAAATAAAATTTACCTCCATGCTCAAAATTCATTCTGCTGGATTGGCACCCTGCAAACCAGTATATATATAAATTAAGCTCAAAAGAACAAAATGCTAGAAAATAAAAATATTATCATATTATATCCCAAAAAAACAAAATATCAAAACATATAAACAAGGATCCAATATGCAAACTTATGTACAAAAGGAAAATCTGTCATACGATAAACCCTTCAACTCATGAAACCAAGTTTTACAATCAACTACAAATCACCTAAGGAAAAAAAGATTAACATAATAACCGTATTGTTCAACTGAAGATTTAGTCACAATTGGTGCAGATTTTTTCTCGCGCTAACCCATGCTAAATTCTTCATCAATTACCCAAGAAGGCTGCCAAAGGAGTTAGAATTAATATGTTGAAACAAAATAAAGCTAAACTTTGTGGACAAAATAAAGGAAAACAAAAATCACGTGCTCCACTTTTGTTGTTTTTGGACAACTTTGTGCTCCCTTAATTCAATTCTTTTGGTCTGATTTTGCAATCTTGTTCATTAACCTTCCTATTCTCATGAATCCAAAGCTGCACAGATATTTAAACTTCAATCAGTAAAGTATCCATTCAATACTATCACTTAAGAGCTAAAACCGAAGCAACAATTCAAAACAAGGGTAAGTTAGACAACTTTCCTATTTGGATGGTTGTTTCTAGCCTGCTCTAAGCTCCACACTGAGGTGTTGTTGCTGCTGTCTACTCAAAAATACTTGACTCCAATTGAGATGGAACTAAATGGCAATCAAGAATATACCAAAATCAAACTGGACAAACTGACATCTGCACATAAATCAGCAAAAAAAATTTAAAATATTGGAAGTGAATGTCGTAGTAGTAAACAAATTTAAAAGTTGAAGTAAATGCAATAGCAATTTTCTCTTTTGTTATGTTGATTGCACTCCAGTTTAAGCAATCTGCACAAGAAACAATTAGCAAGTCAGTTAGGCTAAGCTCTCTCAATCTGCCAATAGACTTACCTGACAAAGCACACTACGCTCTACTTTCTCTCTAGAAGCTTGACATACTCAAAGGATAAAACACTCAGCTGATTGTTAAGGAAATTAAGCATGGACCAAAGCATCCTGTGGATCACTACCACCACCGAATATTAGGAGTGGGCAAATCAAATCGAACTGCACTACACTATTAAAAACTACACTGAACTAAAAACTAGTTTGTCTAAACTGAGTTAAACTAAAAAATAGTTCAGACAAACTCAACTGAACTATTTTTTGTTTTATCAAAGTGTACAAAATTACAATATAAACTGAACTGCACTACTAACTATACTAGTTTTGAACTGAATTGTAGTAATTTTAACCAAAAACTCAGCAATTCAGCAACACTGACATTATAACCAGGGATAAAAACCTGAAACTGGATCAATAATAGATATGCCAACAAAAATACAATATACTTAACAGGTTCATCTTAAGTTGTACTACATAGAAACTATAAATTGCACTAATATGTCATATATACAACATAAAAGCTATCTAAACATATTCAAAATGGTTCAAACAGTCTAAGAACTACTACAATATCTATTTCTATCACAAACTAAAAATTTGTCTACCTAAAGCCTAACATACTTGACAGTCTAAGTTAAAATGCAAGAATTGTAAGTACCCTATAATAAAACCTCAAGTGCCGAGTCTAAGAACTACTACAATATCTATTTCTATCACAAACTAAAAATTTGTTTAGCTAAAGCCTAACATACTTGACAGTCTAAGTTAAAATGCAAGAATTGTAACTACCCTATAATAAAACCTCAAGTGCCGAAACAAGTTTTGAATGTTAAAAGGTTACAAAAGACTGAACTAGTTACTAAGAATCATTAGCAAATCAAAATATACCTGTACTACTAATAATTACAGCACTAACTAATAAAATAAGGTTAATAAAACTGCACTAGTTCTAAAATATGATTTTAACACTACCTAATAACAAAGTAACTATGCACACAACTTTAAAATCACTTAACTGAACTAACTGAACTCATATTTTATTCATAAGGGTGAAAATATAAAATGTGACTATATAAATCTAAGAAACTGGATTAAATCAAAAAAACAGCACATAACACTAAGTACTCCTACAAACACAACTTAAAAACTAACTAACCTGACACTAAGTACTCCTACAAACAAAACTTAAAAACTAACTAACCTGATTCCTACAGGTTTCAAACAACTAATGAAAGCTAGAAACAAAGTTAACTACTATAATTGATGATAGATTCGAACTTTGACCTATTCACTAAAATCTATCCACTAAAACTACGCATGTTTAAAAGCTATGCAGAATTATGACTTACTAAACCAAGGGAAATGTAACAGAAGCTATCTCAACAAGTTCTAATTGGTAAAAATTAATGTAAAAAGCTTAAAAACAATACAAATAAATACTATACAAAAATTCATTAATTTAAAACTAATCTACTAACTATAAATTAGAATGAACTTATAAAATATGAACAAACCTAATACTACTATAATCAACTAAACAATAACTAAGCAATTTCAAATTCATCTAACTATGTTATGACTACAGGTATTTACAAACTTGAAACTAAAAATACAAAAACTAGCTTATGCCTAGACTAATGCTACCGAATAGATCAAAGACAAAAAAGATCCTACAATTCTTGTTAATATTAGATTTTAAATAATGAGTTGAGCGTAGCAAACACGTGGTATTAAATATAATATATATGAAGATATCCCAAAAGAATGCAGCACCAGAAATTCCAATGCATCATATGTCAAGTATTCATCAGTAGACATCAGAATAAATGTAAAGTTTCAGCAGCTCAATGAAACATACCAAGGAATTTAATTAAGAAAGCTACCTGCATAGTCCTGTAGGAAGTCACACTCATACATTTATTCTGCAACTAAATACAAAAACTATGAAATACTTCACTTAAGAGCTAAAACAGAAGCAACAATTCAAAACAAGAGTAAGTTAGACAACTTCCCTATTTGGATGGTTGTTTCTAGCCTGCTCCAAGTATAAATCACTTGTAACAACTCCCAAACTGACTTTGCACTAGGCATCTTTAGGAATGTCTTACGCAGATTCTTTGATAGTCAACAGAGAATATAATCTTTTTGAATTTCTGCGTGAAATCAAAGGTTAAAAATATTCAAAGGCAAGTTATTTGCAGTATAGTATAGAAAAATATGATTGGAACATACTAAATTTCTATTTTTGGGGGCCTTTCAGCTTCTCAAACAATCGCCCTTCATCCATAGCCTTTGCCCGTAAACTACAAGTCTCATAATTTTCCCTAGATAAAAAAAGAAAGGAAAAGAAAAATCAACCTTAATTATCCCAAATGCATGCAAGCAAGAAGACAGTATTTAAAAATCAAAGTATGCAGACAACAACAATTGTGACAAATCTCATTCATAGACAGGACATCAAATTGCATACATCATACAAATCCTGAATGGCCCTAACATGAAGGTGGAAAATTGCATAACCCACAGGTCCCAGAATATGAGGTGTTTCGATATCTCTCTATATTATGTCAATATAAGAACAACCTCAGACTTCAACATCTAGGTGTTTAACTCTCAACACATTATGCAAATTTACGCCATCATAAACTTGGAAAACTTCTAATCACACCAATTGAATTAGAAATACACTCGAGATCAATAGGACTTCAATCAAGGCTTGTAATGTGGCCAAGGTATAGGTGAGGTAAAAAGAGATAAAAATCAAGGCTAAAATCAAAGAGAGGTGTTATGAAAAATGAATGCATAAATCATTCACGAATGCATAACATAAACAATACAAGTTCTGAAATGTAAATAAACAGGAATGCATCACACAGTGAAAGAAAGTAAGGCAAGGCTCAAATCTCACAAAGGATAAAATTTGTCAAAACTAGTTCGAAACTCACATTTCATGTAAAAACTATTCAATTCTATTGAAAGAAATTGTAAAATCTAGCTAGAAACTATGAACTCAAATTAGAAACTCAATAAATCATTCACAATCAAGAACTAAAAATAGTAGACAAGTAATCATGCAAAACCTGTAAAACTCAACTAAGAACCTCAATGTATCGACCTAAACAAGTTTGAAACTATAAAAGAAAGTTAAGAGAAGTGGATAGAAACTCACTATCTAAAAACAACAAATAACTAAGAATCTCACTATCAAATCTGAAACAGAATACTAAAATTGGATAGAAACTAAAACTACACTCTTAAAACAGCAAAGATATTTTATAAAAGCAAAATAAAACTGAAATCTCTTAAAACAGTAAAAGAAACTAGCTATGAAATAGAAAAAGAAACCTCATGAGCTTCTTTCACAGTCTTTCCATCCTTTTTCTTTCTCCAATTATATCCATACTTTCTAAAGTACCTCAAAATCGTTCTATGAAATAGAAAAAGTGTACCACCTGAAATTATGAAGTAAAATTCAAAGCTTTTATGACTTTGTAAAGTCAAATTAATGATAGAAATATGATTAGAAGGATCCAATATGCAAAAATACTAGAAAATAAAAATAATATCATATCATATGCAAAAAAATAAAATATCAAAACATATAAACAAAGATCCAATATGAAAACTTATGTACAAAAGGAGAATTTGTCACATGCTAAGCACTTCAACTCATGAAACAAAGTTTTTGAATCAACTAAGAATTACCTAAGGAAAAAAAGATCAACATACTAACCGTATTGTTCAACTGAAGATTTAGTCACAATTGGTGCAGATTTTTTCTCGCGATAACCCATGCCAAATTCTTCATCAATTACCCAAGAAGGCTGCCAAAGGAGTTAGAATTAATATGTTGAAACAAAATAAAGCTAAACTTTGTGGACAAAATAAAGGAAAACAAAAATCACGTGCTCCACTTTTGTTGCTTCTGGACAACTTTGTGCTCCCTTAATTCAATTCTTTTGGTCTGATTTTCCAATCCTGCACACATATATCACACAGCTTAATATCCTCTTGGCTAAAGAGATTGCAAGATACAATGCACAAGATAAAGAATTCTCCCTTTCCCGGTCTTGCACAATTGACGTGGAAAATGGATCCTAGTTGCACTCAATTTGCAATCTTGTGCACTAACCTTCCTATTCTCATGAATCCAAAGCTGCACAGATATTTAAACTTCAATCAGTAGAGTATGCATTCAATACTATCACTTAAGAGCTAAAACCGAAGCAACAATTCAAAACAAGGGTAAGTTAGACAACTTGCCTATTTGGATGGTTTTTCTAGCCTGCTCCAAGCTCCACACTGAGGTGTTGTTGCTGCTGTCTACTCAGAAATACTTGACTCCAATTGAGATGGAACTAAATGGCAATCAAGAATATACCAAAATCAAACTGCACAAACTGTCATCTGCACATAAATCAGCAAACAAATTTAAAAAATTAGAAGTGAATGTCGTAGTAGTAAACAATTTTAAAAGTTGAAGTAAATGCAATAGCAATTTTCTCTTTTGTTACGTAGATTGCACTCCAGTTTAAGCAATCTGCACAAGAAACAATTAGCAAGTCAGTTAGGCTAAACTCTCTCAATCTGCCAATAGACTTAGGCCATGTTAGCCTCACAAAACATAATAAAAATTTGATCTCCAACTGAACACAACTTTACATTGAACAAAACATTATAGGACAAACAATTGATAAAACTACAACTCTGTATATAGCTTATCTCAAACAAAAAAAATAAGTTAAAAAAATGCTAAGAGTGCATGATAAAAATGATAGAGTAGTAGCATAGATATACAATAATCTACCTTGAGAGTTGTAAAACTCGAGTTTCCACTTGAATAAATCCAAACTGCTAGACATCCAGAGCACAAGTTCGGATCCGCATTTGCTTGGACCCAATGTCTGTAATAACATAAGTAACATCAAAAAAATCATCAAACCTTTGCAATAGAACAATTGCACAAAAAACATACCGCAGAGACTAACATTTAACACCTTTTCGATCCTCCCTCGCGGCTTCTAATTGGATTTCTCGACAGATGAGGTCCTTTGACATGCGGTCTTTTGTAGGAACAGCAAAGAACAAAGCTAGGCCCAAAATAAACGAAATTAAAAATGTTGTTACTAAATGATGATCAATTTCATATCTAGGGCCAACAAAAACCATAAGTGTTCAAAACATGAATACTGCAGAAAACATAAGGAAAGGGAATTCAAAATAAAATTTACCTCCATGCTCATAATTCATTCTGCTGGATTGGCACCCTACAAACCAGTATATATGAATTAAGCTCAAAAAACAAAATGCTAGATAAAAAAAATAATACCATATCATATGCAAAAAAATAAAATACCAAAACATATAAACAAGGATCCAATATGCAAACTTATGTACAAAAGGAGAATTTGTCATATGCTAAGCAATTCAACTCATGAAACAAAGTTTTTCAATCAACCAAGAATTACCTAAGGAAAAAAAATTAACATACTAACCGTATTGTTCAACAAAAGATTTAGTCACAATTGGTGCAGATTTTTTCTCGCGATAACCCACGCCAAATTCCTCATCAATTACCCAAGAAGGCTGCCAAAGGAGTTAGAATTAATATGTTGAAACAAAATAAAGCTAAACTTTGTGGACAAAATAAAGGAAAACGAAAATCACGTGCTCCACTTTTGTTGTTTCTGGACAACTTTGTGCTCCCTTAATTCAATTATTTTCGTCTGATTTTCCAATCCTGCACACATATATCACACGCCCTAATATCCTCTTGGCTAAACAGATTGCAAGATACAATGCCCTATGCCCTATGCCCTATGTCCTATGCCCTATGCCCTATGCCCTATGCCCTATGCCCTATGCCCTATGCCCTATGCCCTATGCCCTATGCCCTATGCCCTATGCCCTATGCCCTATGCCCTATGCCCTATGCCCTATGCCCTATGCCCTATGCCCTATGCCCTATGCCCTATGCCCTATGCCCTATGCCCTATGCCCTATGCCCTATGCCCTATGCCCTATGCCCTATGCCCTATGCCCTATGCCCTATGCCCTATGCCCTATGCCCTATGCCCTATGCCCTATGCCCTATGCCCTATGCCCTATGCCCTATGCCCTATGCCCTATGGCTCATATACACATGCATGGTACTCATACAATGCTAAACAATTCTTCATTCAAAATAAATAGTGTCATAAGGAGAACATAAGATTTCTTATCTGTCAATTGAAGGAGTAGCTCTTGGGAGCTAAGGGACACAGCAGTGCCAATAATGAGGGTGAGAGCGTTAGATACAACTACGACTTCATCGGGTAGTACATAATTCAAGCCTCCAAGCTACACAACAAAGAAAAATCATGATAAGAAAAACAATTTTCAATTGCAGACAATTACTACAACTAATTATATTTGAAGAAACAAATCAAATGTAATATTGTACCTTAACTTTCATCTTCAACCCAACGTTTGTTACATTTTGATCGTTGACAGTTAATGGTGGACCCAAGAACTGGGTAACAGTTCCCATTTCAGCAAGTATCTTATTCTTCCTTAAAGCCAATAAAATTCAATTAGTTTTAGAACAATAATGAACTTGAATAATTTCATAATGAAAAAGATAAACATAAAAAGTCATCGTAGATAACGAAATTTTTTCTAACAACGACAAGAAATATATGGAAATACAAATTTTAAAGAATACCATTTATGAAGTCAACTACTTTCTCCACTCCTAGTTGAGCTGCAAAGTATTTATTGTGAAGAGTCCCACAAGAAGTATAAAACAAATAGAAACACATAGTAAAACTCTCATGGTTAATTGGTTAACTACTTCCAAGCGAGCAGCAAAATTAAGATGGGAAAAACACAGAAAACAGAAGGCAAGGGAATTCAAAATAAAATTTACCTCCATGCTCATAATTCATTCTGCTGGATTGGTACCCTGCAAACCAGTATAAATGAATTAAGCTCAAAAGTACAAAATGCTAGAAAATAAAAATAATATCATATCATATGCAAAAAAATAAAATATCAAAACATATAAACAAGGATCCAATATGCAAACTTATGTACAAAAGGGGAATTTGTCATGTGCTAAGCACTTCAACGCATGAAACAAAGTTTTTCAATCAACTAAGAATTACCTAAGGAAAAAAAGATTAACATACTAACCGTATTGTTCAACAGAAGATTTAGTCAAAATTGGTGCAGATTTTTTCTCGCGATAACCCGTTCCAAATTCTTCATCAATTACCCAAGAAGGCTGCCAAAGGAGTTAGAATTAATATGTTGAAACAAAATAAAGCTAAACTTTGTGGACAAAATAAAAGAAAACAAAAATCACGTGCTCCACTTTTGTTGTTTCTGGACAACTTTGTGCTCCCTTAATTCAATTCTTTTGGTATAATTTTCCAATCCTGCACACATATGTCACACAGCTTAATATCCTCTTTGCTAAAGAGATTACAAGATACAATGCACAAGATAAAGATTTCTCCCTTTCCCGGTCTTGCACAATTGACGTGGAAAATGGATCCTAGTTGCACTCAATTTGCAATCTTGTGCACTAGTCTTCCTATTCTCATGAATCCAAAGCTGCACAGATATTTAAACTTCAATCAGTAGAGTATGCATTCAATACTATCACTTAAGAGCTAAAACCGAAGCAACAATTCAAAACAAGGGTAAGTTAGACAACTTGCCTATTTGGATGGTTGTTTCTAGCCTGCTCCAAGGTCCACACTTAGGTGTTGTTGCTGCTGTCTACTCAGAAATACTTGACTCCAATTGAGATGGAACTAAATGGCAATCAAGAATATACCAAAATCAAACTGCACAAACTGTCATCTGCACATAAATCAGCAAACAAATTTAAAAAATTAGAAGTGAATGTCGTAGTAGTAAACAATTTTAAAAGGTGAAGTAAATGCAATAGCAATTTTCTCTTTTGTTATGTTGATTGCACTCCAGTTTAAGCAATCTGCACAAGAAACAATTAGCAAGTCAGTTAGGCTGAACTCTCTCAATCTGTCAATAGACTTAGGCCAAGTTAGCCTCACAAAACATAATAAAAATTTGATCTCCAACTGAACACAACTTTATATTGAACAAAACATTAGTAGGACAAACAATTGATAAAACTACAACTCTGTATATAGCTTATCTCAAACAAAAAAAATAAATTAAAAAAATAGTAAGAATGCATGATAAAAATTACAGAGTAGTAGCATAGATATACAATAATCTACCTTGGGAGTTGTAAAACTCGAGTTTCTACTTGAATAAATCCAAACTGCTAGACATCCAGAGCACAGGTTCGGATCCGTATTTGCTTTGACCCAATGTCTGTAATAACATAAGTAACATCAAAAAAATCATCAAACATTTGCAATAGAACAATTGCAAAAAAAATATATCGTAGAGACTAACAGTTAACACCTTTTCGATCCTCCCTCGCGGCTTCTAATTGGATTTCTCGACAGATGAGGTCCTTTGACATGCGATCTTTTGTAGGAACACCAAAGCACAAAGCTAGGCCCAAAATAAGCGAAATTAAAAAATGTTGTTACTAAATGATGATCAATTTCATATCTAGGGCCAAGAAAGACGAAAAGAGTTCAAAACATGAATACTGCAGAAAACTCCACATGTAGGGTAACTACTTCCAAGAGAGCAGCAAAATTAAGATGGAAGAAACACAGAACACAGAAGGAAAGGGAATTCAAAATAAAATTTACCTCCATGCTCAAAATTCATTCTGCTGGATTGGCACCCTGCAAACCAGTATATATATAAATTAAGCTCAAAAGAACAAAATGCTAGAAAATAAAAATATTATCATATTATATCCAAAAAAACAAAATATCAAAACATATAAACAAGGATCCAATATGCAAACTTATGTACAAAAGGAAAATTTGTCATACGATAAACCCTTCAACTCATGAAACCAAGTTTTACAATCAACTACGAATCACCTAAGGGAAAAAAGATTAACATAATAACCGTATTGTTCAACTGAAGATTTAGTCACAATTGGTGCAGATTTTTTCTCGCGCTAACCCATGCTAAATTCTTCATCAATTACCCAAGAAGGCTGCCAAAGGAGTTAGAATTAATATGTTGAAACAAAATAAAGCTAAACTTTGTGGACAAAATAAAGGAAAACAAAAATCACGTGCTCCACTTTTGTTGTTTTTGGACAACTTTGTGCTCCCTTAATTCAATTCTTTTGGTCTGATTTTGCAATCTTGTTCATTAACCTTCCTATTCTCATGAATCCAAAGCTGCACAGATATTTAAACTTTAATCAGTAAAGTATCCATTCAATACTATCACTTAAGAGCTAAAACCGAAGCAACAATTCAAAACAAGGGTAAGTTAGACAACTTTCCTATTTGGATTGTTGTTTCTAGCCTGCTCCAAGCTCCACACTGAGGTGTTGTTGCTGCTGTCTACTAAAAAATACTTGACTCCAATTAGACTGCAATTAAGATGGAACTAAATGGCAATCAAGAATATACCAAAATCAAACTGGACAAACTGACATCTGCACATAAATCAGCAAAAAAAATTTAAAATATTGGAAGTGAATGTCGTAGTAGTAAACAAATTTAAAAGTTGAAGTAAATGCAATAGCAATTTTCTCTTTTGTTATGTTGATTGCACTCCAGTTTAAGCAATCTGCACAAGAAACAATTAGCAAGTCAGTTAGGCTAAGCTCTCTCAATCTGCCAATAGACTTACCTGACAAAGCACACTACGCTCTACTTTCTCTCTAGAAGCTTGACATACTCAAAGGATAAAACACTCAGCTGATTGTTAAGGAAATTAAGCATGGACCAAAGAATCCTGTGGATCACTACCACCACCGAATATTAGGAGTGGGCAAATCAAATCGAACTGCACTACACTATTAAAAACTACACTGAACTAAAAACTAGTTTGTCTAAACTGAGTTAAACTAAAAAATAGTTCAGACAAACTCAACTGAACTATTTTTTGTTTTATCAAATTGTACAAAATTACAATATAAACTGAACTGCACTACTAACTATACTAGTTTTGAACTGAATTGTAGTAATTTTAACCAAAAACTCAGCAATTCAGCAACACTGACATTATAATCAAGGATAAAAACCTGAAACTGGATCAATAATAGATATGCCAACAAAAATACAATATACTTAACAGGTTCATCTTAAGTTGTACTACATAGAAACTATAAATTGCACTAATATGTCATATATACAACATAAAAGCTATCTAAACATATTCAAAATGGTTCAAACAGTCTAAGAACTACTACAATATCTATTTCTATCACAAACTAAAAATTTGTCTACCTAAAGCCTAACATACTTGACAGTCTAAGTTAAAATGCAAGAATTGTAAGTACCCTATAATAAAACCTCAAGTGCCGAGTCTAAGAACTACTACAATATCTATTTCTATCACAAACTAAAAATTTGTTTACCTAAAGCCTAACATACTTGACAGTCTAAGTTAAAATGCAAGAATTGTAACTACCCTATAATAAAACCTCAAGTGCCGAAACAAGTTTTGAATGTTAAAAGGTTACAAAAGACTGAACTAGTTACTAAGAATCATTAGCAAATCAAAATATACCTGTACTACTAATAATTACAGCACTAACTAATAAAATAAGGTTAATAAAACTGCACTAGTTCTAAAATATGATTTTAACACTACCTAATAACAAAGTAACTATGCACACAACTTTAAAATCACTTAACTGAACTAACTGAACTCATATTTTATTCATAAGGGTGAAAATATAAAATGTGACTATATAAATCTAAGAAACTGGATTAAATCAAAAAAACAGCACATAACACTAAGTACTCCTACAAACACAACTTAAAAACTAACTAACCTGACACTAAGTACTCCTACAAACAAAACTTAAAAACTAACTAACCTGATTCCTACAGGTTTCAAACAACTAATGAAAGCTAGAAACAAAGTTAACTACTATAATTGATGATAGATTCGAACTTTGACCTATTCACTAAAATCTATCCACTAAAACTACGCATGTTTAAAAGCTATGCAGAATTATGACTTACTAAACCAAGGGAAATGTAACAGAAGCTATCTCAACAAGTTCTAATTGGTAAAAATTAATGTAAAAAGCTTAAAAACAATACAAATAAATACTATACAAAAATTCATTAATTTAAAACTAATCTACTAACTATAAATTAGAATGAACTTATAAAATATGAACAAACCTAATACTACTATAATCAACTAAACAATAACTAAGCAATTTCAAATTCATCTAACTATGTTATGACTACAGGTATTTACAAACTTGAAACTAAAAATACAAAAACTAGCTTATGCCTAGACTAATGCTACCGAATAGATCAAAGACAAAAAAGATCCTACAATTCTTGTTAATATTAGATTTTAAATAATGAGTTGAGCGTAGCAAACACGTGGTATTAAATATAATATATATGAAGATATCCCAAAAGAATGCAGCACCAGAAATTCCAATGCATCATATGTCAAGTATTCATCAGTAGACATCAGAATAAATGTAAAGTTTCAGCAGCTCAATGAAACATACCAAGGAATTTAATTAAGAAAGCTACCTGCATAGTCCTGTAGGAAGTCACACTCATACATTTATTCTGCAACTAAATACAAAAGTGATATCTAATAACAAAGTAACTATGCACACGACTTTAAAATTACTTAACTGAACTCATATTTGAGTCATTTGGGAGAAAATATAAAATCTGACTTTATAAATATAAAATCTGACTTTATTTATTTACTATTATTCAAGTAAAAAAATACCACATAGTTGTAATACTATGTAGTATGTACCGCATGCAAAAACAAAAACAAAGCTAGAAACTTGATCAAAATCAAAGGCTCGTTAGTAAAAATTATAAATAAAAGAACTTATTAGTTAAAATCATTAAATTGAAATGACAGTGAACTAACTCTCAACACAATAAGATCCTAGTTTCTTTTTTAATGGAGTAGAATTCACAGAACAATTATTAATCTCCACTATATCTAGGAATTAAATTGAGAATTACAGTGTTTACTAAGTTAGAATTAATCAAAATTAGAATTACCCTAAAATAATAGCTAAAATCATTGTATTAACACATTTACAAAATCAAGAATTTTACACTGTAAATCAAAAATGTCATAAAAACAAAAAATTAGACCCTAAACACAACTTAATAAAAAAAATACAATAAAAAAAATACAATTAGCTTAGAAAGATCTGAAATTAATTTATTTTTCTCAATTAACACCCTTAAAAACTCTCTGAATTATTTTAAATTTATTTATTTGCCTTGTGTTTACAAGCCAGTAGAACGCATAGAAAACACCATAACTATTTACACCACTTTGAAAAAAAAATAGTGAGAAACATGAATTAGACATTTTGGTGGGAAATAATATAGTAAGTAAAATTAAGTATCGTGGCAGATTGTATAAAATTTAGCACTAGTTGTATAAAATCATGGACATGACATGAGTACAAAGAAACAGTACTTAGTTAGACTTAAAAAGTACATAAACTTTAAAATTCTCAACACCATAACCAATTAACTTCAAAGCTCGAGAATTCATAGTGTCAAACTTTAACTCTTTGCATGATTCATATAACCCTTCAAAAACTTAGCACCTTAGATGTGATGGTCTAAAAGCTCATTATGATTGTTAAAATCAGGCAAATCCAATAACCATCACCTTACAAGATCCCAATGTTGGCACCCTAGATGGTCTAATTCTTTCAATTTTCCAGTGTTATAGTGGTGTGTTATGTATTGTTTGTGAGTGTCCAAAACTATTGTAATTTTTGTAACTTTCTACAGCATGAATTAAACTTGAACAGGTAAACTTGTTCACCACTTGAGAGGTTCTTATTATTTTTTTCTACAAAGTCTTATCTATAAGGGAAGGTCCAAACATTATAATTAGAAGTTGTTTGCACACAGGTGACAACCATAAGTGATTTGTGTACTCACTATAAACAAAAGTGACTTGTGTAATAAACCAGCAACAACAAGGTGAACCAGTGATACGACAACCAACCCAACCCATTGGAAAACATCATACTAATAATAGCAAAAGAAAACATTTACCTAAAAGAAAACAACTCCCAAACTGCAAAGAACGGCAAAGTCAACCAAACAGACATCTGAAATTAAAACAAGAACGGTAAAGAAAAGAGAAAAGATAAGAGATAAGCGAGAAAAAACCCGCAAGGCGTTGACGAAACCATGGAGGCCTCGTCGTAGGTCATGGCGGAGTTGAGCGGTGCGGCAGTTGGGCGCTCATACTCCATTGCTGCAACGGAACCGAAAACGCACGCTGAGAAGATACGCGACGAATGAAATTACGAAAAGGAAAAAGAGAAAATGCAGCCGAAATGCCATTGGTGAAGTCAATCAAACAAACACAGACCTCAAATTAAAGCAAGAACGATAAAGAAGAAAAAATAAGAGATAAGAGAGAGGAAACTTGCAAGGCGTTGAAGAAGCTCTTGTTGCGCTCCATGGAGGCCTCGTCGTAGTCATGGCGGAGTTGAGCGATGCGGCGGTTGGGCACTCAAACTCCATTGCTGCAACGGAACCGCACGCTGAGAAGAACGATGCTCTGATGAGTGCATAATGAATGCGAATTGAGAACTAAAGAGAGAGAAAAGAAAACTCGAAGAGAAAAAGGAAAAGAGTTACCGTGAGGTGGCAAGTGATGTGTGACTGAGAGCTTATTTAATGCACTGCCACGTGACATTATGTTGGCGCCACCTCTATTAACCTTTCCAGGTGAAAAGACACCACTACCCTCTTCTTCGGTTGCCTTTTAGATTCTATTAATTTTTGTAACTTTCTACAGCATGAATTAAACTTGAACAGGTAAACTTGTTCACCACTTGAGAGGTTCTTATTATTTTTTTCTACAAAGTCTTATCTATAAGGGAAGGTCCAAACATTATAATTAGAAGTTGTTTGCACACAGGTGACAACCATAAGTGATTTGTGTACTCACTATAAACAAAAGTGACTTGTGTAATAAACCAGCAACAACAAGGTGAACCAGTGATACGACAACCAACCCAACCCATTGGAAAACATCATACTAATAATAGCAAAAGAAAACATTTACCTAAAAGAAAACAACTCCCAAACTGCAAAGAACGGCAAAGTCAACCAAACAGACATCTGAAATTAAAACAAGAACGGTAAAGAAAAGAGAAAAGATAAGAGATAAGCGAGAAAAAACCCGCAAGGCGTTGACGAAACCATGGAGGCCTCGTCGTAGGTCATGGCGGAGTTGAGCGGTGCGGCAGTTGGGCGCTCATACTCCATTGCTGCAACGGAACCGAAAACGCACGCTGAGAAGATACGCGACGAATGAAATTACGAAAAGGAAAAAGAGAAAATGCAGCCGAAATGCCATTGGTGAAGTCAATCAAACAAACACAGACCACAAATTAAAGCAAGAACGATAAAGAAGAAAAAATAAGAGATAAGAGAGAGGAAACTTGCAAGGCGTTGAAGAAGCTCTTGTTGCGCTCCATGGAGGCCTCGTCGTAGGTCATGGCGGAGTTGAGCGGTGCGGCAGTTGGGCGCTCATACTCCATTGCTGCAACGGAACCGAAAACGCACGCTGAGAAGATACGCGACGAATGAAATTACGAAAAGGAAAAAGAGAAAATGCAGCCGAAATGCCATTGGTGAAGTCAATCAAACAAACACAGACCTCAAATTAAAGCAAGAACGATAAAGAAGAAAAAATAAGAGATAAGAGAGAGGAAACTTGCAAGGCGTTGAAGAAGCTCTTGTTGCGCTCCATGGAGGCCTCGTCGTAGTCATGGCGGAGTTGAGCGATGCGGCGGTTGGGCACTCAAACTCCATTGCTGCAACGGAACCGCACGCTGAGAAGAACGATGCTCTGATGAGTGCATAATGAATGCGAATTGAGAACTAAAGAGAGAGAAAAGAAAACTCGAAGAGAAAAAGGAAAAGAGTTACCGTGAGGTGGCAAGTGATGTGTGACTGAGAGCTTATTTAATGCACTGCCACGTGACATTATGTTGGCGCCACCTCTATTAACCTTTCCAGGTGAAAAGACACCACTACCCTCTTCTTCGGTTGCCTTTTAGATTCTATTAATTTTTGTAACTTTTTACAGCATGAATTAAACTTGAACAGGTAAACTTGTTCACCACTTGAGAGGTTCTTATTATTTTTTTCTACAAAGTCTTATCTATAAGGGAAGGTCCAAACATTATAATTAGAAGTTGTTTGCACACAGGTGACAACCATAAGTGATTTGTGTACTCACTATAAACAAAAGTGACTTGTGTAATAAACCAGCAACAACAAGGTGAACCAGTGATACGACAACCAACCCAACCCATTGGAAAACATCATACTAATAATAGCAAAAGAAAACATTTACCTAAAAGAAAACAACTCCCAAACTGCAAAGAACGGCAAAGTCAACCAAACAGACATCTGAAATTAAAACAAGAACGGTAAAGAAAAGAGAAAAGATAAGAGATAAGCGAGAAAAAACCCGCAAGGCGTTGACGAAACCATGGAGGCCTCGTCGTAGGTCATGGCGGAGTTGAGCGGTGCGGCAGTTGGGCGCTCATACTCCATTGCTGCAACGGAACCGAAAACGCACGCTGAGAAGATACGCGACGAATGAAATTACGAAAAGGAAAAAGAGAAAATGCAGCCGAAATGCCATTGGTGAAGTCAATCAAACAAACACAGACCTCAAATTAAAGCAAGAACGATAAAGAAGAAAAAATAAGAGATAAGAGAGAGGAAACTTGCAAGGCGTTGAAGAAGCTCTTGTTGCGCTCCATGGAGGCCTCGTCGTAGGTCATGGCGGAGTTGAGCGGTGCGGCAGTTGGGCGCTCATACTCCATTGCTGCAACGGAACCGAAAACGCACGCTGAGAAGATACGCGACGAATGAAATTACGAAAAGGAAAAAGAGAAAATGCAGCCGAAATGCCATTGGTGAAGTCAATCAAACAAACACAGACCTCAAATTAAAGCAAGAACGATAAAGAAGAAAAAATAAGAGATAAGAGAGAGGAAACTTGCAAGGCGTTGAAGAAGCTCTTGTTGCGCTCCATGGAGGCCTCGTCGTAGTCATGGCGGAGTTGAGCGATGCGGCGGTTGGGCACTCAAACTCCATTGCTGCAACGGAACCGCACGCTGAGAAGAACGATGCTCTGATGAGTGCATAATGAATGCGAATTGAGAACTAAAGAGAGAGAAAAGAAAACTCGAAGAGAAAAAGGAAAAGAGTTACCGTGAGGTGGCAAGTGATGTGTGACTGAGAGCTTATTTAATGCACTGCCACGTGACATTATGTTGGCGCCACCTCTATTAACCTTTCCAGGTGAAAAGACACCACTACCCTCTTCTTCGGTTGCCTTTTAGATTCTATTAACCAACCACGGTGAAAAGACACCACTACCCTCTCGGTTGCCTTTTAGATTCGCTAGCCTCATTGGTTGACCGTCCAATGAATTTTTTTTTCTTATACCTTATATTCATTTTAATTTTAAATATTTTACAAACTAAAACAGATTTTATATTTAAACATAAATTTAATCATTCAGTTATTTTTTAAATGTGACAAAGACTATTTTGTGTAAAAAAATATTTATTATTAAAATGTTAAATTTTATAGTTTGAACACTCATTATTTAAGTTAAATGATTTCATTTATTATTTAATTGTGTATAAAAATTTTAAATGGTTGTCTTTATTTTGATTTCTCTAAATTTTATTTTTTGTTTTGAAAGGAAGCATAAGTTATTACTGTGAGACCCTGAAAATTTCTCTGTAATTACCTGTCACATCACCATTAATACACCCCTCAATCCATTCTTATCTCATTTTAAAACCCATTTTCAAATCTGATAAACTCTCTGACATTCACTGAAACCACGCCCATCATTCTCTGAAAACGCACATGGCTTCCCCTGCACACACGCCACGTGTTGCAGAAGAAGCTTCCAGTTCAGAATTTAGTGGGCACGTGTCAGCTTGGGGTACGTTCGCTCAAACGAACGTGAATTTCACAAAACTGGATTTTCAGAAAACCCTCTCACCTGCACCACGCACTCTTCGTCTTCCTCTGAACCCAAACCTCCATTTTCTCCATCTTCTCTCTAAAACTTCCAACTTCTCTCTACTGTTAATCTTACGTTACTTCTCCAAACCCGTTTTCAGCACCGTAGGAACATTCATCCAGCTGTGGTCTTCCTTTTGGACCGAACAGAACTGGAATCCAACTGGTAAGTTTCTCTCTTTAGTAGCTGTCCATTAGGGTTTCATGCGAAACCATGCTATCGGTTTATGCATGTACTGTATCTGAATAAATTCTGGTTGTGGGTGTTTAGATCAAGTGGTTAGATTGAGTAGAAGGAACTTAAGGGGCTGTTGCGTATAGAAGAACTGTAGTTGAACGTGTGGAAATCATATTTTAGGGCGTACACTGCTATCCAGGTAAGGGGAGCTTATAAATTTAATTTATACTTGTATGAATCATGAACGTATGATATGAACTGTATGTATGATCAATATGTTGATTTTAGCATGTATGAATGAACGTTGATTGAACTGGATGCATGGAATATGTGTTGGCTGTGATGTATGAGTATATTTGATACGTATGAATGTGAATTGTATAAAGTCTGGAATTGTGTTGATTTAAAATTACAAAGTATGAATTACATGAGAAATATTGAGTTAAGATAAGTTGGAAAAAAAAATCTGGAATCCTGTTAAGGTTGAAAATCTGTATCTGAGAAAGTCCCTATGATAATTAACGCTCGTCACCGTACGGTCTTATACCGTTCGGTTTCCCTGCAAAGGCTTAGAATTGAATTCTTTCATTTGGGAAGAATTCGGTGTGAGAACGAGCGTCCTTATTGAGTTACTATGTTTGAGTGTTCGGCTCAACGTAGAGTTGTCGTACGCCTTAAATTAAACAATGCTGAAATGAGAACGTTCGGCCTTATGTCGAACGTTCGTTCGTAATAGCGTTCGACCTTATGTCGAGCGTTCGTCTTTGATAGCGTTCGACCTTAAGTCGAGCGTTCGTCTTTGATAGCGTTCGGCCTTATGTCGAGCGTTCGTCCTAAAATAGCGCTAGGTCTTATAACGAGCGTTCGTTCTAAATTGCGCAATGTCTCAGACCAATCGTTCGTTCTAATTGAATACTCATTTGATAAAACAGCGTTCGTCCAAAGTATTAAATATTCAATTTTCTTTACGTTCGTTCCATTCCTGGCAGTGGTTTTCATATGCAAGTCTCTTCAAAAATAATTCTAAGTGTTCTTGATCCTCCATTGTGCATTAAATCTGGTGCAAGTTTTTATCCCAAATATTTTTCTAAGTACCAGTACACTTCAAAGTTGAGTCAGTTCATTTAATTGGTCAAACAGAAAGTACGTTCGTTATATATTTTTACTGATTATCCAGTAAATTCATTTAGACGTTCGTCCTCACCCTTCATTGGACTGAACGTTCGTCATTTTTGACTCCTGAACCTAATGATGTGAAAGATGATGAATTATGATAAGTTAAAGTGTGAACACTATGAGAACTGAATTTATGATGTTGGATTTTGGACGAGCGTTCCAGGGAGGAACGTCTCATATATATATATTGAAAGATTGAATTGGTAAAGTATGACTATGGTTAGCTAATGCTGGCTTGGTCCATCCTGATATTCCGTGATGCTCATCTTCACGTAGAAGGGAGTAGTCATGTGTGGGAATGGCAGGAGGTCTTTCGTATCCCTCACTTAGCAGGGGCGAAGGATTAACCTCGAGTGGCAGCTGTTGAGGGTATCCCAGTTACTACATCACTCGGGTGCAAGGACGCCTGTAGCTACACGGTTCATACAGTCCGGACGGTCGTCTTTTATATTTATAAAAATTTCTATATTCCAATATGTTAAAGTGTATGTTATACGTGTGCATTGATACGTTGAATGTGTATGATGAACGTATGAATTAAATATTATAAGCTTACCCTTGCATTTCCTTGTGTTGTCTTGTATACGTATCTCCGTCTTGTCAAATGCAATGATCATCCGTTGTGGATGTGAGCAGATGGTGGTGCATCCCTGGAAGAAATGCTGGAAGAAGAAAATTTAGAAGAAGCAAATCTGGTGCAAGTGGAAGTAAAGACCGAGCCTTAGAGCGCTCGTTTAAATGTTAGAGTAATTTGAGCGTTCGGCTATGTATTTTGTAAAGCCGTTCGTCCTAATGATCTCCATTTCTGTTTAAGCGTACGCTATTTTTATTATCCAAGTCGTTCGGCTTTTGAACTCTGCTTTATTAATGTAAAGACTGCTTATTTACTGTTAATTGTAATTAATTCTAAATTATGGTAATTACTATATTTTGGGATGTTACATTAGTGGTATCAGAGCAGTTTTGTTCTATAAAAAGGACACTGTAGGATATGGGTGCACTGTGTTTTTGCTGTGTGCTTATTATATGTTTAGTGAGTTATTGTTTTTTTTTTAACTCTTGAGCAATTCTAACGCTCGTTTTCTGATGAACCAGAGAACCTATGGCGCCTAGACTTCCTCCTCCCCCACCGCCAAATGATACTGACGCGTCCAACAACGCTAGGCTGTTGGAATCCGTGATAGATAGGTTGCAACAACAGAATAATACTCTGATGGAACAGAACGCCACTCTGATGCAGCAAAATCAGAACGCCATGCAGATTATGGAGGCCGCTCGCGCCAGTTCGGAAGCCACGCAGAGGCAATTGATGGACATTCTTACTGCTACCAGAGGCACGCCAGGAGCGTCCTCTTCCAATGCCACCCAGCCCACTACGGAATGGAGTTTGGAAAGTTTTCTACAACATCATCCTGCCAAGTTCAATGGAAAGGGACTTCCGGATGCAGCGGATCAATGGCTAAGGGACATGGAGAGGATTTATGATGCCAAAAGGTGCCCAGACGACAACCGTTTGGCTTTTACAGAATATTTATTAACTGGTGAAGCTAGCCACTGGTGGACGAGCGCAAAAGCTCTCTTGACGGACGCCCAAACTCCCATCACTTGGGAAGTGTTTAGGAATAAATTTTATGAAGAATACTTTCCAGATAGCGTTCGGTTTGCAAAGGAAGTAGAGTTTCTTCAATTGGTTCAAGGAGGGATGTCTATTTCTGAATATACGAACAAGTTCAAACACTTGGTTCGTTTTAACACAATGGCCACAAATGAAGAGTGGCAGTGCCGGAAGTTTGAGAACGGCTTGAGAAGTGATTTGAAGGTTATGATTTCAAGCTTGTGCATACGAACGTTTTCTGCCATGGTGGAGAGGGCCAAGGTGTTGGAGAAGAACATGGCCGAGGCGGAAAAGCACAAGAAGCAACATCAGGGTGTAAGGGGACCAATCGTAGCAAGGAATAATACCAGTCAGAGGAGATTTCCTTACGCTCGTCCAAATCAACTCACGAACGCAAGCGGATCGCAAGCATTGGTTCCTGCCGGACAGTATGGGCAGCAAGGTGGTATTACTTGTTTTCAGTGTGGAGGGCCGCATTACCGTTCGTCATGCCCTCAATTGGTGGGTGGAAGACATTGCACTCGTTGCGGAAGGAATGGGCATGTGGCGAACGAGTGCAACTCTGGAGGTCGAGCAGTAATGAGACCACCAAATGCTGGAAGGAATCAGCCGAGAGGGGGACGAGCTCAAGCAGTGGGTCGAGTGTATGCGATCACTGGAGCGGAGGCAGCGAGCTCAGGTACGCTCGTCACTGGTACCTGCTTACTTCATGGAATATCTTGCTGTGTGTTGTATGACTCGGGGGCAACACACTCCTTCATCTCGAAGGCGTGCGTTGAAAAACTGGGGTTAGCAGCGAGTGAGATGCAGTTTGACCTGGTGGTGTCAACACCAGCAGCTAGTGAGGTTAGGACGTCTACCATGTGCGTTAGATGTCCTATTGAGGTAGAAGGGCGTAGATACAAAGTGAATCTCATCTGTTTGCCTCTCAAAGATTTAGAGGTAATTTTGGGAATGGATTGGCTGAATACCAATCGCATTCTCATAGATTGTGGAGCTAAGGAGTTAATTTTTCCTGAAGAAAACGAAGAGGATTTGGGTGTGACGCTCGGCCAGTTGAAAGAAGATATTATGGAGGGCGCTGCTTGTTTCCTCATCATGACGCATGAAGACCAAGAGCTGGGAAAGTTGAGGCAAGAACGAACGTCCGTTATTGGCAGAAAAGAACGAACGTTCGTTATTGGCAGTAAAGAACGAACGTCCATTTTGGAGGAGTTTCAGGACGTTTTTCCAGAGGAAATACCTGGGTTACCTCCTGTTCGGGAAGTTGAGTTCACCATTGATTTGGTGACGACAGCCGCACCTATCTCAGTTCAACCATACCGGATGGCGCCTGCAGAGTTGGTTGAACTTAAAAAGCAGATCGAAGAGTTGATGGAGAAGCAGTTTATTAGACCGAGCGTTTCACCATGGGGAGCGCCTGTGCTCTTGGTGAAAAAGAAGGATGGCAGCTCTCGGTTGTGCATAGATTACAGACAATTGAACAAGCTGACCATCAAAAACAAGTACCCGTTGCCAAGGATTGATGATTTGTTGGATCAACTGTATGGGGCAACGGTATTTTCAAAGATAGACTTGCGTTCGGGATATCATCAGATTAGGGTGAAAGAGGACGACATCCAGAAAACAGCATTTAGGTCTCGTTATGGACACTACGAGTATGTAGTGATGCCATTAGGAGTGACGAACGCTCCTGCAGTGTTCATGGATTATATGAACCGCATCTTCAGACCTTACTTGGATAAGTTTGTGGTCGTTTTCATAGATGATATTCTCATCTACTCTAAGACACAAGCCGAGCATGCAGAACACTTGAGGGCAGTGCTGAGCGTGTTGAGAGAAAAGGAGTTGTATGCAAAACTGTCCAAGTGTGAATTTTGGATGAATGAGGTACAGTTTTTGGGCCATGTGGTCTCGGCTGAAGGTATTTCAGTGGATCCTTCTAAGGTGAGAGCAGTGTTGGATTGGAAGAGCCCGCGTTCGGTCACTGAAGTGAGAAGTTTCGTTGGGCTTGCTGGCTACTACAGACGCTTCATAGAGGGATTCGCCAAGATAGTGGCTCCACTTACCCAATTGACTAGAAAGGATCAGCCGTTCGCCTGGACTGATCTATGTGAGGAGCGTTTCCAAGAGCTGAAGGAAAAACTGACGAGCGCCCCAGTTTTGATAATTCCAGACACGACCAAACCTTTTGAAGTGTACTGTGACGCGTCCCATCAAGGGTTGGGCTGTGTGCTTATGCAAGAGAGACGAGCGGTAGCATACGCGTCTCGTCAGTTGAAGATTCATGAACGCAACTATCCAACGCACGACCTGGAATTGGCAGCGGTCGTCTTTGCATTGAAGATTTGGAGACATTACTTGTATGGATCCGTCTTCCAAGTCTTTAGTGATCACAAGAGCCTCAAATATTTATTTGATCAAAAGGAGTTGAATATGAGGCAAAGACGTTGGTTGGAGTTCTTAAAAGACTATGAATTTGAGTTGCTTTATCACCCAGGAAAGGCCAATGTAGTGGCGGACGCTCTAAGCAGGAAGGCAGCACATGTATCGTTGATGATGGTTAAAGAGCTAAGTTTAGTGGAAAGTTTTCGAGACCTAAGGTTGCAGTTCGAGTTGGAGCCGAAGAGTATTAAATGCTGCACCTTGAGGATATCAAGTGATGTGTTCGACCGAATCCGGATGAAACAACGAGAGGATGAAGAATTGATGAAGATTTTAAGCGCGCTCGGTACGGATCAAGCCAAGCATTTCAATGCTGGAACGGACGGCATGTTGCGTTACATGGGACGGACGTGCATTCCCAATGATGGCGAGCTGAAGAGGATTATCTTGGAGGAAGGACATCATAGTCGTCTCAGCATACACCCCGGTATGACTAAGATGTACCAAGATCTTAGACGCTCGTTCTGGTGGCCTGGAATGAAGAGTGATGTCGCTCGTTTTGTGGCATCTTGCTTGACCTGTCAACGTGCAAAGGCTGAACACCAACGACCAGGCGGCTTGCTTCAACCATTGGAAATTCCAGAGTGGAAGTGGGACAGCATTTCTATGGATTTCGTGACCCATCTACCACGTACGGTTCGAAATCATGATTCAATCTGGGTAATCGTGGACAGATTAACAAAGAGCGCCCACTTCCTAGCAGTAAACTTGAAGATGTCAATGACAAATTTGGCTAAGTTGTACATCAAGGAGATCGTTCGTCTTCATGGAGTGCCTTCAAGCATAATTTCTGACCGAGACCCGAGATTCACATCTCGGTTTTGGCAATCGTTACAAGGCGAGTTGGGAAGCAAACTGCAGATGAGTTCAGCGTATCATCCTCAAACGGACGGTCAGTCCGAACGTACCATCCAGACGCTGGAAGATTTACTGAGGACGTGCGTCCTAGATCACTTGGGCGCCTGGGATGAAATACTGCCGCTAGTGGAGTTCACGTATAACAACAGTTTTCAAGCTAGCATTGGTATGGCGCCGTTTGAAGCTCTCTATGGAAGGAAATGCCGAACGCCACTTTGCTGGTTCCAGGAAGGAGAGAACGTGCTAACTGGACCTGAGCTCATCCAGCAAACGACTGACAAAGTGAAGTTGATCCAGGAGAGATTGAAGACGTCCCTGAGTAGGCAAAAATCTTATGCGGATAGAAGAAGGAGGCCATTGGAGTTTGCTGCAGGGGATCACGTATTCTTGAGACTCAACCCAATTACTGGAGTAGGCAGAGTCGTTCGTCCAAAGAAGCTGTCGCCAAAGTTCATAGGACCGTACCAGATTTTGAGGAAAATTGGACCAGTAGCTTACGAATTAGCATTGCCACCTCAACTATCAAATCTACATCCGGTCTTCCATGTGTCTCAACTCAGAAAGTATATAGCCAACCCCTCTCATGTCTTAGAACTGGAAGACATTCACCTACAACCGGATCGAACGCTGGAGTTGCAACCAGTTCGTGTTGAGAACGTTCGCACAAAATTACACAAAGGGAAGGACGTTCGTTTAGTAAAGATAGTGTGGGACGCTAAGACTGGTGACTCAACTTGGGAAGTAGAGAGTGCGATGAGAGACTTGTATCCCCACCTATTCACGGGTAAGTTTTAAATTTTCGAGGACGAAAATTTTTGTAGTTAGGGAGAATGTGAGACCCTGAAAATTTCTCTGTAATTACCTGTCACATCACCATTAATACACCCCTCAATCCATTCTTATCTCATTTTAAAACCCATTTTCAAATCTGATAAACTCTCTGACATTCACTGAAACCACGCCCATCATTCTCTGAAAACGCACATGGCTTCCCCTGCACACACGCCACGTGTTGCAGAAGAAGCTTCCAGTTCAGAATTTAGTGGGCACGTGTCAGCTTGGGGTACGTTCGCTCAAACGAACGTGAATTTCACAAAACTGGATTTTCAGAAAACCCTCTCACCTGCACCACGCACTCTTCGTCTTCCTCTGAACCCAAACCTCCATTTTCTCCATCTTCTCTCTAAAACTTCCAACTTCTCTCTACTGTTAATCTTACGTTACTTCTCCAAACCCGTTTTCAGCACCGTAGGAACATTCATCCAGCTGTGGTCTTCCTTTTGGACCGAACAGAACTGGAATCCAACTGGTAAGTTTCTCTCTTTAGTAGCTGTCCATTAGGGTTTCATGCGAAACCATGCTATCGGTTTATGCATGTACTGTATCTGAATAAATTCTGGTTGTGGGTGTTTAGATCAAGTGGTTAGATTGAGTAGAAGGAACTTAAGGGGCTGTTGCGTATAGAAGAACTGTAGTTGAACGTGTGGAAATCATATTTTAGGGCGTACACTGCTATCCAGGTAAGGGGAGCTTATAAATTTAATTTATACTTGTATGAATCATGAACGTATGATATGAACTGTATGTATGATCAATATGTTGATTTTAGCATGTATGAATGAACGTTGATTGAACTGGATGCATGGAATATGTGTTGGCTGTGATGTATGAGTATATTTGATACGTATGAATGTGAATTGTATAAAGTCTGGAATTGTGTTGATTTAAAATTACAAAGTATGAATTACATGAGAAATATTGAGTTAAGATAAGTTGGAAAAAAAAATCTGGAATCCTGTTAAGGTTGAAAATCTGTATCTGAGAAAGTCCCTATGATAATTAACGCTCGTCACCGTACGGTCTTATACCGTTCGGTTTCCCTGCAAAGGCTTAGAATTGAATTCTTTCATTTGGGAAGAATTCGGTGTGAGAACGAGCGTCCTTATTGAGTTACTATGTTTGAGTGTTCGGCTCAACGTAGAGTTGTCGTACGCCTTAAATTAAACAATGCTGAAATGAGAACGTTCGGCCTTATGTCGAACGTTCGTTCGTAATAGCGTTCGGCCTTATGTCGAGCGTTCGTCTTTGATAGCGTTCGACCTTAAGTCGAGCGTTCGTCTTTGATAGCGTTCGGCCTTATGTCGAGCGTTCGTCCTAAAATAGCGCTAGGTCTTATAACGAGCGTTCGTTCTAAATTGCGCAATGTCTCAGACCAATCGTTCGTTCTAATTGAATACTCATTTGATAAAACAGCGTTCGTCCAAAGTATTAAATATTCAATTTTCTTTACGTTCGTTCCATTCCTGGCAGTGGTTTTCATATGCAAGTCTCTTCAAAAATAATTCTAAGTGTTCTTGATCCTCCATTGTGCATTAAATCTGGTGCAAGTTTTTATCCCAAATATTTTTCTAAGTACCAGTACACTTCAAAGTTGAGTCAGTTCATTTAATTGGTCAAACAGAAAGTACGTTCGTTATATATTTTTACTGATTATCCAGTAAATTCATTTAGACGTTCGTCCTCACCCTTCATTGGACTGAACGTTCGTCATTTTTGACTCCTGAACCTAATGATGTGAAAGATGATGAATTATGATAAGTTAAAGTGTGAACACTATGAGAACTGAATTTATGATGTTGGATTTTGGACGAGCGTTCCAGGGAGGAACGTCTCATATATATATATTGAAAGATTGAATTGGTAAAGTATGACTATGGTTAGCTAATGCTGGCTTGGTCCATCCTGATATTCCGTGATGCTCATCTTCACGTAGAAGGGAGTAGTCATGTGTGGGAATGGCAGGAGGTCTTTCGTATCCCTCACTTAGCAGGGGCGAAGGATTAACCTCGAGTGGCAGCTGTTGAGGGTATCCCAGTTACTACATCACTCGGGTGCAAGGACGCCTGTAGCTACACGGTTCATACAGTCCGGACGGTCGTCTTTTATATTTATAAAAATTTCTATATTCCAATATGTTAAAGTGTATGTTATACGTGTGCATTGATACGTTGAATGTGTATGATGAACGTATGAATTAAATATTATAAGCTTACCCTTGCATTTCCTTGTGTTGTCTTGTATACGTATCTCCGTCTTGTCAAATGCAATGATCATCCGTTGTGGATGTGAGCAGATGGTGGTGCATCCCTGGAAGAAATGCTGGAAGAAGAAAATTTAGAAGAAGCAAATCTGGTGCAAGTGGAAGTAAAGACCGAGCCTTAGAGCGCTCGTTTAAATGTTAGAGTAATTTGAGCGTTCGGCTATGTATTTTGTAAAGCCGTTCGTCCTAATGATCTCCATTTCTGTTTAAGCGTACGCTATTTTTATTATCCAAGTCGTTCGGCTTTTGAACTCTGCTTTATTAATGTAAAGACTGCTTATTTACTGTTAATTGTAATTAATTCTAAATTATGGTAATTACTATATTTTGGGATGTTACAATTACTATGTTGAATTCAGATTACTTAATGGGCATAAAACAAACAAAAAAACCAATACATGTTGTTTCATGTTTGTCAATCTTAAAGGTCACGTGTCATTTAAAAAACGATGCATGGCTTTTACTTTCTAGACCATACTATTCACTTAAGATCTAAGGGTAAAGATCTGACCTTCTGACTCTTACATTAAATAACTCCTCTGACTAGTCATTGTCTCTATACCTTTAGGCAGAACTCAAAGAATGCAGCAGCTTATATCCATGCCTTGTGAAATTTCTAACATACAAATTCCTAACACTCCCCCTTAAGCTGGAGCATACAAATTGTATGTACCAAGCTTGGAACAAATAAACTCAATCCGAGGACCCCTTAATGACTTAGTCAATACATCTGCGAGTTGATCGTTTGACCCAATAAACTCAGTACATATTTCTTTGGTCAACAACTTTTCACGAACAAAATGACAATCAATTTCTATATGTTTAGTCCTCTCGTGAAACACTGGATTTGATGCAATGTGGAGAGCAGCTTGATTGTCGCAATACATCTTCATAGTATGGATGTCACAAAATTTAAGCTCTTGAAGGAATTGTTTCACCCATATAACTTCACATGTTAATGATGACATTGCCCTATACTCGGCTTCCGCGGTTGATCAAGCTACTACATTCTGTTTCTTACTTTTCCATGAAATAATGTTTCCTCCCAGAAAAACACAAATCCTGTTGTAGACCGTCTATCAATAGGTGAACCTGCCCAATCTGCATCACAATACCCAAAGACATGAATGCTTCCTTTATCTTCATATAACAATCCTTGCCCGGGAGCCTTCTTTACATACCTTAAAATGCGAATGAGAGCATTCCAATGGTCAACACATGGAGCCTGCATGAACTAACTAACCACTCCAACTGCAAAGGATAGATCTGGCCTTGTAATAGTGAGATAAATCAGTTTGCCAACCAGCCTCCTATACCTCTCTGGATCGGAGAATAATTCACCTTCTTCTGTCCTTAATTTCTGGTTTGGGTCCATGGGACTGTCTACCGGTCTACAATCAATCATGCCTGTTTCTTGTAATATATCAAGAGCATACTTCCTTTGGGAGATTACAACTCCATCTTTTGATTGCGCTACTTCAATGCCTAAGAAGTATTTTTGAGACTTCCAAGATCCTTGGTTTGAAAATGTCTACACAAGTACTCTTTTAGTTGAGATATTCCAACAGCATCATTTCCTGTAATGACAATATCATCAACATATACTATTAAGTAAACACATTTCCCGAGAGAAGAATGACAATAAAAAACTGAATGGTCTGCTTCACTGCATTTTAGCCCAAATTTTTGAACAATGGAGTTAAACTTTCCAAACCAAGCACGTGGGGATTGCTTGAGGCCATATAGAGATCGATGCAATTTGCATACCATACCAGACTCCCCCTGAGCAACAAACCCAAGAGGTTGCTCCATATAAACTTCTTCCTCAAGATCACCATGTAGGAAGGCATTCTTGATATCCAATTGATGAAGTGGCCAGTGACGAATGGCTGCCATGGCAAAGAAGAGACGAATAGTAGTCTTCTTGGCTACAGGAGAGAAAGTGTCACAATAATCAAGACCATAAACCTGAGTGTAACCTTTTGCAACAAGCCGAGCTTTGAGCCGATCAATTTCACCATCAGGGCCAACTTTAACTGCATACACCCATCGACAACCAACCGCCTTTTTTCCTAGGGGAAGGGGCACCAGCTCCCAAGTATTACTATGGTCAAGATCCTGCATTTCTGCAATCATAGCTTGTCGCCATCCAGGATGATCAAGTGCTTCTTTCACATTCTTGGGTATAACAACAGAGGACACTGAGGATAAAAGAGAAAAATAGGAGGGCGACAATCGATGATAGCTTAGAAAATTATAAATGGGATGAGGGTTCCGAGTGGAACGAGTACCTTTTCTGAGGGCAATAGGCCATGCTGAATCATTTGCACCAGGAGGCGTGGGAGGAGGTAACGAGGGAGAAGAATCTGAAGTAGGAGATTCACCATTGTCTTGGGGAGGTGAACTATCCATTGGGGCCCTGTGTGGGATGATCTCAGTATGTGGAGAAACAGGTGTAGAAGGATTGTGATCAAGACTTGGAATGACAGAGACAGTGGAGCTATTTGACTCAGCCATTGGAATAGGAAGGACTTGTTGGAGGATAGAAACATCCTGAACAGATGGAGAGAAGTAAGGAGTCTGTTCAAAGAATGTGACATTGGCAGACATGTAATACTTCTTAGTTTCAGGAGAGTAACACCGATATCCTTTTTGAAGTCGAGAATAGCCTAAGAAGACACATTTGAGAGCGCGAGCGGAGAGTTTGTGTAGACCTGGAGACATGTCATGAACAAAACATACACAGCCAAACACTCGAGGAGATGTATGAAAGAGAGGATCATTAGGAAACAAAATGGAGAAAGGGACTTTATTATCAAGAGAGGAGGAGGGCATCCTATTAATAAGATAACATGCAGTTAAGATGGCATCCCCCAGTGATGGACAAGAATATGGGCACCAAGCAAAAGGGTACGAGCAGTTTCAACCAAGTGTCTATTTTTTCGTTCTGCTATACCATTTTGTTGTGGTGTATGAGGACAAGTAGACTGATGTAAGATACCATGGGAACTCAAGATGGCAGAAAAGAAGGATGAGAAATACTCTTTTGCATTATCACTTCTTAATATTTTGATTACTTGACCAAATTGATTCTTGATTTCATTCAAAAAGGATGTAAATATAGCTAACAATTCAGAACGATTTTTCATAAGATAAACCCAAGTACATCTTGAATATTCATCAATAAAGGTAACAAAATATCTAAAACCAAAGGAGGAGATACGACTAGGTCCCCATATATCAGAATGGATGATGGAAAAACTAGAATTACATATTGATTGAGACCTTTTAGGAAAGGAAGATCAAACATGTTTTCCTAATTGACATGACTCACATTCTAAGGTTTAGAGACCACTAAGTTCAGGACACATCTTTTTTAATTTGGACAAATGAGGATGGCCAAGTTGATCATGTAGCACTTTAGGATTAGGAGCAGCAACACAAGACACCCTTGGACGAGATCCAAAATGGTATAATCCGCCAGCTTCATATCCTTCTCCAATCTGTCTCCCCGAACCACGCTCCTGTATAACAAAAGATTTATGATCAAAGGTTATTGAACAATTTAACATTTTAGTCAACTGGCTTAAGGAAATTAAATTAAAAGGACAATTAGGGACAAAAAGGACTGAGTTGAGATTGAGGGAGGGAGACAAAGAAACATGACCGACTCCTTTGGAAGAAGTTTTAGATCCATTTGCAAGGGTTATGAAATGAGGTTTTTCTCGAAAGGAAATAGATGAGAACAAAGAGGTATTACCAGAAATGTGATCAGAAGCACCTGAGTCAATTACCCATGAATTTTGACATTCCATAGATTGAGAAACGCAGGCTGTTGATGTATTGGGAGATTGAGATGGTTGTGCCAAGCTGTTAGACTTTAACCTTAAATACTCTTGATATTCATCCTCAAAAAACATAGAAGTGGAGGTTTCAGTTTTCGAAGTGGAAGTTTCAGTCTTCGAAATATTGGCGATTTTGGAAGGGAAACCATGTAAGGAGTAGCAATTCTCTTGAGTACTACAAAATTGATGATAGATAGCGCTCAATACATAGCGCTTATTTAAATAAGCGCTATCTATTAAATAAGCGCTATCTATTAATGCACGAAACAATAGATAGCGCTTATTTAAAAAAACGCTATCTAAACCTATGACTATAGATAGCGCTTTTTTAAAAAAAACAGTCTATAAATAATTAATATTATTTTTTTTATTCATAATTTAAAATAAGCTAAAAGATAGCGTTTGTTTTAAAAAACGCAGTCTATTTCAACACAATAGATAGCGTTATTTGAAACAGCTGCGTGCTCTTTTACATTTCTCTTTGGGAGCTTCTTTCTACCCTCAGCCAAAATTTTCCCTCGTTTTCTAAATTTTCAGTTTCACTTCGTTTAGATTCATCAAACCCATTCCCCCAAATTTGACTTCGTATTTGCCCCCAAATTTCAGTTCGTATTTGCCCCCAAATTTTAAAAAACCTATCACAATATCTCCTAAATCACATTTTCGCGTTCCCTCTACAACCACATTTTCCCTCTTCACAATTCTAATTTCTCTTCCCTGCATCGCAATCTCGAATCTCTCCAGAAGCTTCTTCTCACCAAAGCCATCTTCATCGACGAAGACACGTTCTCCAAAGCCTTCCTTACCGCTGACCAAGCCCGCTCCATCAAACTGCTCCAGCAACGAGTTGAGACATTGGAGAGAGAGGTTGACTCTGCCATCACCGCTGCCGCTCGCCCTCGCTCTGAGAAACGACAAGCTGAGGCCACTCTGAAAGTCGCCGACTTGCACGCATTGGAGAGCTGGAAAGCGTTAAAAAATGAAAGCGCGATGGTGAGACCCACTCACATGGCTTTGGCATTTTCATATTATAAAGCAGTCGCTCACTCCATATACAGACATAATCACAGTGACCATAAACGACACTGTTTCGATCCAAGATGTCAGTCACGTCACGCCAAGATCTTCTCTTGTTCCACCATGCCAAACCCTAGGCTCCACCAAGCAATGCGGGATTTATCGGGAGAGGGTTAGCGTAAAGGTGCCAAACGAAGAAAATGCTTGTTTTCGTTTTCGTCGTTGTTGTCACCTTCATCTCCCTCTAGGAGTTTTGCTAGTGCCACGACCACGTTTACACGTTCACCATGCACCACCGCCACTCCGAACCCGTCAAAAAGTGGTCCCACACCGCTGCCAGAATCCCCCTCCTCCCGATAAGGGCACCGTCGACTACTACACTGAGTTGGCCGACCACGATCGCTTCCTCCGTGGCCGCAAACTCTCTCAAATCGACGCCAGTCTCGCTTTCTCCGATGGCAACTCCACCTTCCGCATCAGCTCCCTCGGATTGTACCTTTTCTTCTCTTTGATTCTTCTATTGTCATTATTTAAAGTTTTATTTTTCAAGATTTTAATTTAAATATAATCTCTTCCTACTCTTTTCTAACCATAAAATGATAGGAAGATTGAATTTTGTTAATAATTATGTTGAAACCGTTTTTAATTGTTGATAATGTGAAAATTAGTGTATGAAGAGTTGAAAATTAGATTCTTCTTTTAATTTAAATTGATTAATAATTTCTTTATAATAATTTAGTTATCAGTTTAATGAAGTGACAATGACTTAAGGTTTGAATTTTGAATGAGATTGGCCATGTTTAGAAAGAAGAAATTACTATTTAGATGTGAATAATGTTTAAGTTTGACCATTCTTTGTTAATGATTTCGGTGATGTTACGAATTTTTGTCAGTAATGTTTTTTCTTGGAGATTGGTTTCTGGTTTTCTTTATCCTTTTCTTTTTCTTCTGGAGATTCATACGACAGTTGAAATAGGACATCGGGAGTGAAGTTCATGGTGGCGCTTGATACCGGAAGTGACCTGTTCTGGGTACCTTGTGATTGCACAAGATGTGTTGCTACTGATAGCCCAACCTTTGCTTCGGTATGTTTTATTTTCCTTTTTTTTGTGACCAAAATGAAGTTGTTCCTATAGTATATTGTAGTTGATTATAGGGTTTTTCCATAATTGTCTTTTTAAGGGCATGTTGCAAGAAGGACACTTCTTTAAACATTGCATTGAATAAATGATTTTATTATTAGAAGAAATGTATCTAGTTAGATGCGTGTGTGGTGTAGTGGGGTTTTGGTTGATATATTTTTCATATTGAGTGTTTTGTTGCTTTATTTGTTTTATTTGATAAAGATTTTATTTGAGTGCCTTGTGTTTACGGTGGGTTGAAATGTTGATTGAAAACTAGAATGTCATTACACATTGGGTGATTGTATGTTTTATTGAAATATAGTGTAAATGTGAGTGGTTTGAGTCGCACTTGATGAATTATGTAATTTATGTTAAATTCCATCAAGTTTGGTGTTGATGAAATGGTAAGTAGTTTGTGTTTGGGTTCTAGAAATTTTCATTATATGCTCTGTTTGGCCTGTTCATAAACTGATTTGGGAAAAGGGTATAGTGACGTTGAATCTATCAAGTGAAAGAGAGAGAGTGGGGGAAGTGGTTCTGTGATCTTGTTGGAAGTTTAGACGTCTTAGAATTTACTAGAATTTAAGTGCAATGCTTATTAATGGGTTTGAGTCTTTTTTTTCTTATTTCCTAGATGTTTCACGTGACTAAATCTTTGGTTGTTTAAGTGCAGCCAGCATATGATGCCTTTATGTTTTCCTTCGGAGGAGTTGTCTGTTTGGACTAAAGTATGGTTGAAAATTAGTAATAGGTTGGCGGAAAGTGGTTACAAGTCTGATTCATAGTATGTTGATTTAAAATGAATAATCTTATTATCCGATACATGCTTAATTGAACTAGATTAGGTTGTCTTAATTTATTAAATCTAAGAATAACAGTAATCATCTTATCTTCAATCTGTTTAATAACCATAACCTCAATGTGTTTTGATATGTGTTAACTGATTTAGATTTCATAAGTTAAGTAATGGGTTAATGAATTAGGTGCATTATTTTAAAAAGTTCAGACTGTATCTCTCGGTGCATGGGGAATCCAATATTTTAGTACAAAATTGGTCACAATATCTCTGCATCTTTACTATGACCGTGCATATAGGCCATGCTTCTTAGTACTGCAGATACTTTATGTTTTTCCCTTGAATCTTTATACCAAATCATACAACTAGCCTCGAGGTGCATCATTGTTCTACTTCAACTTTTCGCTTTTTCTTTTCTTTAAAACAAAAATTCGAATTGTGGCGAAGTGGGACAATCCTCTTCTCTTTGTTTACAATCATCTTCTCTTTGTTTATTCATTACAAGACTTTATTCTGACCAAGGCTTGGTCTTAGTCTAGTTACGGTAATAAGTTTGTCCTAGTTCTAGCACCATTTCAATCAATTAAATATCTTCATTTAGTAGACAATCATTACTAATTTTAAATTACAGAAATTTTATTTTCGTTATATTTAAACCTTTTATTCTTATTATTACTGGTAAAAGTTTATTGTCCTTTAACATTTTTATATTTGTAACATACTGAATAATTACTACTGTTATACTAATAAAAGAACAGTATAAAATTATTTGTTTTGATGGAGTTAAATACATTAATTAAATTTATTGAATAACTATACAAATTGGAAATTATATGAAAAATTCAATTATTTATAAATATCAATGTTAATTGTGCTTACTTGTATAGTTATCCTCGAGTGAAAAACATTTTTAAGTGCTAGCTTTCTAATATGTGGAAGGCCAAAAACATTCTTACATTCTAGATATGCAAGTTTTGTGTCTTGTCCCCTGCTTTGTTTCTCAATTAAAAACGTTGTATTTGCAAGGATATATGTATAATTGTTACAGTTATTAGTTAATGGGGTTGGACTGAAAATTCACGTGCGGGTATGGTCTTTAACTTAAAAAAAAATTGAATGTGTTATGATGTTAAATGCTTGATGGATGGATGTGGGGTGCTGTTGTTTAGTTAATTTTAAAGATCTTGGCATACTTTATATGTTATGTTCAAGTATTCCAGTTGTTCATATAGTTGTTGTGCATTCATTTCTAATATGTTCAAAAAACCATTGATTGTTGTTTCGGTAGATATTTTTGGGACCGAGAGACTAACCTGCTGACGTGTCTGGGCCGCTCGCTCGCCTCCAAACTCCTGCTATTGGCCGATCGGTGTTGACACAAACCGATCGGTCTCCTTCTTGACGAGGGAGGATGTACCTGCAAAAGGTACTCCGACGCCCAAGTTAGGCGTGTGATTTGAAGAGCCTCGGCTCTTGGTTGAATATTTAGTGAATGATTATCACTATTGAGTATTTGAGAGTAGCTTAGAGTGAATAATGCGTAAGTGGAACGTACCTGGCTTTTGGCCCTGGCTTTGTATTTATAATTTATCTCATGGATCCTGAGCTGATATAAGCCCAATAAAATATAAACAGAATAAGATATAAACAGATTACCTGAATATCCGGTTGGTTGTTTGTAACCACTCGGTTAATATTTTATACTATACATTATGCCCCCCAAGTCCGAGTTAAGCGGTTGGCTTTAGCCGTGGTTAACTATAGGACTGATGAGTTTGAGGGAGGCTGTGTTGGCGGAATTGAAAGCATTTTACCGCTCGACTTTCAACATTAACCGAGCGGGATTTACCGCTCGTCCTTCAACAGGAACCGAGAGGAATTTACCGCTCGGTCTTCTACATTAACCGAGAGCGCTTTACCTCTCGACCTTTGACATTAACCGAGCGGGATTTACCGCTCGTCCTTCAACAGGAACCGAGAGGAATTTACCTCTCGGTCTTCAACCTTAATCGAGAGGATTTTACCTCTCGACCTTCGACATTAACCGAGCGGGATTTACCGCTCGTCCTTCAACAGGAACCGAGAGGAATTTACCTCTCGGTCTTCAACCTTAATCGAGAGGATTTTACCTCTCGACCTTCAACATTAACTGAGCGGGATTTACTGCTCGTTCTTCAACAGCTCTCGGTCTTCAACCTTAATCGAGAGGATTTTACCTCTCGACCTTCGACATTAACCGAGCGGGATTTACCGCTCGTCCTTCACCATGAACCGAGAGGAATTTACCTCTCGGTCTTCAACATCAACCGAGAGGGCTTTACCTCATTAGCCGAGCGGGATTTACCGCTCGTCTTTCAACATGAAAGAGAGGGATTTACCTATCGGGCTTCGACATTAACCGAGCGGGATTTACCGCTCGTCCTTAGACATTAAGCGAGAGGAATTTACCGCTCGTTCTTCAACATGAACCGAGAGGGATTTACCTCTCGGCCTTCGACATTAACCGAGCGGGATTTACCGCTCGTCCTTCAACATGAACCGAGAGGGATTTACCTCTCGGCCTTCGACTTTAACCGAGCGGGATTTACCGCTCGTCCTTCAACATGAACCGAGAGGGATTTACCGCTCGGTCTTCGACCTAGGAGTGCTTTTCAGGGAACGGGCTTTACCGTTCGGCTTTGAGAGGGTTTTACCTCTGCTTTGAGCTAGGAGTGTTTCCTAGTGAACGGGATTTACCGTTCGTCTTTGAGAGGGCTTTACGTCTCTCCCGAGAGGGATTTACCGCTCGGTCTTCAACATGAACCGAGAGGGATTTACCTCTCGGCCTTCGACATTAACCGAGCGGGATTTACCGCTCGTCCTTCAACATGAACCGAGAGGGATTTACCTCTCGGCCTTTGACATTAATCGAGCGGGATTTACCGCTCGTCCTTCAACATGAACCGAGAGGGATTTACCGCTCGGTCTTCGACCTAGGAGTGCTTCCCAGGGAACGGGCTTTACCGTTCGGCTTTGAGAGGGTTTTACCTCTGTTTTGAGCTAGGATTGTTTCCTAGTGAACGGGATTTACCGTTCGTCTTTGAGAGGGCTTTACCTCTCTCCCGAGGGGGATTTACCGCTCGGTCTTCGACCTAGGAGTGCTTCCTAGGGAACGGGCTTTACCGTTCGGCTTTGAGAGGGTTTTACCTCTGTTTTGAGCTAGGATTGTTTCCTAGTGAACGGGATTTACCGTTCGTCTTTGAGAGGGCTTTACCTCTCTCCCGAGGGGGATTTACCACTCGGTCTTTGACCTAGGAGTGCTTCCTAGGGAACGGGCTTTACCGTTCGGCTTTGAGAGGGTTTTACCTCTGTTTTGAGCTAGGATTGTTTCCTAGTGAACGGGATTTACCGTTCGTCTTTGAGAGGGCTTTACCTCTCTCCCGAGGGGGATTTACCGCTCGGTCTTCGACCTAGGAGTGCTTCCTAGGAAACGGGCTTTACCGTTCGACTTTGAGAGGGTTTTACCTCTGCTTTGATCTAGGAGTGTTTCCTAGTGAACGGGATTTACCGTTCGTCTTTGAGAGGGCTTTACCTCTCTCCCGAGAGGGATTTACCGCTCGGTCTTCAACATGAACCGAGAGGGATTTACCTCTCGGCCTTCGACATTAACCGAGCGGGATTTACCGCTCGTCCTTCAACATGAACCGAGAGGGATTTACCTCTCGGCCTTTGACATTAACCGAGCGGGATTTACCGCTCGGTCTTCGACCTAGGAGTGCTTCCTAGGGAACGGGCTTTACCGTTCGGCTTTGAGAGGGTTTTACCTCTGTTTTGAGCTAGGATTGTTTCCTAGTGAACGGGATTTACCGTTCGTCTTTGAGAGGGTTTTACCTCTGCTTTGAGCTAGGAGTGCTTCCTAGTGGACGGGCTTTACCGTTCGGCTTTGAGAGGGCTTTACCTCTCTCCCGAGAGGGATTTACCGCTCGGTCTTGGACTTGATCGTTAATTATGAACTTTGCTGACAAAATTGGCAATCAGTTCTTGCAATAGGAGACTTCCCCTTCGTTAATTGAATTCCATGATACTTTAAGCATGAAGTTCGTTTATGACTAGATCTTAGTCTGCACTTGCATAGTTGATGGCGTGGATTTCGATATATATTTGTTCAAGATGTTCATTGCTGAAATTCTCATGATGATATATATTATGGTATATAACCGTATAATAAATGATTCGGTTACCAGATATTATGAATTGCACCGAATAAATAACATAGATAATAAACAAGGTATCAAAACCGTTTCGAGATTTTATAATATTGTTGTTGATTGTTATCTCTAACACAATAATTTATTTGACTATTTGAATCATGCCAGAAAATGTTTCGGTTATAATAATTAGATAACTATATTTATAGTTATGTACTATATTATATATCATATATCATATAATATATTATGGATTATACTATATATTTAACATAAAAATAGTTGTTATAATAGTGGTTTAAGGCTTTTTGAGTATTGGTTGTTGATACATACATATATCCATTACCATGGGTAATGTGCTTAACTTTATATTAAACGCTGTTGTATACTGGAATAGAGCTATTTGGATTTTCATATGTCGGTTAAACTGATTTGGTGTATTGAGTCCAAATACTTATACATTTAATTTAGCAATTGAATGTCACGGTCTTGAATTTGATGCTGATATTTTTCAAAGGTTCTACTTTTGTTCTTTGTTGACAGCTTTTGTAATGTATGGGATGCCTTTACTCATTGTTACATTTTTTGTCAGGATCAAAATCAATGACAATGAATGATTGTGGATATTACGTGTGCCGATGTATAAAAGAAATTATTACATGATGTGAAGGAGGAATAATTTCAATGGATGTAAGTTATCTTTATTATCATAATTAATTTGTAGTAAAAATTTAATTGACTAATTTTATATTATCTTTTTTGTTGCAGTATTTTCTTAATTGCGTATATCAACCATATCGTGACAACAAATTATTGAAGTTAGGGAAGATTGATGTTACATGTAATCAGTACATGCTTATAGGTTGTTATGGTGATGTAAATGTTTATAGGTACAAGGATATATATGTTATGGTTGTATATATTGTCTTATAAAGCAATGTCATGTCATGACACGTAGTTGACACTCAAAGATTATATTTTGAAATATTATTATATCAATAGTTTTTATTTATATATTGAAGTATTGCATATTCTTTTTGAGACCTTTGTTTTCATTATATTTGTTTTAATACTTTATATTTTTATTTTGAATAATAGAACTAATAAATAACACAGGTTTGTATATAATAAAACAAATATTTTATATTTTCTTTTAAAAGATAATTTCATAATTTTTAAAATATTTTATTAAAAATTATTTTTTTTTATAAAATTTAGACCAATAGATAGTGCTTGTTTAAAAAAGCGCTATCTATTGGTATTAGACAATGGAAAATGTTATTTGGACAACGAAATTTTGACACAGATTTAACAACGCCACGTGTCAGCTCTTGATTGGCCAAATAAATTGAAAATAAAACAGAGAAAGGGTTACGGGGCGAGGGGTATTTTGGGATTTCGAGGTTAAAATTTGAAGAATTGGGTTTCGCGGTTTAGGGTGGGAAAGACGTTCGTTCAACCCTTGTCGCTCTCTCGCTCTCTCGTTAAAATTTAAAGAATTGGGTTTGGGCGGTTTCGGGTGGGAAAGAAGTTCGTTCAACCCTTCCATATTGTGTCTCGCTCTGTCGTTCGTCTTCGAAGCTTCCATCTTCGTTGTCGTTGTCTCGCTCTCTCGCTCTATCATTTTTACTTTGTGTTAATCTCACTTATAATGACAAAAGTAGTGATTGAAAAATGAACGCAACATTATAATAAGAATTTGAAAAGTACGAGACCATTTTCAGTAAAATTAATGGTAATTAATGGGAAGGAGTTGATCAAATTCTGAGTGGGGAGATGGATGTTGGTCATTGATCTAAACGCAAGAAGTGTGGAGTGACCCGTGATGAGTAGGGGGACGAAGTAGTGCAAGGGATGAGTCAGAGTGTTGAAAAAATGGTCTGGTAATCGTTTACAGAATCCTGGTAAACGATTACCCGAGAGAAAATTGGATTTTGTACATAAAGTCCAACACAGGTAGTCAGCCAGGTGAACAGGGGTCACCATTGGAAAAAAAGCTCAGTTTTAGGCAATTCTGCACCTGTCTGAGGCTGGTCCAGGTGTTTCAGTGGTGGGAGAGGGTGGTTGGTGATGTGATGTGTGTCCAAGGAGTGTGGGGTGACCCCTCATCAGTTGGAGGAGCAACCTCTGCAAGGGATGAG